>NC_058095.1:107602045-107905075 GCF_020171115.1 Neogale vison | reverse complement strand
ACCCTCAACTCTATAATCAACTAATCTTCGACAAAGCAGGAAGGAATGTCCAATGGAAAAAAGACAGCTTCTTCAACAAACGGTGTTGGGTAAATTGGACAGCCACATGCAGAAAAATGAAATCAGACTATTTCCTTACACCACCCACAAAAATAGACTCAAAATGGATGAAGGATCTCAATGTGAGAAAGGAATCCATCAAAATCCTTGAGGAGAACACAGGTAGCAACCTCTTTGACCTCAACCGCAGCAACTTCTTCCTAGGAACATCGCCAAAGGCAACAGAAGCAAGGGAAAAAATGAACTATTGGGATTTTATCAAGATGAAAAGCTTTTGCAGAGCAAAGGAAACAGTGAACAAAACCAAAAGACATCTGACAGAATGGGAGAAGATATTTGCAAACGACATATCAGATAAAGGGCTAGTATCCAAAATCTATAAAGAGCTTAGCAAACTCAACACCCAAAGAACAAATAATCCAATCAAGAAATGGGCAGAGGACATGAACAGACATTTCTGCAAAGAAGACATCCAGATGGCCAACAGACACATGAAAAAATGCTCCACATCACTCGGCATCAGGGAAATACAAATGAAAACCACAATGAGATACCACCTCACACCAGTCAGAATGGCTAAAATTAACAAGTCGAGAAATGACAGATGCTGGCTAGGATGCAGAGAAAGGGGAACCCTCCTACACTGTTGGTGGGAATACAAGCTGGTGCAACCACTCTGGAAAACAGTTTGGAGGTTCCTCAAAAAACTGAAAATAGAGCTACCTTGTGACCCAGCGAGTGCATTACTGGGTATATATCCTAAAGATACAAATGTGGTGCTCCAAAGGGGACGTGCACCCTAATGTTTATAGCAGCAATGTCCACAATAGCCAAACTAGGGAAAGAACCTAGATGTCCATCAACAGATGAATGGATAAAGAAGAGGTGAGATAGATATATATATATCTATATATATATCTATATATATATCTATATATATATGTAATGGAATACTATGCAGCCATCAAAAGAAATGAAATCTTGCCATTTGCAATGATGTGGATGGAACTAGAGGGTATTATGCTTAGCTAAATAAGTCAGTCGGAGAAAGACAACTATCATATGATCTCCCTGATATGAGGAAGTAGAGATGCAATGTGGGTGGTTTGGGGGGTAGGAAAACAAAAAAATGAAAGAAGATGGGATCAGGTGGGAGACAAACCATAAAAGACTCACTCTCAAAAAACAGACTGAGGGTTGCTGGGGGGAGGGGGGATAGGAGAGGGTGGTGGGGATATGGACGCTGGGGAGGGTATTTGCTATGATGAGTGCTGTCAAATGTGTAGACCTGGCGATTCACAGACCTGTACCCCTGGGGATAAAAATACATTATATGTTTATTAAATAAATAAATTAATTTTAAAAAATAAAAAATAAATAAATGAAATCTTGCCATTTCTAATGATGTGGATAGAGCTAGAATGTATAATGTTAAGTGAAATATGTCAGTCAGAGACAGACAATTATCATATGATCTCACTCATATGTGAAATTGAAGAAACAAAACAGATGAACATAGGGGAAGTAAAAAGGGAAAACCAAAAAACAGACTTACCTATAGAGACCAAACTGATGGTTACCAGAGCAGGAAGTGGATGAAATAGGTGATGGGGATTCAAGAGGGCACTTGTGAGGAGCACCGGGTGTTGTATAGAAGTGATAAATCATTAAATTCTATATCTTAAACTAATATTACATGATATATTAACTATCTGGACTTTAAATAAAAACTTGAAAAAAAAACAGGGAAAAAATGCTGTTTAATAGAATTATAGTTACAGCAATTTAATATTTTGAAAAATCCACTTGTTGAATAGTAAACCTAAGTCCCCTTACCTCTGCAGTGTACCGACTAGCATATCTTCGACTAAATACCCTGTGTGCACGCCTTCTGTCTGACCACCCAGAACTAGAACACATCATCTGGACCCTTTTTCAGCATACATTGCAAAATGAGTATGAACTCATGAGAGACAGACATTTGGATCAGGTAAGAAAATAATGCACTTCACTACTCTTCTCCTACTCATTTGTTAACTGTGCACTGATTTCTTAAAAGATTAGATTCAAATGAGAAGCTAGATCAATTTAGCAGACTTAATATATATGCATTCTTTGGCTTCCTTTTATAATTTTGCTATAGTTCTTAGAGCTTTAGAGCTCGGGAGTATTTCAGTGACTTTTTTAATGACATAAAATGTCTTATTTATAAAAATCATTGAAAAAAACTGTTTATTAGGAGTTTTTCTGTCTTGTAGTAAACTAGGTATCATGTTAGTAAGGAAGAAGTCCAAGACTTAAGAACAAGTTGATCTAAAACAATGCCTATTGAATGAATGAATAAAAAAATAAATGAATGACAATTTACAGAGAATGATCTTTCATATCTTCCTGTTTTTTCTCTTTATGCAGAATAGTAATATTTTTTTGGTAGCAACTTATTGAGATATAATTAACATACCATACAAATTACCCATATAAAGTGTACAATCCAGTAGTTTTTAGTATATTGATAGAGTTGTGGAACCATCACCAAAATCACTTTTAAAACAGTTTTATCATGCCATAAAGAAATGCCATACCATTCAATACTCATCATCTGTTCCTCTACTTCTTCCAGACCCAGGCAATACTGATCTTTCTATGTCTGTAGATTTGCCTCTTTTGGGACATTTTATATAAATGGAATAATATAATATGTTGTATTTTGTGTGTGGCTTCTTAGTGTAATGTTATTATTGTTCATCTGTGTTATGCTTTGTATCAGTACTTCATCCCTTGTGTTGCCAAATAATATTCCATTGTATGGATATACCACATCATATTTATCTGTTCATTATTTGGTGTACATTTGTTTTCTACTTTTTGGATATTATGAATAATGTTCTGTGAACATTTATATACAAGTTTTGTATGGATATATGCTTCCAGTTCTCTTGGATATATACCTAGAAATAGAATTGCCAGGTCTTGTGATAACTCTATGTCTAACCTTTGCGGATTGGCCAGATTGTTTTCTAGTATATCCACACCATTCTGAATTCCTACCAGAAGTGTATGAGGTTCCAGTTTCTCCATATCCTCACCAGCCTAGTGGGTATAGAGTAGTATCTATAGTCATCCTATTGGGTATAGAGTAGTATCTCTTTATGGTTTTAATTTGCACTTCCCTGATGGCTAATGATATTGATTGAGAATATTTTCATGTGCTTATTGGCCATTTGTATATCTTCTTTAAAGAAATATCTACTCAGATAATTTGCATATTTTTAAATTGAGTTGTCTATTATTGAGTTACAGGTGTTCTTATGTAGTCTACATAAAAGTCCCTTATTTCATATGATTTGCAGTTGTTTTCTCCAGTTCTCTGAGTTGTATTTTCACTTTCTTGATGGTGTCCTTTGTGGCACAAAAGTTTTTCATTTTGATCATGTTCAGTTTATCTATTTTTTTCTTTTGTTACTACTGCTTTTGCTGTCTTATCTAAGAAACCATTGCCAAATCAGAGATCATGAAGATTTATTCTTGTGTTTCTCCAAAAATGTTATACTTTTAACTCTAACATTTACATTTTGATTCATTTTGAGTTAATTTTTCTGTATGGTGTGAGAAAGGGGTCTAACGTCACTCTTTTATATGTGAATAGTACTTGTTCCAGCACCATTTCTTAAAGTCTTTTCTTTCTGTGTTGAGAGAAATCAGAACTAACTGTATATGCATAAAAGTTCATTTCTGGTTTCTTAATTGTGTTCCATTGATCTGTATGTCTTCTCTTATGCCAGCATAACACTGTCTCAATTACAAAGCTTTGTAGTAAATTTTGAGATAGGGAAGTGTGGGGGCATCTGGGTGGCTTAGTTAGTTAAGCATCCAACTCTTGATTTCAGCTCAGGTCCTTAGTTAGTTAAGCATCCAACTCTTGATTTCAGCTCAGGTCATGATCTTAGGGTCCGGATCCCAGGGTCCTTTTCAGTAGGGAGTGTGCTTGATATTCTCTCCTTCTCCCTCTGCCCCTCCCCCACTCGCTCTCACACTCTTGTGCACACTCTTTCTCCCTAAAATAAATAAATAAATAAATCTTTAAAAAAAGAAAGAAATAGGGAAAAAAAATTTGTTCTTTTTCAAGATTTGTTGTACTGCTCTGTAGCTTGCATTTCCATATGAATTTTAGGATCAGTTTGTCAATTTTTGCAAAGAAGCCAACAATGATTTTGATAGGGATTATACTGAATCATAGATTAATTTGAGGAGCTTTCTTATCTTAATAATATTAAGTATTCTAGCCAATGAACATATGATGTGTTTCCACTTATTTATTTATTTATTAAAGATTTTATTTATTTATTTATTTGACAGTCAGAGCTCACAGGCAGACAAAGAGGCAGGCAGAAGGAGAGAGGGAAGCCAAGCAGAGAGCTTGATGTGGGGCTCGATCCCAGGACCCGGGATCATGACCTGAGCAGAAGGCAGAGGCTTTAACCCACTGAGCCACCGAGGCGCCCTTTCCACTTATTTAGATGTTAGTTTTTTTTGGTTATGTTTTAACAGTTTCAGAGTATAGTCTTTTTATATTAAATTTATACACCTCAGGGGTGCCTGGGTGGCTCAGTGGGTTAAATTTATACACCTCAGTGTTTTTATTCCTTTTAACACTATTGTAAATGGAACTATTTCTTTAATTTCTTGTTTGCATTATTCATTACAAGTATATAGAAATACAATTAATTTTCATATATTGATCTTGTTAACCTGCGGTTTTATTGAAGTACTTTATTAGTTCTAATAGTTTTTAGTAGATTTTTTAGGATTTTCAATATATAAGATCATATTGTCTTCAAATAGAGATAGTTTTACTTTTTCCTTTTCAATCTGGATGACTGCTACTTCATTTATTTGTCAAACTGCTGTAGTGTAGTACCTCAAAAACAATGTCGAATGAAAGTGGTGAGAAAGGACATCCTTGTTTTGTTTCTGCGCTAGGGGAAAGCATTCAGTCTTTCACCCTTAAATGTATTGTTAGCTGTGGAGTTTTTGTATATGCCCTTTATCAAGTAAAGGAAGTTCCCATCTATTCCTAGTTGTTTTTATCATGAAAGTGTGTTGAATTTTGTCAAGTGCTTGTTCTATATCTATTGAGATGATCATTGGGGTTTTCTCCTTTTATTGTATTGATATGTGGTATATTACTTGAATTGATTTTCAGATGTTAAACCAATCTTGCATTTCTGGAACGAATCCCATTTGGTCATAGTCTATAATACATTTGATGTGCTGCTGGATTCAGCTTGTTTTTGTTAAAAATGTTTACATCTATAACCATAAAAGATAATGGTAATTTTCCTCTCATATCTGGATTTGATATCAGAGTATTACTATCCTCTCAGAATTAGTTGGGTAGTGTTCCCTTCTCTTCTAATTTCAGAAGAGTTTGTGAGAAATTGGTATTGATTCTTTTTTAAAGGTTTGGTAGAATTCACCAGTGAAACCATCTGGGCCTAGGCTTTTGTTTGCAGATAGTTTTGGAGTATTATTTCAAGCTCATATTTTCTGTTTCTTCTTTAGTAAGTTTTGGTGGTTTGTGTTTTTTCTTAAAAATTTTCTTTCCATCTTAGATATCTATTTTGTTGGTATGCAGTTGTTCATAGTGTTCTCTTTGTTTCTATATGTTCAGAAGTGATGTTCCCAGTAAGAATGGTATTTTCAGGGGCACCTGGGTGGCTCAGTGGATTAAGCCTCTGCCTTCCGCTCAGGTCATGATCTCAGGGTCCTGGAATCCAGCCCCTCATCAGGCTCTCTGCTCAGTGGGGAGGCTGTTTCCCTCTCTCTCTCTCTGCCTGCCTCTCTGCCTACTTGTGATCTCTGTCAAATAAATAAATAAAATCTTTAAAAAAAAGAAAAAGAATGATATTTTCAGCAAACAGTGAATTAGTGTATAAGGATATAACCTCCAAATATGTATATTTTTCTAGAGTATATTCAGGTGTATAAATTCTAGTATGTTGGATTTTTAAAAGTAGGCACTCATTGCCTTCTGTTTTTCTACACTAGTCCTAAGGATTTCTAAATCCTAGGTCCTAAGTATTTCTAAAGAGATTAGGTATATGAAATCAAGACTTTTGCAGAGAGTTACCTTAAGAAGAGGTAGGAGAAAAATATGAATTAACAAAGAAGATATTAGATGGTGTTCTGAGTGGGAAAAATAGAATTGGGGCTGGTAGGATGCTGAACAAGCGGTGATGAGTAGATATTCTTGGCAATAGTAGATATAAGCAAGAATGTTGCAGAGATATAAGTACTTAAATTTGGCAATAAAATTCATACAAATGAAGAAAGTTTGATTTTTTCATTCTGTAAGGAATAATTTCAAATCTTATTTTTACATTAAAAATAATGTTTTTATTGAGATAGAACATGCATATAAAAGTATCCATATATCATAAGACTGCATCTTAACGCAAATTCATCAGCTGAACTCATCTGTATAGCCTGCATCCAAATCAAGAGCATTGCCTGCAATACAAAGACTCTCTCCTGCCCCATTCCAAACTCCTTACCACCATCACCAAGTATATTCAATTTTATTTTATCTGATAGTTTAAACCTTTAACACATCTGACTTTTTTTTTTTTTCAAGTGCTAGTTAAACAGTGAACTGATTCCAATTTCAAACTTTCTGGGAAAAAAAAAAAAACCTAAGGAACAAAGGTCAAAGTTAGGGTTATTTACAAACCATATGATCAGTTCTAATAATCAAGGTCTGACTTTGACATTTTGTTCTTTAAACACAATTTGGGTTGAACACTTCACATCACCTTTCAAACTGAGCTTAGGATGGGAAAACATAATCCTGTAGGAACTTAAATTTCCATTTTTTGAAGCTAAAAGAAAGATAACAGTACTTTTTAGAGCACAACTATGTAACAAAATTCTGATTTTTTTATATTGCATTGACTTACTAGATTATGATGTGTTCCATGTATGGCATATGCAAAGTGAAGAATATAGACCTTAAATTCAAAATCATTGTAACAGCATACAAGGATCTTCCTCATGCTGTTCAGGAGGTAGGTAATCTTCCATGGTAAGATTTTTTTTGATATATTCATATCTATAAAATGGATAATGTAAGTCATTAATTAGATCATATATTATGACCTAATTATATAAATTTATGTATCAGTTTTTTTACCTTTATATTACTGGTTAATTATTTGTGCTTAAAACAGAATTGGAAAGTTAAGGCACTTTAATATCCAAATTCATGTTATAAAGTTAATAAGGAATACTACATCTTTGCAATAAACAGGATATTTGTAATAAATTTTTACACATGTGTATATATATTTTTAAAAGTCTGTGACATTTCACTTCTGGTAGAACAGTTATATACCAAACCTAAGAAGACTTTTCTAGATTATTTTTTCCTGTATAATATGTGATTCTTACTGTTAGAAAATAATATGAACTATTAGAAAAAAAAATCTAAAAAGATAAATTTCCAGATTCATTTAACAGGTGTTTTTATTCTTCTTCCTCAGACATTCAAACGTGTTTTGATCAGAGAAGAGGAGTATGATTCCATTATAGTATTCTATAACTCGGTCTTCATGCAGAGACTGAAAACAAATATTTTGCAGTATGCTTCTACCAGGGTATGTTGGAAGTATTCTTTGATTGGGAAAATCTAATTATAAAGTGGAGCTTACTAAAACATTTAAAAAAAAAATCTGCTTTTTGTTTTTGCCCTAGCCCCCTACCTTGTCACCAATACCTCACATTCCTCGAAGCCCTTACAAGTTTTCTAGTTCACCTTTACGGATTCCTGGGGGAAACATCTATATATCACCCCTGAAGAATCCATATAAAATTTCAGAAGGTGTGCCAACGCCAACAAAAATGACTCCAAGATCAAGGTTTGTGTTTTCTCTTTAGGGAAAGGACAAAGAATTAAGAGGGGATTATTTTGATCCAAGTACAAAAATATAAAGCTTTCTTCACTTAAAAAATATTTATTTACATTAAGTAACATGATAGGAATTTGGTAGGTAAAAAGATTATCTTTTTACTTAAGTGGGTTTGCAAGTTTAGTCTTCAGCTTTCCTGGGTGCTAGGGTTTATTCTTTTGTGAACAAAGAACAATTTTTATAGTAGGTTTAAAATCACTTTCATACTTTAGTAAGTAACCAGTTTGCTAAGTAAAGTAGATTACTTTTGATTAAGAATTTTTATTCTCTAGCTTTACTGAATGTCCTGTAAACTCTGTGAACCTGTTTATCTTGCTTTGTTACAAAAATGTAGATGACTGATTAACATATACATAACTGCAAATTAAGTCTTTAGAAGTCCATCCTTAATTCTGCCTACAGCTTCCTTATATTACCTGGGGCAGGTGTCACTACTTCGGAAGGGTGCTGTGGATTAGGGAGATGATGAGTATGAAGCTGTTTTAAATTCCTAGATGAAAGTTTCTGTGCAACTACAAATCATTACATTATCTTCCACATCCAACCACAAGTGCTTTGTGACTTTGAAGTGCTTCCATTGCCTTATTATATGTTATCATGGGCTGTTTGAAAATGACTTTATTTGTACAGAGTGGTAGGCAGATTAGCTAGTACAGTTAAGGTAGTCTCATCTCCTTAAATTGTCAGCTCATAGAATTGTACTTAATGGGCAAGAAAAACAAAAGGGAGAAGGGGGAGATATTAGCCATCTAGAAAACATTTGTGTGGGGTGTTTAATTATATATGTAATGCACACTCATGGTAAAAATTTGTAACTCTACAGGAAGAGAGAAAATAGAAACTAGTTGGCAAGTGATATAAATCCTCTTGTGCACCCCTGTACCATCTTTTATTTGCGGTTCTTATAGTATCTGTGTATAATATCTACAACTTATACTGTAAGTTGCTAAGATAATACATCGTGTATATTTAATTTACACAGTCCCACATTGCCACATGAAAATGTGTACTTAGGTAATGATAATTGATTTGTATTATTCTTATGATAGCTATTTACTGAACTTAGTGAAATCACTTCTCAGTTGAGGTCATATTCTCAAAATCTTGATTAATCATTGATCAGGCATTAAGAGAGCATCTTCACATTCTATTTATCAAGCATATTTAGGTATTCTGCTTAATCAAATATATATATATATTCTGCTTAATCAAATATATATATATATATTTATATTTATATATATATATATATAAAATGATGTCCACCTATCAAGGAATTGGAGTATAATAAGACATATCTCCTAGTTCCATGTGCATATGATCATATCCTTGTTATGTGAAGCTAATACTGTTTTTCACATTTATTATAAAAACAAATTATATGGTTCACTCATGGCAACCACAGATTCAAAGTCTATGATATATATACAAAAAATAAAGAGAAAGATAGCCAAACAAACGCTATAGAAACTCATCAATCCCAAAGAAAAAGAACAAGAGAAGTGGAAAGAAACAGAGAATAACTACAAAAACAACCAGAAAACAGGGGAAAAAATGGCATCAAGTACATACCTAACAATAATAACTTAAAAAAAATAATAACTTTAAATGTAAATGGCCTAAATTCTCCAGTCAAAAGATAGAGGGTGGCGGAATGGATAAAAATACAAGACCCTTCTATATGCTGCTTATAAGAGATTCACCTTAGACATAGAGACACAAACAGACTGAAAGTAAAGGAATAGAAAAATATTTACCATGCAAATGGAAGCAAAAAAGAAGCCAGAGTAGCAACACTTAGATCAGACAATAGACTTTAAAACAAAGACTATAACTAGAGACAAAGAAGAGTATTACATAATGATTAAAGGAGCACCCCAACAAGAGGATGTAACACTTGTAAGTATCTATATACCAAACACTAGAGCACCTGAATACATAAAGCACATATTAATGGAAATAAAGAGAGAAATTGATGGTAATACAATAATAGTGAGGGACTTTAACACCCCACTTACATCAGTGGGTGGATGATTCTGGCAGGAAATCAATAAGGAAACAGTGTCTTTGAATGACACTTTGCTACAGGTGGACATAACAGATACATATAGCACATTCAATCCAAAACCAACAGAATACACATTATTCTCAAGTGCACACGGAACATTCTCCAGAAGGGATTACAAATGAGGCCACAAAACAGCTTCAATAAATTTCAGAAGATTGAAATCATTCCATGCATCTTTTCTGATTATATAGCAGTATGAAACTAGAAATAAAATGTAAGGAAAAAAATGGAAAAAACATGAGCACGTGGAGATTAATCAGTATGATACCATACAACCAGTGGGCCAACAGAGCAATCAAAGAAGAAACAAAAAATTCATGGAGAGAAATGAAAATGAAAAATGGTCCAAACTCCTTCCGATGCAGTGAAAGAAGTTCTAAGAGGGAAATACATAGCAATAGAGCCCATAGCAAGAAATAAGAAAAAGCTCAAATAAACAACACAGCCTTATACCTACAGGAACCAGAAAAAGAAAAACAAACAAAGCCCAAGTTGAGTAGAAAGGAATAATAAAGATCAGAGCAGAAATAAATGACATAAAGACTAAAAAAAAAAAAAATAGAAAAAATTTAATGAAACCAAGAGCTGGTTCTTTGAAAAGATAAACAAAATTGGTTATTCCTTAGTTAGACTCATCAAGAAAAAAAGAGAAAGGACCCAAATAAAATTGGAAAGGAAAGAGAAGTAATAACTGACACCACAGAATTACAAAGGATTACGAGACTACTGCAACAAATTGTATGCAAACAAATTGGACAAATTTATCCTGAATGGATGAGTTTCTAGAAATAGAGAATTTTCCAAAACTGAATTAGGAAGAAATAGAAAAATCTGAACAGACTGATTTTTAGTAATGAAATTGAATCAGTAATCAAAAAAATTACCAAAAAATAAACATCCAGGCCAGAATGCATTCACAGGTGAATTTTATCAGACACTTAAAAAAGAATTAATACCTCTTCTCCTCAAACAATTTCCAAAAAATAGAAGAGAAGGGAAGTTTCCAAATGCATTCATAAGGCCAGCATTACCTTGATACCAAAACCAGAAAAACACCTCACAAAAAAAGAAAACTACAAGCCAATGTCCGTGATGAACATAGATGGAAAAATCCTCAACAAAATTTTAGCAAACTGTATTCCACAATATATCAAAAATATCGTTCACCATGAGCAAGTAGAACTAATTCCAGGTGGTTCGATACTCACAAATGAGTCAATGTGATACACCACATCAAAAAAACAAAGGATAAAAATTATACGAACATCTCAATAGATGTAGAAAAAAGCATTTGACAAATGCATCATCGTTCATGATAAAAACTCTCCACAAAGCAGGTTTACAAGGAACCTCCCTCAAGATAGTAAGGCTATCTTGGCTATGTGAGAAAGGCTATGTGAAAAATGCACAACTAGCACCATATATCCCACATGATAACATCATAGTGAAAAAGTGAGAACTTTTTCTCTAAGATCAGGAATAAGACAAGGATTTTCACTCTTAACTACTTTTATTTAACATAGTACTGAATGTCCCACCCATAGCAATCAGAGAAGGAAAAAAAAAAAAAAAAAGAGGCATCCATATTGGTCAAGAAGAAGTTAAATTGTCACTATTTACGGATGACATGGTACTATACATAGAAAATCCTAAAGACTCCACCAAAAATCTACTAGAATAAATGAATTCAGTAAAGTTTCAGGATATAGAATTAATGTTCATAAATCTATTGCATTTCTATACACTAACACTGAAGTAGAAGAAAGAAAAATTAAGAAAACAACACCATTTACAATTGCACCAAAAAGAAGAAAATACCTAGGAATAAACTTAACCAAAGAGGCAAAAGACCTGTATCTGAAAACTATAAAACACTGATGAAAGAAATTGAAGATGATACAAATAAATGCAAAGATACTCCATGTTCATGGATTGGAAGAATTAATATTGCTAAAACGTTCATGTTTCCCAAAGTAATCTACAGATTCATTGCAATCCCTATAAAATACCACCATCATTTTTCACAAACTAGAACAAATAATACTAAAATTTGTATGAAACCACAAAAGACCCCAAATAGCCAAAGCAGTCTTGAAAAAGAATAGAGATTATCACATTCCCAGGTTTACTACAGAGTTGTAGTAATCAAAACAGCATGGTACTGGCATAAAAATAAACCACATAGATCCATGAAACAGAATATAGAGCCCAGAAATAAACTAATGATATATGGTCAATTAATCTATGCCAAAGTGTAAGAGGGGAAAAGATAGTCTCTTTAATAAATGATGCTAGGAACACTGGACAACTACATGTAAAAGAATGAAAGTGGACCACCTTTTATTACCATACATGAAAATAAACTCAAAATGGATTAAAGATTTAAATGTGTGATTGGAAATCATAAGACCCTTAGAAGAGGTCATAGGCAGTAATTTCTCTGACATCAACCATGGCAACATTTTTTTCTAGGTATGTCTTCTAAGGCAAGGGAAATAAAAGCAAAAATAAAAAGGAGAACTACATCAAAATGAAAAGCTTCTGCACAGCAAAGGAAGCCATCAACAAAATGAAAAGGCAGCCTAGTGAATGGGAGGAAATATTTGCAAACCACATATCTGATTAATTAATTTTCAAAATTTGTAAAGGACTCATATAACTCAATAACAAATAAACAATCCAATTAAAGGGTGAGCAGAAGATCTTAATAGATATTTTTCCAAAGAAGACATATGAATAGCAACATACAAATGAAAAGATGCTCAAAATCACTAATCATCAGGGGAATGCAAATCAAAACAATAGTGAGATATCACACCTATAGAATGACTAAAAAAGGACAAGAAATAAGTGTTATTGAGGATGTGGAGAAAAAGGAGCCGTCATACACTGTTGGTTGGAATGTAAATTTCTATACCCAACTATGGAAAACAGTATGAAGATTCTTCAAAAACTTAGAAATACCATACAGTCCAATAATTCCACTATTGGGTATTTATCCAAAGAAAATTTGACACTAATTTGAAAAGATATATGCACCCCTATGTTTACTGCAGCATTATTTGCAATATTTAAGATATGGAAGAACTCTAAGTGTCCACTGATGTATGAATGGATAAGAAAAATATGATTTATAAGTATAGATATACATACATACATACAAGGGGATATTATATAGTCATTAAAATGTATAAGATCATGCCATTTGAGATAACATGAATGGACCTAGAAGATATAATGCTAAGAGAAATAAGTCAGAGAAAAAAAATTCTAAATGATTTCACTCAAGTAAAATCCAAAAAAATTTTTAAAAAAAGAATAAACAAAAATCAGAATTAGACCTATCAAGACAAAGAACAGACTGATATTTGCCAAAGGGGAGGGAAGGATGGACAATATGAATGAAGGTTAGTGGGAGATACAGGCTTCCTATTATAGAATGAATAAGTCACGGGCAATAAAAGGTACAACACGAGTAGTGATACTAGTGATAATAGTGATACTGCAGTAGTGATGTATGGTGGCAGATGGTGGCTACCCTTGTGAGCACAACATAATATATAAACCTGTTGAATCACTGTGTTATACACCTGAAACTAATGTGACATTGTGTGTCAGCTATACTCAAAAACAAAAAGAACATAAGTTATTAGGTTCAAATAAGGACAGGCAGACTAATAGATTTCCAAGTCTAGGATATATGATAAGTAGAGATCTGAATTTTTTCTGATTGTTATTTAGATGTAACTTTTTGCCAATTGTTATGTGAATTTTTAATGAGGAAGTGTGAAATTTTAATTATTTACCAATTGATTTATGAAGAATTAAGTGTGAGTAAACTTAAAATTTTCCTTTACCTTCTATAAATGTGGACAGTGGCAGAATATGTTCTTTCAGACATGTAATTCTTTAAAAAAATCTAAGACCAGCCCAGTGCATGATTAGATTAGCACTGTTAGAGTAAGCCCCTAATTGTAATTTTGTTGTGGTTCTAGGGTAGAGCAGACTTTAGATTTGGTATGTCTAATAGCCCAAAATGATAAATGTTCATCTCTGTAAAGTTATATATGATCTTCATTATTAATTTGTGTTTTATCTTAACAGAATCTTAGTATCAATTGGTGAATCATTTGGGGTGAGTATTTTATTTTTATGAAATATAAGGGAATGCACTGTAACTATAAAAGAAATTTCAGATTTCTGTGACTTGAATTGACATATATATAATTCAACACCTCAGCAAGGCATGTTGCATAGAATTTAGAAGATTAATAGCAGACTTATTTTCAAATCAGATTTAATTTCAAGTTATACTCATAATCGGTGAATTTCAAAGTGGTTTTCTAAACATCCTTCGAGATTATATAATATCTTCCATATATTTTTCCAGATCATCTATTCCTTGTCACTTTAGTTTCTCCATGGAGCCACTCATTACTCACAAATGGTGTCTTGCTTCCCTCAGAGCAAGAAGAGAGAGAGGGAAAGTGGGAGGTACAGAGTAGAGCAAAATGAAATCACAGTCTTTTTGTAACTAATATTAGACATGATAATCCATCACTTTTGTCATATTTTTGTCAGAAGCAAGGTAACATTAGGTCCCACCCACACACTCAGGGAAGAGAGGATTACATGAGTGTAAAAACTAGAAGATGAGGGTTAGTGAGACCCATTCTAGAGTCTGCCTATCCCACTGCCCCAAATATAACCAGAGAAAGATAATAGTTTGTATACTGAAAGAGCGAATGTTAACAAATATATTACAAATAGTAAATACTGTGACATTTAGCTCAAGGTAGGCTGCAGCTGTCAGGTTTCACAAAGGACAAATTGTAGGACCACATAAGAAGGTTTGGATCTGAATACATATAGAGTTAGTGGTCCTCAAACTCTTCTGCTTGCAATAGCCTCTAGAAGAATTAGGAAAATGTTATATGAACCTACATGTTTTAAAGCTGATAACTAAAAATCTTATCATAAATTTAATACATATACAGGAATTTAGTTTCATATTATATATGTGCTCTAAACATATTTCCATCAAAACCTGTTTTTGCATTTAATGTTTAGAAAATTACCTCATTTAGGGGTACTTAGTTGAGCATCTGACTCTTGATTTCTGCTCAGATCCTGATCTCAAGGTTGTGAGATTGAGCCCCGTGTCAGTCTCCATACTCAGCTTGGAGTCTGCTTCAGATTCTCTCTCTTCTGATCTCTCTGTCCCTTCCCCTGCTCATGAGCACACACATTCTCTCTATAAAATAAATAAGTAAATAAAAATCTTTAAAACAAAACACACACAAAAAAGAAAATTGCCTCATTTAATTTTTGGAAAAGAAAGATTAATTAGTAAAGCTAAATCTGGCTGTCAAATCAGTCAGTCAAGTCAGACCTAATTTCTACCAATAGTCTGGTTTCATTTTTTAGTTCAGATGAACAGGTTCATACATATCCCTGAGGTAATCCCCTCACTCCAGTTCTAAAGTAGATAAATAAGAAATAGAATTTTTCTTGAGATTAAGAGTCACTTATGGTTTGTACCAGGTGGTGGGTATTATAGAGGGCACAGCTTGCATGGAGCACTGGGTGTGGTGAAAAAATAATGAATACTGTTTTTCTGAAAATAAATAAATTGGAAAAAAAAAAGATGGGGAAAATATGTGAGGAAGACTATATTCTTCCGTAAATAGCTAAGTCAACTTGGATAAAAAGAGGATCAGAGAGAAGAAAGAAAACTTGCATCTTCTATGATCATGCTACAAGCTATAATAATAAAACCAGGATGGCACAATTGCAAACACAAACAAGGAAACTCTAAAATAAATTAATGTGCTCACTCAAAAAAAAAAAAAATAGAATTTTTCTATGTGCTTGTCCTTGGATAAAATAAGGTATTACATCCCCTTTGATATTTATTACCAACGCTTTCTTTACTTTGCTGTGACAATATTCTCCCTCAAGAGATATAGATCTCAAATCATCTCTAGTAATAATGAATGGACTCAAAATCTTTTGATTTTTTATATATAAAACTTTAAGTTAACATTTTAATAAATACTGTATCAGTAATGGTTTAAAATATATAAAATATATAAACTATATACTTGTCAACGTAATATTCCTAAAGTGAGTCCAAAATAATGATTGACTAGACATTTCACTTCTTACTAGATTCTTGTGTTATTCTCTCTGGTTATGCCCTCAAACAAACAAACAAAACCCACAAGGTTCTAGAAAGCCATTCCAACTTTACATGCTTCTGAGAAGTAGTCCTGGTTTTCTGTGTGGGTCAGTTCCAAAAATGAGGAACCAGGAATTTCAGAGTGGTAGTCAGAGTTGTTGGAGGAAGGAGGGGAGCCTCATAGAGACAGGAAGATATTTCATCTTCCTAAATATCTTCATAGAGAGAGGAAGATATTTAATTGGAGCAAAGTTAGGTGTAGTTACTGATTCCAAGAATTTTCCATATCTCATTTGGTACATACAGTAAAGCAGAAAATTAAAATGTATGTGTGACCTCTGCCTGATTTTTGATACCCCTTAACTATAATTAAGGGTTGCTAACTATGAAATGCTGGCATTTAATGATTTAAAATAAAGAATTTTGTAATTTGTAGACTTCTGAGAAGTTCCAGAAAATAAATCAGATGGTGTGTAACAGCGACCGTGTGCTCAAAAGAAGTGCTGAAGGCAGCAACCCTCCTAAACCATTGAAAAAACTACGCTTTGATATTGAAGGATCAGATGAAGCAGATGGAAGGTAGGAATAGTTGTAGAATGTCTTTCAGTAGCTGAGTTGGTCATGTGGAGAAGCCAGAGCGCCGGCTCTGCTCCCAACTTCCACCAGACCCTTTTATACCAGTTTTATTTGGAAATTGTGAAGATTGCTTAAAAAAATAGGAATGTATCCCAAAGTTAACACCATTGAAATCCTATACTATCTACTGAAATTCAGTGAACATATCAGATATTAACAATCTGATCTTTTTTTGACCTTTTAAAACAAAGCCATTGATAAAATTTTGTTATGATTAGCATTAGATTTTTAAATGCTTACCCTTGAAAAAAACTACTGTGTTTTATAAGAATCACAGACAAAATGCAAAAGATTATAAATTTGTGATGGTTTGTATTTTCAATGTTTTATAAACCTCTGAAATTAAAAGCTACTCACTAAAATAAGAGTATAAAATAAGTCATTGGAACCATCATAGTTATTGAAAATTTGAGTTTTGAACTTATGCATATACATATGAAATATCTTCCCTTTTTTAAATCTGCAGTAAACACATCCCAGGAGAGTCCAAATTTCAACAGAAACTGGCAGAAATGAGTAAGTACTTATCATCTCACCCTACATAAATGAAACCATGTTTGTATCGCAAAAAACCTTTTCGTGTTTTAAAGGAATAAATACATATAATTCCCTAAATTAGCACTTAAAGTGTAATCCAATCAAGAATATAGTATTTACCCACAGACATTTATGGATTAAATGTGTGATGCAAAATGAAATCTTTACCTTTTCTAAAATCTTTAGTGCAGGAATACTAAGAAGTGAAACCACATCTTCAGCATGAATGGCTATGGTTAGAAATACCTCAAGGGAGCAAAACTATAATGAGGAGCTCTTTAAGAGTGTTAGATATAGGGAAAGGGTTTATAAAATTAGCATATAGGAACATCATCTCCCTCATTTGAAAAATAACTTTTTATTCTATTATTGAACTTCTCTAATTTGCGAGTTTTAAAAACAATGTCAAACAAAAGTTTTCCATTACCAGAAATCAAAATTTTGATAAAAAGCGCCAGATCATTTTCCAAGTTATGCAGAGTGACATAGATTTGGAATGTTAAGGCAGATGGGATTCTATCCTAAGCTACCCTAAGTCTATAGAAGATTAACCTAAGTAGAATAGTTGGAAAGTACTTTCAGAAGAAGCAAACACGTACGGACTGCTCCCGGGTTATCCCAGGGGCAGAGCTGTGGTAGTGAGTGTGATGTTTGCTGATCGTCTGCTGCCAGACCCATCTGCAGTATGAACAGCTTGTACTGGGAAGAAGACCAGTCTAGACAGTGAGGACTCAAACTCTTAGTCTAGGCCATAGGACTTGTCGGTAAGAGCTATACCAGTTGAACGTGACTTTTTAAAAATCAGGGGCGTCTCTAAACATGTGCCCGTAAATATGAAGTATTTAAAGTATAAAGTATTGGGGCACCTGGGTGGCTCAGTGGTTAAAGCCTCTGCCTTCAGCCCAGGTCATGATCCCAGGGTCCTGGGATCAAGCCCCACATCAGGCTCTCTGCTCAGCGGGGAGCCTGCTTCCCTTCTTCTCTCTCTGCCTGCCTCTTTGCCTACTTGTGATCTCTGTCAAATAAATAAATAAAATCTTAAAAAAAAAATAAAGTATTTAAAAGAATGCTTTTGATTTTTTAAAACCCTCTCTTTTTATGTATGTTCTTTTGAAGAAAACAATCAAACTAAATATACCAAGAGTTTAAATGTTTTGGTTATAAATAAATCTCTGTTTTGGATTTTACATTGACTGCTCTACTTCTGTTTGAGCTGTGAATTAGTCGGTGGCGTTTCTGCTCAGTACATGAAAACAGACACAAAGCTTTTGACCAAAATGAGGCCTTGAAAAGGAACATTTGGAAGCATTTCGAAGCTCACAAATACACATTTTTAAAAGGAGCAGAAAGCCGTAAAGATATGTTTTCTTAGAGGAGAGTTTAGTTGCTGTGTTGGGCCCATTTCCCAGCGGTGCACTTTGCCAGGTGGTGAATTTCAGATGCCAGGCTGGAGTTCAGGGTCTTTATGGGGCTGCAAATTGGAAAGAAGCAGCAGGAGTTTGAACCCCTAGAGCTAAGGAATTCTTCAGTTTTCTTCAAAGAATGACATTCGAAAAAGACCATCACACAGTGCTAGATTTCTCAGAGGGGGAAGACTTAGTATTAGTCTTTTCTTTCTTTCCAAGTGTGAATTTGTGCTTCTTTGAAATGAATAGCTCCTGCCCACTACTAAAATCAAATAAAGAATTTTTAAATAACTTGGGGCTCCTGGGTGGCTCAGTGGGTTAAGCCTCTGCCTTCAGCTCAAGTCATGGTTTCAGGGTCCTGGGATCCAGCTCTGCAAAGGGCTGGGCTCTCTGCTCAGCAGGGAGCCTGCTTCCCTTCCTCTCTCTCTGCCTGCCTCTCTGACTACTTGTGATCTCTGTCTGTCAAATAAATAAATAAAATCTTTAAAAAAAAAAAAAGAATTTTTAAATAACTTAAAAGAAGTTTTTCCGGTTTTGTCTATATTGTAATTAATACTGTACTTTTAAAATGTTCATGTCGAAATTAAATGAGCCATGAGCTGATGTCTTTGCAAGGCATCTCCAAGCACAAGGGAATTGCTTGTGTTGAGAAGAATACCACTCACTTCAGCGATCATTCTGGGCCAGCCCAGCATTCTGCTCTGCTGCAGGGCCACCCTCAACCTCGGCATCTCTGTAGAAGTGGTCTGCAAAGTTGGGCACCGTGGAGTGTATGAGGCCACCTTTTGGTACAGAGAGAAAACATTACAATCTCTATTTTTAGCTCATCTATTCACATTTGTTTGGGTTATGTGCGTTTTATAATTTAGACACAAACATAAATGGAATGCATATACACACACAAATTTAGTGGTACGTGCTTGGAAAAAATTAACATGATAAAAAATTTGGAAACCACTGCTTTGCTAGGCCTGGCACTCCATCGATTTGGCACGAGAATAACATTTATGGCAGCCCTTTGTCAACCTTACCTAGAAGCACCATCAGTGCTATTAACATCTCTTCATCCTCTTTCCAGCATCTACCCGAACACGAATGCAGAAGCAAAAAATGAACGATAGCATGGATACCTCAAACAGGGAAGAAAAATGAGGGTCCCATGACCTCCGTGGGCACCGAGTACACCTCTGGCCTCATGGTCTCTCCCCGATCCCACTGTGTGACTCTCCCAGGTTCTGTTTACGGCCGCATTGAATACCTGTCTTCAGCTCTTCTGCTGGAATCTAGTGTGCGCACACACTTGCGCGGGGTGTGCGTGCAGGGGATTCCTACGCCGCTTGCAATGTCATAGTAGAATATACTTGTTATTGCACAAGATTGAAAATCTTGTGCAAATACTGCCATTTAAAAAGTTGTAGCGGATGTTTCCATTTCCAAAGTATAATTGCTGTGCTCTACAAATGGAGAGGATGCCCTGGGAGTGGCGGTCCAAACAACCCAGGCCTATTTGAGTACTTTGTCTTTTCTTGTGGCATATATGTGATGTTTGCTATTATTTTTATTAATTTATATTTATATATTTTTTTAATTTAACATGAATGCCCTTAGAATATGTGTCTTGTCTTCCAAATGCAATTTGGCTGACTACTCCCCCTTCACCCAAATGATCCTGAGCTCTTCTGCTAAAACAGATATTAAAACTAGAAAAAAAAATCACTAATTTTTACACATTAGATTTTAGTTTACTAATGGAATCTGATGTACTGTGTGCTTGTTTTTTAAATTTTAGTTTTTAAACACAAGCAGAAAACAAAGTATAAACAAATGATGTTGTCATACTACTGATACAGATTTCATACCTCAGGACTTGTAAGAATTTATTGATCCTTTTCTTCATCCAACTCATGCTTTAAAAATGAGGGTTATTAATAGTACTCTTGGTTTCTATACCATTCAGATCACTGAATTCATGAAGTAACCATATAGTACTTGGAAAATCAAGTGTTCAGCTAGAGCTTTGCTACAGAGGGCCCTAAGACAGTATATCCCAAGTGCACTTTCTAATGTTTCTGGGTCCTGAAGAATCAAGATATAAAACAATTTTATTCCACAAACAGACTGTTAACTATAGGAGCCTTAATTTTTCTTTCTTAGAGGTTTGTCTAATTGCATCTCAGCAATTATTCTGCCCTCCTAAATTTGGGGAGGGGTGTTTTCTCTGGAATTGTACATGTCTTCCATGTATCTTTTGAACTGGCAATTGTCTATTTATCTTTTTTTTTCTTTTTAAGTCAGTATGGTCTAACACTGGCATATTCAAAGCCACATCATTTCTACTCCAGAATTGCAAGTAATCAAAGGTCTTTGGGTTAGGTATTCATGTTTCTATCTGGTTTTGTGCAAAAGCTTCAAATGAAAACAGCTGTGTTAGAAAAACAGGCATTTTCCCCCAACACCTAAAGGTGTATTTAAACTATCTTGTGTGATTAACTTATTTAGAGATGGTATAATTTAAAATAGCATATTTAAGGTAGCATCAGCTAGCTTTTAGGAAAATCACTTTGTCTAAACTCAGAGTTCTTTTTAAAAAGAAATCTGGTCTTATTTGTTAGAAAATGAAATTTTATTTTGTGCTCAGTTAAGTTTCAAACTTATTTTTGGCAGTTATAACAAGGCACTAGGAAGCTTTCTCCCATTTCCTCATTAATTTTTGCATGAATATCATAAAAATCCATTAGCTTTTAGGTCAAGGGCTACCATATTTCTGGATCTTTTGCTAATGAAAGTTCACGTTAGTTAGTGCCAGAATTTTAGGAACTTCAGAGATCTTGTATTGAGATTTCTTAAGTAAGGCTTCAGATACTGCTTTATCGCTTTTTTGTATTGGTTAAAACTGTACATTTAAAATTGCTATGTTACTATTTTCTACAATTAATAGTTTGTCTATTTTAAAATAAATTAGTTGCTAAGAGTCTTAATGGTCTGACGTATTCTTTGTATCAAGTGCCCTGATGTTCTCTTCTACATCTGAGTTCTCTCCAGGTGTCTTATCCATTCTTAACCTTTAATTGGCTTCATATGCTAATGATCCCCAAATTTATTTCTCCAGCCTGACCTCTTCATGGAGGTCAGAGCCCTCATAGCCAATAGAACTCTTGATTCTTACTCTCTTCCCCTCACCCCCTGAATTCTCCAAACAGAAACCAAAATCAAACAAAAGTACCTTGTTTCTACCCTAGTCTTTCCCCATTTTACCAGCCACTTACTTGGTCAAGCCAAAACCCTCAGAGTCATTTATCTGCTTTTGTTGAGATCACCATTTTAGACGTCTAACTGGTCTTCATGTTCCCTCTCTTTCTACTTTACCTTTCAATTTAAGAGCAAAAATGACCCCTTTAAATTATAAATTGATTCACATTGCTACTCAGGTATTCAAACTTCTTCTCATGGCCTGGGAAGTGGGCTCTCTCTGCTTTTGCATCCTCCTCTCCTGCTACTTTCTTCCCGCTCACTGTGCCTTAGCCACACTGACCTTCCCTCTCGTAATACCAACACTCTCCCTACCTCAGGCTTTTCTACTTGCTGTTCCTTCTGTCTGCAGTGCTCTCCCCTGAGAATTTTGCATAGGTGGTTCTTTCCTTTCAGAGCTTATCAGCTCAGAGGCCTGCCTTGACCACATAAGCTAAAACCCTTACTCTGTATCATCATGTTACTCTCCTTCAAAAATGTTAACAGCATTTATCACCATCAGAAATTGCCTTGTTTAACATGCCTGTTGCCTGTCTATTCATCCCTGTGTCAATCTCCCTCCTCGGATGGGAAGCATCCATCTGGTTGGTCTTAGAGCTCTAGCATCTAGAAGAAGCCCATATGTAATCGAAAAGAAAAAAAAGAATGTAATTTGCATATTTTTCCCAAGTATATGGGAACAAATAATATTCTTTTTCTCTTTTAATATGTCACATACTGCGTACCTACCGTGTTCCAGGCACAGTTCTATGTGTGAGGGATACAGCAATGAATAAACAAACCTAAGATCCCCATCTCTATGGAGCTTCCCAAATGATTGTCGTTTCAGGGATGGGAGCAAGTGAATAAATAAATAATAGTGTGTCTGATTGTATTAAGCACTGTGCAGAAAAGCATAGCAAAAAGGATAGGGAGTGCTGATCAGAAAGGAATTTAAGAATGCAAAATAGGGTGGTCAGGGAAAGACTCCCCAAGATGATCTTTGAGCAAAGCCTGGAAAAGGCCAGGAGTATGTTGTTCAATGACGGGAAAACAATCCACAGAGCAGAAAAGTCAGTGCCTAGAGGTGGGACCATGCCTGGGTGCTTGAGGAACCATAAGGTGTCAGAGAAACATGGACAGTTGTGGGAGAAGGAATGGGGAAGCAAGAATCTCTGTTCATCTCATGCAAAGTTTATATATTAAAGGCCTTTCCTCCCAAACATCCCATATATATGTAGATATCACAAGTCTACTGTCTTTTATCTGCAATTCTGAGATCTAAAAAGCTTAATAACCCAAGTCTGTGTGTTTGGTGATAAAAGTCATGTGATATCAAAAGCATATCTATGACATAGAACTGTTTACAGCCTTTATCCCACTTAGTAGGAATATTCTTGTTTGACTACAAAAATATTAATACATTGATTTTGGGAATCTAACCTAGGCCCTACTTAGGTATTACATATTATGTGGTTTATGTACCATATGTACTAAACTCCAAAAAAAAGTATGAGATGTATCTGGTACCAAGGAGTTCTCAAAAACAGGGTGGAAAGTGAAATTCTCTCCTCTCAGAACAGCAGCCTCTTTGTTCCTGAAGAAAGAAGGGCAAAGAACCTAGAGCAGGAAAAGCAGCAAGCATACCTCAGCAGACTGTATTTATGTTGGAAGGGAATCTTACATGAAATGCATCTCTTAGGGCAAGGCGAAATCAAGAAGCCTTTATAACACTAGAGGTTTTTAGTCTGGATGATAGAAAATTAATCGCTCCCAGAGATGTAACATTCTAGCAGTTACAGCTCTTTACAATAAAAAGGACAAGCAAATTCATTTATTTATTTACTTCTCATTATAGTTTGCTGGTGCAAATGGGGGAGAAAAACCCTATGTCCTAGTTCTATTACCATCTGGATGATTTCAAAGAAACTTGCCTGTCAAAGCACATTTTTGTTCCTCATTTTTGGGCTAGTGTCCATGGCATTAGTAATGATTCATTCAGTAGAATTTTCCTTTGGACTAAATATGTACTTTACGGGACAACAGGAAAACTTGCCTTTAGGAATAGCAAACTTGTACCACGAGTATAGCATCTTACATATAAATATATCTTGGCAACACTGTATAATGTCTGAATGGAATTAAAACAAGCTCTTTTAATGTGAAGCTGGGTATTTTTGGAAATCTTTTTCTGTATTTGTTATTTTGGGAGTATGCTTATATACTAGCTTTGGCATATAAGATAATGACAATTTAATATGAAAATTAAATTTATGCCACAGACCAAACTCACTTATTTCCTCAACAGAAAATGTCATGATTTCAACGGATTTTAGTGAGAGAAAATCAGTATGGTTTATGTCTTTATGCCTTGGCAAAGACTGAATTAAAAATAACAGGTATGATTTTTCATTTTTCTTTGCAATTCTCCCAACCTGTCTGTTGTAATAATAGCATGGGGAGGGCTAATAAGATAGACCAAAAAAACCCAAAACAAAACAAGACTATGTCGTTTATAATTGTTTCATTATCACTGGTCAGGAATCCTGCTTCTAAGTAAAAATCATGTTTGGTCCAGAATAACTGGCAATTTCTTCAGGTCTCAGCTGAAGAACATTAACCTTTTGTTTTAAAAGGTTGTTTTGTTGTTTTGTTTATCTTCATAAACCTCTACCAACAAGACAACAGTATTCTTACAAAATCTTAACCCTTCTCTGTGTAAACTGCATAGGAATTATACTAGAAGCACTTAATCATTGTGAACTTCCTTGTGTGAGCAGGAGGAAACAAAATTTAAGGATACAAAAATCTAAGATGAATTTATGTAAAGGATTCATTAATCTCTGGTGCAGTGTCATTATGAAAAGTGCACCTTTTCCCTCACATATCCCTAACTGAACAGCAAGGTTTCTGAGGCTCTACACACACTCATCTGTTAGAAAGTGTTGTGATCCTTCCTATAGGAGTGTGGATGGCAAGCCTATCCTCAAAGACCAGAGAAAAAGGAATGTGTTTTTCAGGGATATATCCACAGGACTCAACTGCCATCTCTCAGCTGGCCTATTTAGCACTTTCTTGTTTGGAATCCCAGATTTTAAGGGTTAAACGGTGATTTTCATACTTGGCTAAACATCAGAATTACTTGGGGAGCTTTTCAAATGTACTGAATTACAATCCTTAAATCTTTTTTGTAGAAGTTCCATTGATTGTTCTGCTGTACACTGAGATAAAGAAGAACTGAATATCACAGTGCAAGCCTTCACATAGCAGAACTTAGGAAATCTGGGTAAAAGTCCATGTAACCCTTCTGAGGAAATGGTCCTCTGGGAGCACAGCCTTGACCCACTGTGGCACTCTGTAAAGAGCAGGCCATTTTTCATGCCTAAATAACGCACCTGTTCCCTTTGAGTGTTCAATTTTTTTTTTTCTGAAATCTTATTTATTTGACAGAGAGACAGAGAACACGAGCAGAGTAAGGAGCAGAGTAAGAGGGAGAAGCAGACTGTCCCCTAACCCCGAGCAGGGAGCCTAATGCAGGACTCGATCCCAGGACCCTGAGATCATGACCTCAGCTGAAGGCAGATGCTTAACCAACTGAGTCACCCAGGCGCCTTGAGTGTTCCAATTTTTACATAAAATTATTTCATAAAAGAAAGAGGCATCAAGAAGTTTCAGAAGACCCTGTCAAAAATAGACAAGAAAGGAAGAGGTTTTGGAAGCACTTATGAGGATGTAAAGGCATCAGTCATTGGCAGCTGGCACAGGAGGGTGAGTGGAGAGAGTCAGCTCCGCAGTCTGCAGCTGTCCAATTGCCCAAGCTGATAGCTGCG
The DNA here is from genome assembly GCF_020171115.1 of Neogale vison. Taxonomy (NCBI): domain Eukaryota; kingdom Metazoa; phylum Chordata; class Mammalia; order Carnivora; family Mustelidae; genus Neogale; species Neogale vison. The sequence continues at coordinate 107,879,165 of NC_058095.1, read as the reverse complement.
GCCAATCCCATGTCTGGATGTTTCTTTGATAGATAAAATAGCACTTCTATCAAATAATGAAAACAAATGGTATATACAGCTTTAAAAAACAAATAGCTGAAGACTATATAATTCCAAAAACAGATTGGACAACTAGAGACTTCTAGGCCACTCTGCCTCTAAAGTTAAGGTCTGCAAATACAGATAAAAAGAAACTAAGGATTCAGGGGCGCCTGGGTGGCTCAGTGGGTTAAGCCGCTGCCTTTGGCTCAGGTCATGATCTCAGGGTCCTGGGATCGAGTCCCGCATCGGGCTCTCTGCTCAGCAGGGAGCCTGCTTCCTCCTCTCTCTCTCTCTACCTGCCTCTCTGCCTACTTGTGATCTCTCTCTGTCAAATGAATAAATAAAATCTTAAAAAAAAAAAAAAAAGAAAGAAACTAAGGATTCAAAAGTGACCTCACTGGGGTACCTGGGTGGCCCAGTCCATTCAGTGTCTGCATTTGGCTCAGGTCATGATCCCAGAGTCCCGGGATCAAGCCCCATGTGGTCAGGCTCCCTGCTCAGTGGAGAATCTGTTTCTCCCTCTCCCTCTGCCTCTCTGCCCGCTTGTATGTTCATATGTGTTCTCTCTCAAATAAATAAAATCTTTAAAAACAAAAACAAAAAAAAGTGACCTCACCAATAAAGAACAGTCACATTCAATAATATGCACACTATTACGTTGTTTATGTGCCATCTAGGTTTTAGGAAGGGCTTTGCTATGATACCTTATCTGAGTAGCTGCTTCCAAAAATAAGCTTTTATTGAATGGATTTATGTAAACTTAAGTGGTCAGGTTGATATAAATTTGCTGTTGCTTAGGGACTAAAAAAAACACAAAACCACATATTTGTCTTATTATCTCCAAATAAGCACTTTATTATCAAATAGTTCAGTATCAGAACAAGGTTTCTAATTCCAAAAGAGTTTTCTTTACATAATATATTGAGAAACACATATCATATTGTGAAACACATATTAGAGGGATCTGACACTACTTCCTACATCCTGTTCCAGTTTCTCTCTTGCAGTTGGGTAACTTGTTTTGATCTAAAAAGTATAAATTTATCTCATTCTTGTTAATGCTGTCCATGAAATATGAGTTCCTTTTCAGCTAGCACTTTATAATTTTTTTGTGCCAGGTTAAGAGAACTGTTTTATAGCGATATAAAAGTCAACTACAAGAGAAACACAGAATCATTTTTACTTACATAAGCAAATCTCTCTTAACACAAAAGGAAAAGACATAATGCAATTATGTAAGGCAGATAAGCCCAGAAATAACATTCATTCAGAGACAGTACTTCATATTCAATAATCCCATATGAGAAATTAATGACTCAGAGTAAAAAGAAAATTAAAATTAGCCCTTGGGACTTTGACAATTAAATTGCCAAGGCTGTTTGTGAATTCTAATTAATGTTCGATGTTAGCCACGATGACTCAGAACCAGTTAACAGAAGAACATGACCCTCAGATGTTACAGGCTGTTTAAAATTTGTTTTTGTGCAAGTTACTCCTTCATCCGGTATCCCACATATAAAGCTGTTCTCAGGCATCCTTCAGATTTAGAAGAAATTAACTGAGTGCCTACTTAGTATGCAGGGCGCCGTGCTGGGTGCTGACAGTGTGGTATGACAGCATTCCTTGTCAAGCTCTCTATGTGATATCAGCCTTTGGAAGAATGGAAATTTGGCCAGAATAGCATATAGTTAGACCAATGTAACCAAAAGTGTCGCAACTTAAGTGACTCAAAAGAGGAAATGATAAATAAGACGTTTCCGTTTTTTTTTTTCTTTCCTTCTTTCTTTCCTTTAGCTTAGTCACATCTGATCAGAGAGCACTGAATGCTTTCTGCCATCAACTTCAGATTTCAGCTGATGGGGCAGACTGACCACCGCCGCCTTTTGATAGAATGTAAGTATTCGGTCAAGTGTAGCTCATCATAAATACTATTAAGGAGAAGTTATTCTCTGGCTGTTGCTGGGAAAAATGGAAATGCTAAAAATTCTTTCTTGCAGATGGGGATCAATTTTTAAAGGCTCCAACTCTGCTTGCCTTGCTGATGAAGTTCTTGAGAAGATCATGGTCCATTTCCGCAAAGCCCGAAGTCTGTGTTACTACAGTCAAATGGTTTATGCAAAACCTGAAGCAGAATTCTTCTAAATCCTAGGAATAACAACAAAAAATGTTTTAACAAATTTGTATATCCCAATGCAATGCAACATCGCATGAAAATTCCTAAGACACAGGAAGGAAAAGGATTTGAGAGCCAAGAGGAAAAAATGTTGGTACAGCTGTACCTAAAGAATAGTTCTAAAACTGTACAGCTAATGTGAACCTATGCTTTCAAAAATTTTACACAGGGTAAAATATTCAAGTTCCTCCATGCCAACCCACACAAAGAATCTTTTTCTTCTCAGGTAACTATGTGTATGGATTCTGTACCTTTCTCTCGTGACAGTATTCGCATTGTTCATCCCACTTTCAGTATTTGTTAAAATACCCCACTTTTATACTCCCCTATTGGAGCTGAAATGTTTCTACCTGAACAGAGTTTCTCCTATGTGTTAGGAAACACTATCCTCAGAGCTAGGCATAAGGTTATGAGCGAAACAAAGTCCCTGCTATTCCTCAAGGAGCTTACTTTCTAGAACACAGAGGGCCGGAAGGTAACCATACAGATAATTCACACAAATAGGGACTACGAAGAAGCCTTGAAAATGAAGCTTCATTCAGGTGGAAACACTGCCCACTGCCCCATCACTTGAGAGAGTGCACCAGCCCCCAGGATTCTCCCCATGACTTTGAAAAACTTGAGCAAAGACTGTGTATAGACACTGCCTAGCCATTAAACATTTTGCAGGTTTGAAGTGTCCAAATATGTGATTAGCTTGGTGAAAGACATTCACTACACTTTAAAATGTGAAGGTTTCAAGGTGGGTTAAGATTCTGTAAAATGTTAACTGAAAAAAATCCAGTGTTTAGAGCCATATACACCATGTGACCCAGGGAAAAACAGAAGGAGCTATATAAAAATGTTAATATTCTCTGACTGATGAGTCATCTCCGTCCTCATACTTTTTAGATTTTCCAAATTTTCTTTAATCTTATTTATTTATATAAGCAGAAAAGAAGTTATAACCTTTTTTTTCTGCCCACCACTAAATGTTCCTGTTTTTTTGACCAAAGGAGAGGATATCCTTATAACAAAAGGAAATCGACTGCAAGAAGTATGGTCTGCTTCCTAAAGATTTAGCTCTAAGACAGGTTTTCTTTCCTTTCTTTATTGTCAAAACAATACACAGGCACTGTAGAAAGTTCAGAAAAAACAAGCAAAGATAGGAAATAAAATCATCCATAATCCCACCATTCAAAGATGACCTTTGATGGTCTTTTTTTTCTATGTAGATAATGAATCTCAGTGTTTTTAAATTCAGCTACTTATGCATTTAAAAAAAGGGGGGGGGCATCATTTTTCAATTAATGATACATTGGAGTAGCTGTATAATTTTATAGTATTAACATTCTACAGTTGAAACAATCCTCCACTGTTCCTATTGGCTTTTTCTAATTTTTCAAAATTATAAACAGTGCTGCAATAAACATCTTTGAAGCTAAGTCTCCATCCGAATCCATGATCACTTCCCTATGATAAATTCCTACAAGGGGATTCCTTAAAGAATTGAACGCTTAAGGCTCACTCTCAGTACATCTGGTACCGATCGCCCCTCACACGGCTACCCCAGTTCACAACCTCAGCGGCCATTTAGAAGAACGCCAGTCCTCCTGAGCCTGCATTACCTCTAAGAATATGTTTATCGGTGGCACAGGTGAAAAATTATACCTTATTTTCACTTATACTTTCCATTTATTTATAAACCCATTTTGTTCTTTGGTTCATTCACTTCCATCAAACTGCTCATGTTTTCTTTTTGTTTTCCAAGAACCATGCATTAACTATGGTAAATGTTCTTCACGACATGTTGCAGATATTTTCCCCAGTGTATCATTTACTTTCTCTTTTTTTTTTTTTTTGGTGATATTTTTGATGTATAGACTTTTTTTTTCTTCCTGAAATCAGATTTATTAATCCTTTCCTTTATGGGAGCGTTACCCTAACAATATATAAATGTTCACTTTTTCTGGTACTTCTGGTTACTTCACTTGTTTACATTGAATCTTTGATCTCTCAGAGTTGGTTATATTTAATGTATGGACCAAACAGCTAACATTTTCCCAGAAGGTCAGTTAGTTGAAAGCATGCTTTTCTGACCTGAGCATCATACTTCACGGCAGCCGAAAGCAGCGCAATGGCATTCTCCTCACAAATTCCTTGCTTGATAGTTTGCTGGCAGAGCTTTTTCAAACGATTTTCTCTATAAAATGTAGCCAAATCTAGCAACCCTGGTGGGAAGAGATGTTTATTAGGGGTAGTGATTTCAAGCATCCGGCTTAAACTCAGAGTTTACTTGAATATAATCCTTGGGGAAGAGCTGTGTAGGTACAGACAGATGCCGACTTACATCCTGAGTGTGGCTCCACCGGGAACACAGCCGAACGGAGAAAATACAACACCCAAACAAGTAGCAATGGAAAAGCAGGAGCACAGTGAAAATGGCTTAAATGTTTTTCCTAGAAAGGCTGCTAGGAATGTCCTTCTCCCTGCATCATGACTTGTCCTCCTGGGTCACTTCCCTCAGCACATACACATGCTGAAACAGTGCCCATAATTTTACAAAAGAAAAAAGAGAAACCTTTCCTGGTTACATGTGTGCCTCCCATCAGTCTCCATTTCTCCACAAATCCTGACAGACCTCCTCTCTTGCTGCCTCCATGTTCTCACTTCCCATTCTCCCCCTATGCCATTCTAGCATAATCCCATCCCCTCCATGCCCCAATGCCACAAATGCTCCCATGGACCCAGACCCAAGGGGCTGTTCCCCAGTTTCACTTACTCAACATTTACACAGAATTCCATGTGGTTGGTGACACTCATCTTCTTGAAACACTGTTAATTGCTGGTGTTTTTCTTCTGCCTATTTCTCTTCAGTCTCTTGGCTGGGCCATTCTCCCTAACTTCCCAATGTTTGAGTGCCCCAGGATTCAAGTTTCAGTGACCTCCAGCACCAACTTCCTGACCCCCAGCTTAAAATACCATTTCATACATACTGATGATGCCGGCTGTAGTCTCTCTCTGTCGTCTCTCTGTCACCTACTTTCACATCAGTCACAGTAGAGTGGGAAACCTATGTAAGCCAAGGATATGGCTCTCTAAATCCATGAGACCATTTTTAACTAGTATCCGGGATTTCATCAATCTGACAATATCAACTGTTTCTCCATCTCTCTGCTACTGAGTTGTGTGTATGTGTGAGGAATGGGCTGGAAACCTGTTTTCGTTGGAACGTGACCAGTACTATCAAAATTACAGAAGAAGTGCTAAATGCCCATGGAGGAACTGAAATCTTTTGGAATCATGGGAGCTATGATGGCTTTATTGTTTTTGGTCAGTTCTCTAAAACTCTCAAATTCCTATCTATAGCCCCACAGCCTCCTGAACTTCAGAATCACGGAAATGCTGCCCTCAGAGAAGACCCTGCCCTGCGCCCCCACTCAAGACAGCCCAGATCTGCACCTTTTCCCGGTACAATCCACCCCAGGGAGCCGGGCATCCACTCCTAGACCTCGCTTAGGTTACCAGGAACTCTGGAATTTCCTACCTAACTGGCCCCGAGGCCACAGAGGTGTATATTTCCTCCCCTCCAGACCATGCCACCAGTGCAGATGCCCAGCCCAAGGGTAGCCCAGGATGGGGGTGGAGGGAGCTTGTACGTGCCCGCTGGGAGGCCCACACCCGCCTTGCAATGCCTCCATGTTCTCACTTGGAGATTGTAGCTGGTGGTGGGTAAAGAAAGATGGCAGGCGGCAAGCTGGAGGCCTGGGATCTGTCCTTCCTGTGTATTCCCATAAGGAACTCTAAGGAGTCCTAAAATTCTAAATTCCAACTAAAACTCAAGCCTGGCCTTTCAGTTCTCAATGAGGGTATATTTTTCCAAGTACGAGGATTGAACATATTTCATCTGAAAGATATAACTCTGAATTTTTAGTCCTTTATCTGGACTCTCACCCAGGGCCCTGCAAATGCTGGGAGTGGGCCTCTAAAGTAACTGCTCTGCACATGTCTAAGAAGCAACTCAAACTCCTTTGACTTTTCAAACTCAAGGGCAAAACCTGTCACTTTCCATCTTCCTCATATTAGTAAATGATAAATTCCATTAGCCCAGCTACTCAGGCCAAATACCTTAGAGCAGTGATCTTTCCCTCTTTTCCTCACACCCTACATGCCTTCCGTGAGCAAATCCCATCAGCTTCATCTTTAAAATATAACCAGAATTTTATCTCTTGTCAACACCTCCATTGCTACACCACCCTAATCATAGTCACCTTGCACCTAAACCATCATAAGTACTGGTCTTTTAACAAGCACATGAAAAGATGCTCAACATTCCTCAGCATCATGAAAATGCTAATCAGAACCATAATGAGATACCATCTCACACTTGTCAGAATGGCTAAAATTAACAACATAGGTAACAACATGTTGGTGAGGATGTGGAGAAAGGGGAACCCTCTTGCACTACTGGTGGGAATGCAAACTGGGGCAGCCACCGTGGAAAACAGAATGGAGGTTCCTCAAAAAGTTAAAAATAGAACTACCTTCTGATCCAGCAATTCCACTACTAGGTATTTACCCAAAGGACAGAGAAATACAGATTTGAAGGGGTACATACACCCTAATGTTTACAGCAGCATTACCAACAAACTATGGACAGAGCCCAAATCACAGAGCTAGAGTTTGTTATGCTAAGCGAAATAAGTCAGAGAAAGACAAATACCTATGATTTCACTCTTATGTGGAATCTAAGAAACAAAACAGAAACACACAGGAAGGGGTAAAAAAGAAGAGGGAAACAAATCGTAAGAGACTCTTAACTATAGGAGTGCCTGGGTGGCTCAGTAGGTTAAGTGGCAACTCCTGATTTTGGCTTAGTCTTGATCTCAGGGTCCTGGGATTGAGCACTGTGTCGGGCTCTGTGCTTGGTGAGGAGTCTCCTTGTTGATTCTCTCTCTCTCCCTCACCCTCTGTCCCTCCCCCTGCTCCCTCTTAAATTAAATCAAAGATTTTATTTATTTATTTGAGAGAGAGAGACAGAGAGACAAAGAACATAAGCAGCGGGAGGTGCAGGCAGAGGAAGAAGCAGGTTCCCCAGTGAGCAAGAAGCCTGATGCAGGACTCGATCCCAAGACTCTGGGATCATGACCTGAGCCGAAGGCAGATGTTAACTGACTGAGCCACCCAGCTATCACCAAAAAACAGACTCTTAACTATAGAGAACAAATTGAGGATCGCTGGAGGGGAGGTGGGTGAGGAGATGGTCTAAGTGGGTGATGGCCATTAAGAAGGACATACGTTGTGATGGGCACTGGGTGTTAAACGTAAGCGATGAATCACTAAATTCGACACCCGAAACCAATCTTACCATATATGTTAACTAACTAGAATTCAAATTTAAAAATTGGAATAAAAAAATAAAATCATATTGCTCCTATTGTAGATGCTGCTAGTTGCCTTGTTCCCCCCGCCCCCCACATACACACAGATCCATTCTTCCTTTCTTCTACGATCACTTTCCCCAGCCTCTCTTGCAGCTGGGGTCCTGTCCTTGGCCATCTCTGGTCCACGTTTTGGAACAAGTGAAACTTCCAGGACTTTTTCTTATGAGACACTGGGATTTGCTCGTTGCCCCTTCCTCATGGGCCCGCCATCTGGCTCCAGGTAATGCAAAGGCAATCTTGGACCCTGAGCTAGAAGCCACACGTAGGGACGCCCTGCACTGTCTCCCTGTGTGAAAGAAACTGTCCTGTTTAAACTATTTTTTTTAAATATTGCTGTTAAATACTAAATAATGAAAGCCTCATGCTCAAAACCTCCCAAGGCTTTTCATCATACCAAGAATAAAAAAAGCTCTTCACCATGGCCTCCAAGAGCTAGCATGTTCTTGCCCACATCCTGCTGCCTGACCTAATACTCACTACAGCAAGTGCGACTTCACGACACCCACCCCGGCCTTCTTCCTCTTCCTCCACAGGCTAAATCTGTTCCTGTCTCAGACCGCTGCCCTCACTGCTTCTCAGGGTTAGAAGGCTCTTCCCTTGGGTACTGCTCGCTTGCTCTTGCTTCCCCCAGCTCTCTGCAACACACACTTCCTCACAGAGGCCTTCCCAGCCGTCCTAACTGACCGCCTGGATCAACTTGTTCAGGATGTGTATTCACCCAAACAGCAGGTCCCCAGGGTAGGGCCAGAGCTGTGGCACATAATGGGCACGGGCACTAAAACATTTGTGGAAAAAAGGAAGGAAAATTAAATGCTGATCTGGTAATGGTATTGGATGTATACACGTGGAATGAATATTTTAAAATTTGGGGACTGAACACCACACACCAGCTTCAGGACAAAAGGCCCCAGAATGCCCACAATGCTCCGTACCAGAGCCATGTGGAGGGAAATTCCTGGCTGTGGAGACCAGTAGGGCTTCCTGTTACTGCGCATTTTATCTTGTTTATAGGGTTGGCCATGTGACAGCTACAAAGTCACCCTTTGTATGAAGCAATAACAAAGGAAAAGAGTTTGGGTCTAATACCCAGCAAGAGAACTCTGTCTGTGGTTGCCCTCGCGGCCACTTCCGCCTTGCCAGTTACTCAGCATGTTGCCCCGATCTCCTGGAAAAGTCTGGTAGCTGTTACCTACTGCCTCCTCGGGCGAAAGGCTGATGCTGTCTGTGTACAGGTATTCCAGGAAGGCTCGGTACACAGGGTACGAAAATTCACTCATTTCTACGATATCATCCTCATTGTCTTCCAGTGAAGAACGAAAATGCTCACACCTAAAGGAAGAGAGAAGCATGTGGGGCCCTCGCTCCTAGCGAGAGCAGACACCCCCGGGGAGAGACACGTCCTTGTAGGGCTCACAAGGGGAAACCGACAAAAAGAAAGGGAAAATGCAGCACGGTGCCAGATTCGCTTCCCGGATTCACTTCCCGTTGCACACCTTTGTGTCCCTGTCCTGGTCCCTTGCTTCCTTTGCTGGCCAGGAGGCTCACTCACCAGCACTTGTGGGACAAGACTGCAGGTGCAGATCCCCCGAGGTGGAGAGCCCCACGTCTGACCCCCATGAGGCAAACACAAGGCTGGACTCCCAGGCCGAGGTCCTGCACCACAGCCGATGAGCAGCATTTATGGAAATCAGGTGGGGTTATTTCATGAACACTGAGTAATTTTGTTTCTTTACCTCCTCTTCTCTGTTGAATTGTCTCCCCCCAGATTCACAGGTTGATGCCCTAACCTTAGAATATAACAATATTTTGAGAAAGCACCTTTACAGAGCTCATTAAGTTAAAATGAGGTCATTAGGGTGAGCCCTAATCCAATGTGACTGGTGTCCTTATAAAAACAGGTTATTTGGACACAGACATGCACATAGGGAGAGCCCCATGGAAAGACTAGGGTGATCCTGCCCTAAGTCAGGGAATGCTGAAGACTGCCAGCAAACCACCAAAGCCATGAAGTCTCCCTTAGGAGAAACGCACCCTGCCAACACCTGGATCTTGGACTTCTGTCTGCAGAACAGGGGAGAATACATTTCTGTTGTTGGAGTCATTCAATATGGGGCCCTCTGTTACAGCAGCCCTAGCAAACCAAGAGCCCCCACATTTTCCATGCAGGTCTATGAGCTGTGGTGAGAGTGAACAAATCCTGTACGGCCTGCCCTAACTAAGAGGTGAACCTGAGACTAAAAATGCCTTGCTGTTTGTGACTCATCGTAGCAGGATTTAAATATCTGGCACACGACAACATAATGATTTTTAAAATCATTATGCTAAGAGAAAGAAGTTGGGCACAAAAAATTACACACTGTCGAATTCCATTAACATAAACTTCTGGAAAATACTAACTGATCTAAATGACTGAAAGAAGATCAGAGCTTGCCCCAGGCCTGGGGCATGAGGGACCTTTGAGGGCTGACAGAAATGTTCCATATCTTGATTTAGGGCAGTGGTTTCACAGGCATAAATATATACGTCAAAGCTCCTCAGACTGTACGCTTCAAATGCAGATCATTGCTCAAAAATCATACGTCAGTAAATCTGATTTTTATCATCTGTGTTAACTTCATCCCAGACCTCATTGTCCTGTAAAAGCCTCACCTTCTCCTTTTTCCAAGCATCTCAAAGGTCACTATCCCACAACTGATGACAACCCAACGTGACAAACTCAGCTCCTAGGCAAGGACGTGGCCCAGGCGGTGCTCAAAGCCCAGAACACATTCCCCAAGCACCAGTCGGCTGCTCTAACGCCCAGGTGCACAGACCACCGGGCAAGGTCTCTAAGAAGCTGATAGTCCTCACTCCCTGACGGCCCACCCTGCCCCGGACACTCACTATACCACTCCCATTGGTTCTTGGCTCTCATGTCACGTGTACCATGTTTCCCCAGCTGCACTGTATGCTCAGAGGGCAAAGCAGCCTTACCCAGTAGAGTTCTGTGAACACCTAGAACATAATGAGTGTATTTATTTCAGTTCTCAAAATCAATGACTCCTTACCTAATTTTGAGAAGGACTTTATGTGCATAAATGTACTTTCCATCCACCAGAAACTTGAGGTCGGCCGTGTTGGGGTTGTCAAACTCCCTCTTGAGGGACTCAGCCACTGTAAGGTGGTCGTCGGGTTCTGAGAAAGGAACACCAAACATTTCTAGGGTTAATGACAGACATATAGAAAACGCAGGCCAGAATATAGCATCGCTCTGTGGACCCTCATGAAAATACCCGAAATGACCTACTGAGCAATGCTTTTCTCCCCTAAATGTGGATTTTCACATCTCTATCATCATTAAGGATAAGAACCTCACACACATCTGCTTGGAAAGCTGGCAAAACAACAACTAAAAAGCCCCAGACGGCTCCATTCCATGAAATTTTTGCATGTTTCAGTAAATAGCCTGGCTAAAAATAAAAGATACAGTTTCCCAGGAAGATTAAAAGCATCAAATAAAATTGCTTTTAATGTGGTATGTGATGTGGGTTTCTGATACTTTCAGGAAAAATTAACCCATCAAATTAGTCTCCTCTTAAGGAGTCCATGAGAGAAATATCAGTTATATGATACTACACCTAAGAAAGTCCTTACTATCACCACAAAAAGCACCAGAGCTCTCTTCCTAGTATTCAGGCCAGCACCCAAAGGGACAAAAACGGCTCACCCACGGACAGGAGGCGCCACGAGACGGCAGGCGTGGCAAAGCAGGCGAACACATCGTCGGTGCAGGAGAAGTGGGTGAGGTGGGGCAGGGTCACCGACTGGCCTCGGCACTGGCCCCACATGTACACGTGCCCGCCCTGGGTCTTGGCCGCCGACGTATGCGCTGAATGGCAGGCTGCGATCTCTATGATTCTAAGTTCACAAAGAAAGACCAAGTGAACATGATAAACAGGAGAAGAAACAAGTTGATTTCTCTGTCCCTTTACCTTAACTGATTTAAACCAAACAACAGAAGACTGAATCGCCTAAGTGTTCAGGCACCAAACTGTGATCTGCATTTTAGCTCTCCTTCAGTGGCACAAGTCATGAAGATCTGCTTGTTACCCCTTCCAGGCAGTAGGCCTCCAAACATATGCATCCCATTGTGAAATGCAAGTACCATCCAAGCAAGGGTAGAGACTGAAACAAACAAGTGAACCAAACTGTGATCTAACTTTTTTTCTTAAAACAGGACTTCATGAATTACGTGGAAAGACTTGGGCTACTTAATGCAGATCTTGACCCAATATCGAGAAATAGTTTCATCAAAATCTCACCAATTTTAGTGTCAGATGGAACATGCTGTGGGCCACCCCAACTCCCACTACAAACAGTAAGGTCAATAACTCTGGGTCACTGAACTCGATCTTCAAGAGCCCAAGAGAGCAGATTCCAGAAACTGACATACACTAGACCTTAAAGTTCATGAAGACCACGGAGCAGGTTGACACTACACCTCCTGATGGAAAACCCTGTTTTTGTTGATTTGGAGCTAATTTTCCTAAAGAATAAGCCACCATACAGATTCAGAAAACATAGTAAACTATTTTACTCTAAGTGAGGTTGCCATCCTGGTTTTGCCATAGCAGGCCATGCCACCAGCAAGCTCAGTGACCTGGGCTCAGAACTTCAGAGCGTCTTTGACTTCTTCTCCCTTCTCACCACTCTTTTCTGGATATCCAGTTGACAAATCACATAGAATCTCTCTTTGTAATTTCTCCCATCTGCCACCACCCTAGGTCAGGCACACCCCACATGTGGACCAAAGTAATGACCCCTTGTGTCCCCTGCCTTAGCCTCTCTCTTTTCCGAACCAAACTGCACAAGGCTGGCAGGTTAACAATCCTCCGGGTAACACCATTCTCATCAGTGCTTTCAAACCATCAGTAGCTTCCCACAAGATAAAATCCTTCCGTAATTTGTCCTCTACCTATAGCCAGCCCTCTTTCAAATCACACTTGCCTACATACCCTATGCTCCAATACACAGATGTACTCACTGCCCCTCGATATTCTTATTCGTTAAATCCCTTGTTCAAGAATGCTCTTTCCTTTCTCTCTGCCTTAGAAATCCTGCCCATCTTTCAAGACCCAGCTCAAACAGCCCCAAAGCAAGAAATCTCTTGTTCACCCCAGCACTTGATACATATCCTGTCTACATCACTGCAGTCTGGTCCTTATCCTCTCTGGGACATCTGTCTTACCTCTTCAGCTAGATTATAAGTTGTTGGCAGGCTGAATCACTGGCTTATTTCTCTCTAAGTGTGCTTCTCTCCCTAATGTGGTATCTTACTAAGCAATTTACAGGTCATTTTATTGACTAATTGGGAAAGACTCAACAACACAGAGTGAGTGAGGAGTGGGAAAGACCCCACTGACAGGCTAGCGATCAAAGGATGGAGACATCCCTCTACCACGTGTTTTAATTGGATGTTTTCCAGCTAAGGATGGAAGATGGTCGTCATATAAGCTGGAGATGGCTCGCCTCCAAAGGCTGAAGTATATTTTTTCATGCGTGGCCCAAGCAATTTTACTCATTTATTCAAGGGCAGCTCTCAGCTCTTGAAGGCAGGAGTACTAGAAATGAGGCTACGATGTGCCACAGTTAAGTGCCTAGACATTGGAGTCAAACAGACCTAGGGGTGCATCCTAGCTCCACCACTAGGCCATGTGACTGTAGGAATGCTCCTGAGCCTCTAGGAGACTCAAGTTTCATCATACTGCAAGGCTAGTATGTGAGAATTAAATGATAAAATGTCAAACACCAAACACAGTGTACAAATAGTAGCTAACGGTAGAAATTTCTTTACAGAATTACTACCAAGCATTTTTCAGTGGCAAAGTCTCCCTCCTATAGAGACTACACATTTCTAAGGGTCAATTCAGACAGTGAGACCTTTCCTACCCGCATGTTTAAGTCAGTGAATGGGCCCAAACCTCTACTGTGTGCTTTACAAAAGAACATTCCTTGCCCGCACAGGACTTCTCTTTTCAACAAATAAAGAAAAAAGGGGAATGAAATGGAATAAATACATTTATTCAAAAAAAGGGCCCCTACTATTACCATCTACCCTCACACCAAATGTGAGGACAGCAACACACTTCATTTTACAGGGCTTGAAGCAGATGGGCAGGGGGTCAGACAGCAGCCTGTGGAGCCAAGTCACTTAGACTCTTATCACCTATTTTATCGTCTTTAAAAAAAAAAAAAGAAAGAAAGGTGAGGGGAGCAGAAGATAAGGTAGCAGTCATTTCACAGCCTTGTGATGAAGAGTAAATGAAATCAGCTACTCAGCACAGGGCACATGCAAAACCATTCTCTTCTGGTGACTCAAGTGTTTACAGTGGCTGCAGGAACTCTCAGAGACCACCTAAAATCTCTTTTCCCTGATAATGTTCTATGAAAAATGTAACTGATGGAAACACAACACTGTCGTGCCACCCAACATCAGAAAACCAAAATAATTTAATTCCTACATTTGCTTCTGAAATTTCCTTATGAGCCTCCACGGAAAGGGAGTAAGGAGCCTTTGCCCTTACGAGAGGTGGGAACACGGCTTGGTGGAGAAAGGGTGGAACAGACATGGCAAAGGGGTTGGGATACAGAAGGCTGCAGAGCGCCAGCCTTCCCTAAGCATGGCCTCGGGACGTTTACCTGGAACACCTAGCAGCACTCGGGAAGTCAGGGGTGGGGCACGGGCTTGGCTGACGGCAGCAGCTGCTACAGGAACAAGAGCGGAGAAAGTTTAGAGGGAACCATCAGGTGTAAGTATGGGACCCAACCAACTGCCAAGGCACGCTGCTCTGGCCTAAGGTGATCAGTTCTTAAACCTGATTCACACCAAGAAGCAAATTCTGAAGCTCAGATTTTCCAGTGTAATATGCAACAGACAGTGACTGAACCGAGCTAACCTTCCCTGGCCGGATATCTGGCATATTTCACATTTTAGTTTGTAGCCATGTGTAATGAAAAGAAGGTATGACACGTTCCTAATAAATGAGTTTTGTGTCACCTCCACAGAATGATCCCCAACAACCACAGCTTAATCGCTGTGGCACTAGAAATGAAAATGCAGGGAGTGAGGAAGAATATAAAACAGAAAACAGTGAGGAGAGAAAAAAGGTACTTTGTGAGTGAGAAGAAGAGTGGAGAACAAAGAATGATAATAAAGGGTCCAGAGCAGTGACTCCCAAGCCTGGCTTTGTAAGACGCCAACATATTACCAATTGTTGCAAGGTGTCACAAAATTCATGAAAATGCAAGGCAAACTTAGCTTTAAATCAATTTAACTTCAAATATGCTTTTATGAAACTTCAGGAACAAAGACAAATGCTGGTAAATCAAAGTACTGAGACTTCAGAAAGATTGGGAATGACTAGATTAGAGAGAAGGGAATCACTTGAGTCATTAAAATTACTTTTACGTGAACATAATTTGCTAACAAATGTTATTAGCATTCTTCATCAGAAGTAGACCTCTGTGGGAAAATTTTTAAAAGGTTTTTTCCTTGGATTGTCATTTGAGCAAAGGATCCAGTGTAGACAGATTTTCACTTTCCACTTCTGTGAACTGGTAACTGGGACCTGAAGATCCACCCCACCCTAAATTTAATCCTTTTGTTTCTCATCAGCCAAACTTCCCTGAAATGGGCCCCAAGAGTCAGAAGTGAGTTCTTGAGAGATCAGTCATAACATATCTGTGTAAGTTTCAGTTGCTGAAAAGGGTGGATACGTGCAAAACAAGTCCCAGCAGAATTACAAATTCCTCCCTCGCAATACTCATGTGGTGGAGAGCCTGCAAACTCAGGGCTGACCACAGCGAATATAGGAATGGAAAGAGAAAGGCAGGACTATCTCTTTCAGAACATTCATCCATGATATTTATTTATTTATTTAAAGGTTTATTTATTTATTTACTTACTTATTTGACAGAGATCACAAGTAGGCAGAGAGACAGGCACAGAGAGGGGGGCAGGCAGGAGCAGAGAGCCCGATGCGGGGCTCAATCCCAGGACCCTGAGATCATGACCTGAGCTTGAAGGCAGAGGCTTTAACCCACTAAGCCACCCAGATGCCCCTCATCCATAATATTACAGCCAAAATAATGATTATGTGGTCAACAGCATGCATGCAACTGTTAAGCTATTTCCACTTTTTTTTTTTACACTTATAATTCAAAATTTGAAAAAAAGTTAAAAAGATTTTTTTTTTTTGTGGTTTAAGATAAAATTTTTGTTTTATTGCATTATTCTGATGCTACAGATTTGTAATGTAGTATTATGGGAGGAAGAAAATGTTAAACACATGCATTTTCTCTTGGAGAGGATTCAGCTACTCAAGAAATATTTATTGTATGCCGCGTTATGCAGGGCATAGCATAGGTATATCCAAGGACTTTGAAATTTGTTTTGTGATTGGTAAAAAGATTTTTTTTTTTAATTAGAGTTTTTTAAAAACAGACAAAAAAGCAATACTCTCAGGTACCAGGTAAGGAGCTGGCACTCCATAACTCCCATGCCCTGCTTTTCTGCCTTGCTTTTCTGCCTCTCCTGCCTTCCCCACCAAGCTGCCCTATAATCCATCTGGCCCAGCGGGACTAGAGTCAGAAGACCTGGCGCTCAGGCTGGGTCGATCGGGGACCAGCAGCGAGATGTGGGGCAAGTTGCTGGCGAACACATAGCAGTGGACTTGGCAAGTCCAGAAGCAGCAAATGCAACTAGCACGGTTGTGTGCACAGACGCACGTCCCCTGGCTCCTGTCCTCCAGTCCCCCTTCTCCTTCCCAATCCTTAAGAGGTCCAGGGTCTTATTCTAAGATTTTGGGGAAAGAAACCAAGAACAGGTCTTTTTTTTTTTTTTTTAAACTATTTGACACAGGTTAAACAAAATTAGCCAAGCTTATAACAACTGAAAATCAAGGGGGTTAAAAATGACAATTTGGTTCTTTGCTTTCATTGTTAAATATTCCAACAGGAAACTATAAAAGAACTGGATACAAAGGAAAGATCATCTCTGTGTCCATATTTTTACTTTAAAATCAGAGGTAACCAAAATTAATACTCACTATAAAAAAAAGGAAATAGCAGTATTAATTTCTACAATGATTGCAGCCCTGGTTTAACAAAAACACTAATGAGATATTTTTGTTCCATTTTAGTGTGTCAAAAGATGTAGAATGAAAAAGTAGTGAGATAGCCATGTCTGAGGCACTCAAAAGGCTTTCAGCAGGATAATGTAGGGAAAAATTCTGGATTTGCTAACTACTTAACAAAACCTTGCAAACAAATGGGCAAAACTAAGTCTCGATTTTCTCACCATTTTGTACTTCCTCACAGTGATAGCTTGGGAGCTAAAAGAATAAGACAGTCCTATCCTTTCAACTGGCACATTTATAAGGAGCAGAGTAAATAGCTTTGTACCCTACCCCATTTGAGGTACTTTGGTTTTCCTAAGCCACAGAAGATTGACCTCAAACATTATTTAACTTCCTCTTAAGAATACAAAACAGAAAACAATAAGGAGGAAAAGGTAATTTGTGACGGAGCAGAATAAAGTGGGTTATTGCAGGTTTAGTCCTTGTCATTAGTGTAGAGCAGCTGAAATACAGGTTAAGTACAAAGTCTAACAACATCTAACGTCTAACACGCAAACTCTCCAACAGTTCAAAAGCCAATTTTATTTTACCTTTTTATTTTTAAAAGATTTATTTGAGAGAGAGAGAGCGAGCACGAGTGTGGGGAGTGCCAGAGGGAGAGAGACTCCCCAAGCAGACTCCCCGCTAAGCATGGAGCCCAGTGAGGAGCTGATCCCAGGACCCTGAGACAGTGACCCAAGCCTTAAACAAGAGTCCACTGCTCAAACAACTAGCCACTCAGGCACCCCCAAAAGCCAATTTTAAAAAGGAATGAACGCTCTCATGAAAGAATATTCTAATATTAGCAGCAAGTTCCCCACAATTCTATATCATGTCTACATTCTGTTTTATCGCTAAAGAACATGCGTGTTATTTTGAAAATGCACATATTACCTGTCCTTTTCCACAACGACAGGCGCAGGATAGGACTGGTTACTTTTATTGCCAGTGCCCAACTGGCCATAAGAATTTGCACCCCAAGCATACACTTGGCCTTCATCTGTTAACACTAAAGTATGTGCATAGCCACAGGCCACCTGGAAACAGAGAAACCAAATCCACTTAGGCCTGCAAATATGCTTTCACAAGATAGGTTAAGAATCAAAGATACAAAAAAAAAAAAAAAAAAAGAAAAGAAAAAGAAAAAAAAAGAAGAAGAGGCAGCCTGCTCAGAGAGGCAAAACATTAAGGTGACCGGTACTTGCCCATAACTAGCTTAGCCTATGTGTGGCCAAAACTGCAATAAGTTCAACACGAGTCCTGTGGTGACACAAGTCTGCTTTGTTCAGCTTTACTATGGCATTCATTATGCTCACAGAGATCAAGGGGTATGAAGTGAATATGGAACACACTTTTACTTTTTTAAGAATTTTTCCCTTTTTTATTGTAAAAGTAAAAATGTTTGATGTGGAAAAAAATATAGAAAAGCATAAATATGAAAGTAATCTCAAGATCAGGATTATTTTCCTACTTCTATACAAAATAGGGACATGTACCATGCCTCCACGCATCGTATCTGTATCTTTATTTCTATTGACATCACATAACACTATTTCCATATCATTAAAAACCCTTTGTAAACATCATTCCCATTCATACAGATTTAGTATAATTTATTTAACTATTAATATATTATTTGACTAAATTATGCTATATCTATTATTTATGTTATTTATTGAAGTTAACATTTTTTCTTTTTTCTTTCTCTTCCCTTCTTTTTTAAACCTTTTCCACTAATTCCAGAAGTCTCTTTCTTTTTGCTTCCTTACGATAATACCCTAGAAATAAAATTATAGAACAGAGGGTATAAATATTTCCAAGGCTCTCGATATATACTGCCAAAGTTTCCTTGGAAAACATCGTAACAATTGACGTTCCAACAGCTACATGTGAGACTGGCCTAGAAACATAAATTTTCTGACGAACATCTATAACTTAAGTCAGGGAAATAGAGCTTTAGCCTTTACTTCAATGAAGAAAAACATCAAGCAGCTAAACTTTTCATCTACCAAGAAAACTGTGTCCATTGGCATCTTTGCCACTAAAGACTGAAAAACAGGCACACATAAACGAGTGGTGGACGTACCCGCTGGACACGAATGCCTTGCAGAGCTGCTATCCTACAGGGAGTTGGCTGGTTGCCGCTACTGCCAAGTCCAAGCTGCCCGTTTCCATTGTAACCCCAGACATAGACCTGAGGGAAAAGCAGAGACTCAATGCCCATGAAAAATAGAAGCAAGCAAGCACTCTATTGAGAAATATGGTATGTCAGTATGACACCAATAAGGCAACTGGGTTTTTTTAAACAACATACGAAACCATTTTCTTACCTCCCCAGTGTTCACCACTGCCATTGAACACATCTGCCCACATGCTATGTTCACAACTACTTTATTCTGCAGGCAGCCTGTGACTCTTCGAGGGATCGGCTGATTGGCTGTTGATCCAGATCCTACCTGCCCGGAGTTGTTATAACCCCAGGCAAATACCTGGGAATTGAAAAATGAAACATGCTAATTCATAAAGTGTCTCAACTGGGTCTCCTCTTTGCTCTCAAATTCTCTGCTCACACCACAGGTAGAGAATTTTTATAAAATTCATTCTTACAAAATACGTTACTTCATAAAATTAGGTTATTGGTACTATCTACACAAATAGCAATAATTATTCTCAGATATCACATAATATTATTAAAATATCTACTTTACTGTAACCATATTTTCCAGCATTGTGGGATTTTTCCTCTTGCAGATAAAACCTTTGAGCATAGTAATATAGAAGGAACATCAAAGCCTTCTAAATTTTGCAGTTATAGAATTACCTACTACATAAAGGTACACTTCATGATATAACCACCACGACTATGAATTGCTAATAAGACCGAATTTGAGGAAGATGGTTATTTTAATCAAATGATCCAATTTCTAAGACTGCTATAAGAATCTATATAAACTTACTGGAAAAAAATCAATGAGATCTTTAACTAGTCTCACCTCTCCGTCAGATGTTAGCACCAAAGAATGGTAAGACCCACAGGCAACTTCGGTGACTTGCTTGTTTGACAAATTAGTAGAAATATGACAGGGCACTAAACCATGATTAGTTGTCCCATTGCCCAGCTGGCTATAAGCATTATGACCCCAGGTAAAGACTTCTCCTTCTGAAAATAAAAAGAAATACGACCAGCTTTCAAAACACCTCCATGAATGAAAACTAAAAATTCATGTGCAAAAGCACCAAACTCATTCTAGAAAAGATAACATTTGGAAAATATAAACTATATTCTATCTCAAAGCAACAAGATGAAATTTAAATGGATGCAATTATAATAGCTGGAAGATAGGTTTTTTAATAAATGGCAGAGAAATGCTACTAAGGCTAAGAGGAAGAAACATTACATTGAAAGTCAAAGGATAAGGGGAAGATCATTTAACTTCTCTGGGCCTATATTCTTATCTATAAAATGATCAAGTTAATTTAAAAATTGTTGTTATTATATTATTTATTGTATAGTATAATACATATTCAGAAAAGTCCATACAATATATATGCAGTTTTATAAATAATTATAAAACACACACCCATATACTACCACTCAGGTCAAAAAATACAACCTGATGCTCACTCCAAAAGTTCCCGATATATAATATTGAATAAGAGAATTCAGTTTTCCTGTTCTCGGACTTTAAATAAATGGAGTCATACAGTATATACTCCTTTTGTCTGTATTTTCTACCATATTATCTCTTTGTGCTACATTCCAGATAATTTCTTCTAATCTTCCAGTTTATTAATTTTCCTTTGCTGTGTCCAAACTGCTATAAAACTTGCCCACTGACTTTTTCATTTTGATCATTATATTGTTTATTTGGTTCTTTTTCAAATCTTCTTTGATCTCTGCAGGTATCTTCAAGATCACTTTGTACTTTCTCAAACAATAAATAAATATATATAGTAATAAATAGAGCCATCTTGTAACTGGTATCTGACAGTTCTAATATCTGATACTTAGTGGTCAGTTGGTCAGTTTTTGCCTTTTTTTTTTTTTTTTTTTTTTGCTGGTTCTTATTCATGGTTCTTGCTTCCTTGTGTACCTGATTATCTTTGACTATGTGCTACTAATTGCCATTGAACACTCATTTTTCAATGGCATTATAGTTCCTCAAGCCTAGGATGAAGTGAAAGTACCTTCTTGCAGAAAGGTCCTACATTAACTTCTGTTAAGTGCCACTAAGGCACTTAAAGGTACTTCTTTAATAAATCCAAGGCTTGAGATTTCTTGGACGGCCCAGTCTGATGTGAACTGGAATACAAATCCATGACTGTAACCCTTCAGGGAGGGGTTTACTTTCTTTTCTTTTTTTCCTCCTTTTTTGCTCACACCCAAGGGTTTTTCTTTTCATTGCCTTAGAAATGGGAGAGCTAACCCATCTCTGTCCCTAGATTTTAGCCCTTTGTGGGCCTCACATAACCTCTTAGATTTTTGACTCATGATCCCTTCTACCTCGTGAGGACATCAAACCAGAACACCATTTATGTGGAGAGGCAGACGCCCTAAGGTAAAACTAGCTTTAAGTTCCCCTTTAACCTTAGTTCACACTTTCTCTTAAATATGATCTAATAATTTCTCTCAGCCTTGTCAGTGCTTTGATGCCTCTATGAAAAAAAAAAAAAAATTCAACATTTTCTTAGAATTTTTAGTTGTTTCCAGTGAAGAAGTGGTCCAAAAAACCTAGCCTATTACTGGCAACCAAAATTCTCTAAAATTTGTGAAATTAGTTTACAAAAGAGTGTTTATAAACTTTATTTTCAGTTCAAAGAGTAACTAATAAAAAGGAATACTCAGCTTAAGAAAAATGCTAAAGTATGATTTAATTATAATATCCTATTAGTGTGAATTCATGAAACAGCCATGAGACTATTTAATTCCTTAAATTACTACTATCAAATATAGTCATTAGTCACTGTTGATGGTCACAATCTCAGAGTGCTAGAAGTTAGAGGGCATCTTGGAATTTAGCTCTAGTGTCTTAATTTGTAGATCAGGGATCTCAAGTTCAGAAAGTCCAGAGTGAATTCAGCATTTTAATGCAATTATAGTTCAACTTTTAAAGTATAAATAAAAGGGGTTTATTGGGCTTACAGCACTGTCATTTTCACATCAAAAATGCCAATAGTTGCCAGATTCTCTCTGCTCTATTATATTACTCTGATATTCAGATATGTTCATATTTCATGTTACCCAAGGGAATGTTCACAGGGCAGAGCCAGAAACTCCTATCCAATCAAAAAGTATGTTCTCGATTTAAGGGGTGGTCCTAAGTCTTGTTTACCAATAAATAAGTCAGTAGCTAAAATTCTACACTGTGTCCCAAAGTTACCTGTTGTTGCAAGGACAATATGGGGGCCACTCCCATAGCTGAGGCAGGCTATTTTTTTGCCATTTAAAGACTCCAGTCTCCGAGGTTCGATGGTACTCTGGACATCACCTAATCCCAAACAGCCAGAGCAGTTTGTGCCAAGCACAAAAATCTGAGGGAAAAAACCACTGTTAGTTCAAGCACTTCTATTTCTGACAAACCCATTATTATTGTTTCATTGCATAACATTATATAAGTAAGAATCCACCCTCCATGCCTTTTTTAAAACCCAATTCCTTAGTCCCCCCTCCCCAAGATCTTCAACTTAGCAAATCCATTACTGCAAGTGTCTGAATTTTTTCTTCAAAATTTACCTCATCATTTACAGTAGTATATAAAACTTCATTGCCAGCACTGCCGAAGACACAGGCTTGACGAATTAACTGCAGTTCTTCCTCAGAACAAAGGGAGAAAATTGGCCACTTTCCCACATCTAACATCTTCAAAGATGATGGAGTAGCCTGTACTGGCTGAAAAGGAAAAAATTAAAAATAAATAATAAATCAATAAAATTAAAAAATATATGTGTGTACACACACACACACACACACACACACACACACACATTAAGACTATTAAGTTAAAAATATTTTTTTTTTCCCTTCCCCTTTGACTTCTGTGGAAGTCAGCACCGACTCAAGGAGGGCCCATTCTTTCTAGTCTTGAGAGCCCCTCCCAGCTATGGGAACTGTCCTGAGAAGCCCACTGCTTCAGTCCTGCTCTCACAGCAACCAAGAGCCTGAGACCCCAGCTGGGACCAGATCTCACCTAATTTTCCTCAGGGCCACAAGAACCGTCCAAGACTGACTTCTGTACTTTCAGTGCTATGTCTTAAATGTAGCTCTGGAAACTAGGCTGGTTGGAAAGGCAGGAAAGGCAGGAAAAACTGAAAGGGCACGGGGATTTCATCAGGCACCTAAGTCTTAACAAAATGCATTCCTGGAAAAGAACGATGCTGAAGGTGACACCAAGGAACCAGTCCAGAAGTTTCGGTTCTTGGGTCTATTCTGACTGTCAGTTGAGCAGTTAGTGGCTTCTCTCGTCTATCCCCCACTCCATCCCCTCAGGTTTGGGGATTGCTAGGAATATACACCCACAAAGAATGTATTTGTTTGCTTGGGCTGCCATAGCAAAGTATCACAAGCTGAGAGGCTTACACCAAAGAAATTTATTTTCTCACAGGTCTGGAGGCTAGAAGTTCAAAGTCAAGGTATCTTCTAGTTTGGTTCCTCCTGAGAGCTGTGAGGGAAGCTGTGAGAGGTAGGCCTCTCTCCTTGGCTTGTGATGGCCATCTTCTCTCTGTGTCTTCATATCCTCTTTGCTGCATGCACATCCATCTCTTGATCCAAACTGCCCCTTTTCATAAGGGCACCAGTCATACCGGAATTAGGGCTCACCGTAATAATCTCAGCTTAACTAATCACATCTGCAATGACCCCATCTCCAAATAAGGTCACCTTTTGGGGTCTTGGGGTGTCTTAGTGTATATATGCTATTCTAACAGCATGCCACATGGGGTGGGTTATAAACAGCAAAAATTTACTTCTCATAATTCTGCAGACTGGGAATTTCAAGATCAAAGCACCAATACGCTCATATTCTGATGAAGGCCCCCTTCCTGCTTCATAGCCACTGCCTTCTCACAATGTCCTCCTCATGGGATGGAAGGGGCATCGTCCATGGGATGGATCTCTTTGGAGACCCTTTTATAAAGCACTGATCCCATTCATGAGGCTTCCACCTTCATAACTTCATCATGTCCCTAAGTCCCACCTTCTAATAACCCCCACCTTTGGGGGTTAGGATTTCAACACAGAAACTGGGGTTGGTGGGGGGGGGGGGAACAATTAAACCCATAAAAGTATACGTTAAGATCATAAGCTCCTGTGCTCTCATAAGAGCATACTATGTGGACACTGTAAAGCTGTTTTAAAGAGAACTTTTATTTATTTGCTCTACTGGAAACATTTTTACATATGTCCTTTCCAGCTTTCAAAAATTTGAGGATTACAATAAGGTGCATAAACAGCCAACGTGTCCTTCAAATGGCCTATCACTATACTCCTGCTTAATTTAAAGGAGCGAAGGATTTTCTGAGGCCTGTCTTTCCCATCAGCTATTAAGTCAACCTTACCAGGAAAGAATTCTGGTAGAAAGCTGATTGGACTAGCTACTTATTTTCTGCAGATCTGAAAGCATATTTGTCCCACCCACTTTAGGAGTCAGGAGAGTGTATGCGTATGTACACACACACACATATTATGATGACTTGGCTCACAAGATAATGGAGACTCAGAAGTCCCATGATCTCCATCTGCAAGCTGGAGACCCAGGAGGGCTGGTAGCATAATTTAATGAACCCGGAAGCCTGAGAACCAGGGGAGACAGTGATGTACATCCCAGTCTGAGGGCAGGAAAAGATGAAGTGAAGTGACCCCTATCAATCAGTGAAACAGGGGGAAAAAAGGGATGAATGCCTCCTTCCTCCCTTTTGTTCTATTCAGTCCCTTAGCACTGTGGATCATACCCACCCACACCGGGGAGGGCAAACCATTTAGTGAGTTCCCCAATTCAGAAACTCTACTAGAAACACTCTCACACATACACACCCAGAAGCAGTGTTAATTTGGCACCAGTGGACCACTCAAGCTGACACAAATTGAGCAACACACCATGCGAAGGAGCCCACGTGGTCACAGAGGCAGAGACTGGAGCAATCACCTCCAGGTCCAGGAACCCCTAAGAACTGACAGAAACCTCCAGAAGCTGGGAAGAAGAAAGGAAGGCTTCTTCCCCAGAGCCTTCAAGAAGTATGGCCCTGCTGGCCCCTTAATTTCAGACTTTTAGTCTCCAGAACTATAAAAGAATAAATGTCTATGGCTTTAAGCCACCCGTTTGTGGTGAAGGCAGCCCTAAGAAACGAATGCAGAAGGTAGGCAGCCTGTAACTGTAAACAGCATCTTCCTGAGTTAATGGCAGCGCCTGAAGCAGGATGAGCTCCCCTGATGCCAAAACCAGACGCTGCCCTCAGCATGCCACTCAAGCTCTAAGACCCTGTCCGGAGAATGAAGTCCTTGGTTATCTTTTGGGCAGCACCCAAGGCCACTATAGAGGTAAGGGCAGAATCTCTCATTATATTAGCTTTTAGTCCAATCTACCATAAATCACCCACCTCCTTATATCACGAAGGAATCTTATCTTCTCTGGCATCTGCATTTTAATTTTTTTTCCTATTTAAGTCTATAAATTTCAAAAAGAACAATGTTTGGGATGTGGCATCAAATATTTATAGATGAAGTGTGCTAGTTAAAAGAATTCTTACATATTATTTCTAATCTTCACAAATATAGGGCATAGATATTGTCATCCTCATTTTAAATATAAGGAAACTGAGGCAGAGGAAGACTAAGTAATCTTCCAAGATCACTTGCTTCTAAAGACTGCTTTCCATATAGCACATGTTGCAGAGAAAAAAAAAGTTCACATATAAAGTTATACCACTGGAAGATCTAGCTTACAATTACAAGGCTTTGGTTGTTCTCATCCAGTCCTTAACGAACAAGGCAAGAATACACACTGTGGGCTACTTCCATGAACAGGGCGGACAGCAATATACAAAGAGAAATTAAGCATTCCCACCTCATTTTCTCCTTTCCAGCAGATTTTTGGATTTCAACTTCCCTGCTACAAAAATCCAGTGGTTTTCTTAGATGCCTAGAATCAGGTGGTAAATCCAACAAACTCCTAAGACATCTTTCTACAAATCATTGGTTCTGAACTTTCTTTCGGACTCACTTGTACCAAACCTCTAGTACCCACCCGCCCCATGACTCTACTAACCACTGGGATTCTAGTGCGTGCGTGCGTGCGTGCGTGTTGAAGTGTTACCTGCAGGCATACCTCCATTAAAGGTTGCCACAAGTCAAAAGAACATCAGATGTGACAGAATCACTGATCATGTATTAAGGGCCAGATAGGAAAGGTATAAAAATGCAGCACAATCGTTCCCTTTAAGGAGCTCACAATTTAACAGAAAACGAATACTTACAATATAACCTGGGTACAATGGAGGGGTAAATACACTGCTTTTAAATGTCTGTCAGAAGGCTGGCTCCTGGAGGTGAATCATCAAAAAAATTTTGTTTTCTAAGTCTTGTGGGGGAGTTATTTCTTGGAAGAACTTATGACTTAATTTGTAAAAGGCATACATTTACACTTTTCAGAGGTAAATAGTTCCTTCCTATCCATCTCAAGGAACTGTAGCATCTGTGTTCTCAGAAGAAAAATATTTCTCTACAACACACTCATGAGTGTACATTGCTGTACATATTACAAATATTGCAAATATGTACATATATTGCATGTATGTGGAGACTTTGTATATATAACAAGAATGGAGGTGACATAGGATTCACACACAGCTCCTAGGGGAGAAACAGCCACCCTGCATGACAATAGCCCTCTCTGCAAAAGGCACCCAACCACCTTTGTGCCCAACTGGTTAAGTAAGGGACCCGCTGAGCCAGAGCCAAGGGCAAGCAACAAAAAAATCTGCATGGGAGAAAAGCACTACCAGGAAGTGAGAGCTTAACTAAAGCACACACAATAAGTCTTCAAGACCGTATCTCTAGAATTCAGTCCTAATTTGGCCCAGGTAACTCTCCTTCCTGCACATACTACTACTATAGGCAGTAACTATTCCCTGACCAGCTTTCCTTTACTTTCCTTTACATCCAGCCTCTCTTCCCCATCTTTCACTGGCCTCTATTTGAGAAATGCAAAGTGGCAAAATTTTAATATTAGCTCAAGGAAAATATAATTAAGGAAACACAGCTCCATAAAATTAGAGACCAAGATGCATTTTATTACTCCTTTGAGTATGGGCTACCTATAGAATTCTGCTTCTCCACCCAAATGAAGAACTGAACAGATTATGATATTTCACTCAACTCTAGACAACTAAGTTGTCACAATTACATTTAAAATACAGAACATAGAAATAGAACCAAAATTACCTGTTGAGCATGACTAACAAAGAAGTTATTTTAAGAAACCCACCAACACCTTGCCTTTGGAGGACTTTCTGGCAATGCAACACTTTATATGTAATAGTCATTTCATCGCTAATTCTGTTATTCTCTTATATTTTACAAAATCTGTTCTTCCTGGGAAAAATTAGGAATTTTTCTATTAACATTTTAGAAGATTCTCAAGTTCTATACATTACTTTTTAAGCTAATTTTCTATTTTGCTTTAAGGGCTCACAAATGAACACTTCAAGTCAGCACACGGTAATGCTATGGTTTGGTTTCAGATGTTTTGCCATCTTTGTAAACTATGCTGGCTTTTTTATAATTATTTACATCTTTCATTGTGTTTTGACCATATAATTATTTACATCTTTTATTGTGTTTTGACCATACTTTATTTAAAAACAGAAAAATGAAAATTAATAGTGGCAATTAGTATCAAGCTGCTAACAGTGAAGAACAGATATTGTGTCAATTTAATAAAATTAATGCAAGACAGAAATCAACATGCATGCTGAAAGATGTGAAATTTTAACATGAGTAGGATACACAGGAGTTAAGCTGGTTGACTGTAATGTTGAGCTGTGAAGGAAAAGGAATAAGTCAAAGAATATCTATAATGAATTAAGACTATGTCATCTAAGATTAGGTATTTTATAATTCTGTTAAGTCTCTGGCAATGAAGTAAACATTATTCAACTCAGATCCTTTTGCAGGACACTGCTATCCGTGAAGGCTCCAAGAGCACCGTTTCTGGGAACCCTGCTCTATCCCTCAGCTAATACCCCCAGCTTTCTGCTGGCCCCTGTAGCATGCTATATTACCCACGATAATTATCTGTTTGCATCTGAGCCACTATACCGTGAGCCCCTCAAAGACAGATGCTATCTCCTTCATCTTCCTGTTGGGTGACCAGTAGATGTTTGATACATGTTTTATGCAACAGCAAGTACACATGCAAAAGGCATGTTTGTATGTTTTCTTCTAACCTTGCCACTTTCTCCATAGGAAAGGGAAAGCTCTTCTTCCATATGGACTCAGTCCTGTGCAGTCGCCTAAGGAAAAAGTATGTGGTAAAATCAGGATCCCATATGTCAGATGAAACTAGGCAGGTTAAAATGATTTTTCTTCCAATTAACAAAGAAAATAAGCTAAGCTCAAATATGGTAAAGGGATGATAAGAGAATTGAGGTTTAGGCATGAGAGTTAATAGCTAAAGGTGTTTTAACTGTTCTGGAACTATCATATGGTCTCTTATGGGAATCCTCCTGCAGAGGTCTGGATAGGTAATCCCAGGATAAATGAAGATTCTTAAATCTATAAGGAAATAAGTAGAAAATTTTCTTTTTATAGTTGACCTACTACAGATAAGAAAAAATAAATTTTAGACCTTGGTCAAATTTCCTCTGGGATTGGAAAGTTCCAAATCACTGTGAAGAGCAGACTTATCAGTTCTCAGCTCCACTGAAGAGTATATGATTTGCTAAACTGAGGGACGTGGGGTGAGGAATGAATGAAAAAATGAAAGGATGAAGAATGAATAGAGCTTTGTTTATCCTAGACCTTAACAACAAATCTGCAACAACAGCCATCAAGTTTGCAGCAGCAGCACTCAATGTTCTTGCCTTAATGAATCATCGCTATGAAGATTACTTTCTACCACATAAAAGTAACCATAGAAGAAGCTCTACCAAAAGAGCCACGGCATGGGCTCTCTCTTTGCTCAAAGGATTCCCTTTAATATTTCTTGCAGGGCAGGTCTGGACTGTGATTCAATCATTACCTAGTTGACTATCTCATCCCTAAAAATAAATATAAATAAATATTCTCTCTCCTCCCAAAAGCAATTGAATGAAATCTTATTTAATAATTTTGATATTCCTGGGGCACCTGGGTGGTTCATTGGGTTAAAGCCTCTTCCTTCGGCTCAGGTCATGATCTCAGGGTCCTCGGATCAAGCCCCATTCTCTCTCGGGCTCTCTGCTCAGTGGAGGCTGCTTCCCTTCTCTCTCTCTCTCTCTCTCCCTCTTTCTCTGCCTCTTTGCCTACTTGTGATCTCTGTCAAATAAATAAATAAAATCTTTAAAATAATAATAATAATTTTGATATTTCTGATTTATTAGTTGGGGTTCTATTTACTTAAATACAATCCACATTTCAAGGATTAACATCAGAATATTTTATTTTATATTATCTACAGGCAATTAGAACCTTATAATGGACAGATAAAAACAACAATCAATATAAGGTCAAGTCTTAACAATGTTCCTTATCAATGTCTTATATATCCATGAGGATACTGGTAAAATTTTGGTTTCCTCAGCTATAAAAAGTTCTCTCAGAATATAAGGAATAATAATATATTTAGAATAAATATAGCTCAAAATGTGGCAACTGATACAAATCATTATTTCTTTCTTTTTAACATTTATTTATTTATTTATCTCTCTATTTATTTACTTAGAGATTATGAGCAGGGAGAAGGGCAGAGGGAGAGGGACAGAATCTCAAAAGCAGACTGCACGCTGAGTGAGGAGCCTGAGGTGGGGCTCAATCTCACCACCCTAAGATAATGCCCTGATCCAGAATCAAGAGTCAGTTAATCAACTTAGCACCCAGGTGCCCCCAAAATCATTATTTCTAACATCTAGAAAAGATATACTTGTTTTTAAAAGAATTACTTGGACATTTCTCACTTGTAAACCTATAAAACTTGATCTAGTTCCAATATGGAAAGATAATTTCATGTGACCGTTATCCCTACATGATCTGTCTTGTCTATTAATTTGCAAGCTGTTTGAGAGGCAACCATGACTCATTCACTGCTATAACCACCGCAGGACATGGTTTGGAGAAGAACACAGACTATATATTGGTTGAAAGCATTCTTTGAATACAGCTTTTTGTATCGAGGTTCTTTTCTTTCTGTTTCATCCTAATTGGAATGACATTTTCCACATCTACTCCAGGTTTACTAGAACAAGAAATAAAAAGAGGGGAGGGGGGAAAGAAAGTAGAAGAGAAGAGGAAAAAGAGTAGAAAAAGGGAAGAAAAAAAAAGGAAATAAATAGGAGGAAAAGGGACCAAAGACACCAAAGCTATCACTGTCCCTCATTGTAATGTAGGCCATTTTTGTTCCCAGGAAAAGGGAAATCTTGCTAATACACTAAGATCAAAGGGAAGTCAAAGGGAAGAGAAAAAAAAAGGAAATAAATAGGAGGAAAAGGGACCAAAGATGAGCTATCACTGCCCCTCATTGTAATGTAGGCCACTTTTGTTCCTAGGAGAAGGGAAATCTTGCTAATACACTAAGATCCTAGAACAGCAATCCTGGATTGTTGTTTCCCATCCCATCCCCCTACCATTACTGGTTTCTGGTTTATTCTTACTTTTTCTTTTTCCAAAACTAGGCAGATTGGGCGCCTGGGTGGCTCAGCAGGTAAAAGCCTCTGCCTTCAGCTCTGGTCATGATCCCAGGATCCTCGGATCAAGCCCCACATCCGGCTCTCTGCTCAGCAGGGAGCCTGCTTCTCCCTACCCCACTGCCTACTTGTGATCTCTGTCTGGCAAATAAATAAATAAAATCTTAAAAAAAAAAATAGGCAGATACGTGTCTGTGTTTTTATTTCCTAATTCTTCTTTACACAAAAAAATAGTATACCTGATATACTCTAGCAATTTGTTTTTGTTTTTGTTTTTTAATTTAACAATATCTCCTGGAAATCAGTCCTTATCAGTTAACAGAGATTTTTTTTTTAATCAGTTGAATATCCTGTTTTTTTGTTTTCATTTTAAAATCCTGGTTTTTTTAAAATTTTTAATTAAATAAAATTTAATTAAATTTTTTAATCCTGTTTTTTTATTTAAAAAATAACATTTGTAAAATTCAATTAAGGCTAAATATAACATTAGTATAATTTCATCTTTATTGGCCAGAATGTTGTTGAAGATTTAAAAATTATTCAAGAATAATTACTATTGTATAATACTATGAAAAAACTGTTGAATTCTCTAGCATTATGGAAAGTAGTTGGATTTTTTTTTCTAACATTATTTCAATGTGATCAAACATAATAGAGAAAACTAGCTTCTTCAATATGCACAACTTGAGAAATACAGTTTATGGAATATATGTAAGGATTATAGTTATCTTCTCCTGTTATCTACATGATTTTACCAGGCTATTATTATTATTATTGAGAGAGAGAGAGTATGTGTGTGAGCAGGCGTAAGATAGGAGGGGCAGAGGGAGAGGGAGAGAATATTAAGCAGAGTGTATGTGCTGAGCATAGAGCCTAATGCAGGGCTTCATCTCACAACCTTGACATCATGACCTGGCCGAAATCAAGAGTCAGATGCTTAACAGCCTGAGCCACCAAGGCACCCCTCACCAGGCTATTACTAATATCAATGTTATAGCAGTACATCAATATACACTTCTTAAAAATCCACAATATACATAAAGAATACCACATCTATAAATTCTAAATAACAGCAGCAATAATAATAACAGTTAAAATAAAGAGTTAGCCTGTACCAGGTATTAAGGGCCTTATATTATCTCATTAAACTTTACAGTAGCCAAAAGCGGCAGATAAGGTCATTGCCTCCATTTTAGACATATGTTTCAAAAACTTGACCAACCATCACCTACCAGTCAGGGTTAGAGCCAGATTCTGAACCCAGGACAATTTCAAAACTCCTCTCCTAGACCCTCCCCTACAGTGCAGGGATATTTTAAGCTTTCCTGTGTACCTTCCAGTTTTATTTTGTATTGACTGGCTGGGACTGTTCCATCCAAAATTTTTGTACCTGATTGTTTTAAATTTCTGGAGCCCTGTATTCAGTCATCTTTAATCCTGCTCCTTCTAGATCCTTGTAAAGTTGTCTTCTAGGATAAAGTTAATGTGACTGAAAAACATAAATGCATAAATAAATTCTATTACAAAAAAACAGAGAAGAAAAAAATATACCATTTGCAACTTTAAAAAGATAACATTATAGGTATATAGTTCAAAATCCTATTAGCTCTATTATTAAAAAGTAGCAATAGAGGTGCTCAATTATTAAAAAGCAATTATTACACATTATAACCTTTATATAACATTTATAACTTTATGTGGTAAGTTTTAGGACCATTCTTCAACAATTTGACACTGTAACATATGAAAAAAAACACATACTAAAAAAAATTTGTTAGCATACTATTCTTTGTTGTTGTTGTTGGAGAGAGAGAGCACAAGGAGAAGCAGTGGCAGGCAGAGGGAGAAGCAGGCTCCCCGCTGAGCAAAGAGCCCAATGTGGGACTCAATCCCGGAACCCAGCGATCATGACCTGAGTCAAAGGCAGACACTTGATTTACTGAGCCATCCAAGCGTCCCCCAAAAAAGTTTAATTTGTAGTATGTCAATATAGAAAATGTAAAGGAAGTCATCTTGAATGTAAAAAAAGCAAAACTTTGAAATTTTTGGAAGAAAGTATAGAAAACATCTTTGTGACCTCAAGGCTGGGAAAGATTTCTTAAATAAGATACAAAAGCATAAACCACAAGAAAAGACTGAAATTTAAAAGAAAAGACTGAAAAAAAGAAATTTACTACATTAAAACTTTAGAAATATGGCATACTAAAAGACAAAATGAACAAAGGGAAACACGTCACAGAATGGGAGAAGGTATTTTCAACATATATAACTGGTGGCTCGCTGAGGATTTGCATCTGGAATAGATAAGAATACCTAAAAATCAGTAAGAAAAAAACCCAAGCAATCCAATTTAGAAATGGGCCAAAGACAAGACAAGTCACAGAAACAACTAATAAACATATTAAAAGATGCTCAAATTTACCATAGAAATGCAATCACAATGAAATAGATCTCACCTGTCACAACTGCAAAATTAAAGGGACAATTCCTAGTGTTAGTGAGGATGCAGATCAATAGTATACCCATCCTGCCATAAGAAACATAAACTGGTGTAGTCACTTCAAAGAGTAACTCAACAATATTTAGGTCAGAGCAGTGTGCCTTTCATTCAATCTTTTTTGACACATATATGTACCTGAAACAAAAGTCTCACAAAATAATTCTTAGCCTTATTGTATGAGGTGCTAAGGGATATCTTCTTTTCTATTTTTTCTATCTTACTCTATTTTATTCTACCCTGACTCTGTCCTATTTTATCCTTTCCTATTTCATTTTTAAAAGAAAATGCTGGTCTCAACCTACTAAAATAATTCGAGGATCACTAATAAGCCCTGCCTTATAGCTTGGACAATGCTGACTGATGAATGGGTAAAGAATATGGGGTATATATATGCAATGGAATATTAGTTAACCACAAAAAGGATGAAATCTTGCCATTTGCAATGATGTGGATGGAGCTATAGAGTATTATGCTATGTAAACTTAGAGAAAAACAAATACCATAAAATTTCACTCAAATGTGGATTTGAAGAAACAAAACAAATGAACATAATGGGGGAAAAAGAGAGGCAAACCTGAAAACAAACTCTTAACTATAGAGAACAGACAGAGTTGCTGGAGGGAGGTGGGTGGTGGGATGGGGTTAAATGGGTGATGGGCCTTAAGGAATGCACTTGTGATGAGCACCGGCTGTTGTATATAAGTGAGAATCACTAAATTCTACACATGAAACTAATATTACACTGTTTGATAACTGGAATTTAAATAAAAACTTGAAAAAGAGGAGCACCTAGGTAGCTCAGTCGGTTAAGTGTCTGCCTTCGGCTCAGGTCATGATCCCAGGGTTCTGGACTGGAGCTCCACAGGGCACCAGACTCCTTGCTCAGTGGGGATCCTGCTTCTCCCTCTGCCTGCTGCTCCCCCTACTTGTGCTCACTCTCTCTCTCTCCCTCCCTCTCACAAATAAATAAAATCTTTTTAAAAAAATGGTTTTTCTTGTTCTTTCTTGTGACGAGAACTCTCCTGGCAACATTTAAATATGCACCCACGATATTATTGACCATAGCCAGCATGAAGCACACCTTGACCTACTCATGTCATACCTTGAAGTCTACCTCCCAAGCCCCTTCACCCATTTCATCCTTCCCCCAAACGCTCCTCACTCCTGGCAACCACCACTCTGTTCTCCATATCCATGACTTTTGTTTGTGTCTTCGATTCCACCTGTCAGTGAAATCATACAGTTGTTGCCTTTCTCTGATTTACTTCACTTAGCATAGTGACCTCTAGGTCCATTCATATTGTCACAAATGGCAAGATTTCACTCTTTTAATGGCTGAGCAATATTCCACTTATATATATATACCACACATTCTTTATCGATTTATCTACCTGTGGACACTTAGGTTGTTTCTATATGTTGGCTACTGTAAATAATGCTGCAATCAACATAGGGGTGAATATATCTTTTCAAATTACTCTTTTTATTTCCTTTCAGTAACTACCCAGAGATGGAATTACTGGATCATATGTGATTTTAATTTTTTGAGAAACCTCTGTTTTCCATAATGGCTTTACCAACTGACATTCCCAATAAAGCACAAGGGTTCCCTTTTCTTCACAACCTTGCCAACACCTGTTATTTCTTGGCTTAGTGGTTTTTTTTTTTAAAGATTTTATTTATTTATTTGACAGACAGAGATCACAAGTAGGCAGAGAGGCAGTCAGAAAGAGAGGAAGAAGCAGGATCCCTGTTGAGTGGAGAGGTGGATGTGAGGCTTGATCACAGAACCCTGGGAGGCTTTAATCCGCCACGGCATCCAGGTGCCCCTCTTGGCTTACTGTGAACAGCCATTCTAACAGGTGTGAAGTGACATGTCATTGTGGTTTTGACTTGCATTTCCCTGACGATTTGTGATGTTGACATCTTTTCCTGTGCCTGTTGGCCATCTGTATGTATCCTTTGGAAAAAATGTCTCATCAAATCCTGTCCATTTTTAATTGGATTGTCTGTTTATTTGCTATTGAGTTGTAGGAGTTCTTTATATTTTTTGAATATTAACTCCTTATCAGATAAATAATTTGCAAATATTTTCTCCCATTCTATAGGCTGCCTTTTCATTTTGTAGATGGTTTCCTTTGTTGTGCAACAGCTTTTTAGTTTGATGTAGTTCACTTGTTTATTTTTGCTTTTACAGTCATATGCCAAGACCAATGTCAAGAGGCTTAGGGCCTATGTTTTCTTTTAGTTTCATGGTTTCATGCTTTACATTTTAGTTTTTAATCCATTTTGAGTTGATTTTTGCATATTGTGTAATATAAGTAGTCTAGTTTCATTCTTTTGCATGTACCTATTCAGTTTTCCCAACATCATTTATTAAAGAGGCTGTCTTAATGACCAATGTATATTCTTGCATCCTTGTTGTAAATTAATTGAACTATATACATATGGCTCTCTATTCTCTTCCATTGATCTAGGTGTCTGTTCTTATACCAGTATCAGACTGTTTGATTACTATGGCTTCATAATATAGTCTAAAATCAGAAAGCATGATACCTCTAATTTTGTTCTCCTTTCTCAAGATTGCTTTGGCTATCCAGAGTCTTTTGTGGTTCCCTACAAATTTTAGGATTATATGTTCTACTTCTGCTTAAAGTGCCATGGGACTTTGATAGGAATTGCATTGAATCTATATATTGCTTTGGGTAATGGGGGCATTTTAGCAATATTAATTCTTTCTACCCATGAGCATGGGATATCTTTGCACTTATTTGTGTCTTCTTCAATTTCTTCCATAAATGTCTTATAGTTTTCGACACACAGGTCTTTCACCTTCTTGTTTAAATTTATTCCTAAGCGTTTTTTGATGCAATTGTAAATGGGATTTGCTTAATTTCTCTTTCTCATAGTTTGTTGTTAGTGTATAGAAATGCAACAGATTTTTATATGTTGATTTTATACCCTGCAACTTCACTGAATTCATTTATACATTCTTTTTTTTTTAAAGATTTTTATTTATCTATTTGACAGACAGAGATCACAAGTAGGCAGAGAGGCAGGCAGAGAGAGAGAGGAAGGGAAGCTCCCTGCTGAGCAGAGAGCCCGATGCGGGACTTGATCCCAGGACCCTGGGATCACGACCTGAGCCGAAGGAAGAGGCTTTAACCCACTGAACCACCGAGGCGCCCCATTTATACATTCTTTATTGAAATAAAAAACTAGAGTTTTTTGGTGGTATCTTTAGGGTTTTCTATGTATAAAATCATGTCACAAATTATGAAAGGCTTACATCTTCCTTTCCGGTTTGGATGCTTTCTATTTCCTTTTCTTGCCTAATTGCTCTAGGACTTCTGATACTATGTTGAATAAAAATGGCAAAAGTGGGCATCCTTGTCTTATACCTAATCTTAAAGAAAAAGCTTTCAGCTTTTCACCATTTAGTACAACGTAAGCTGTAGACTTGTCATATATGGCCTTTATTATGTTGAAATACATTCCCTCTATATCTACTCTATTGAGAGTGTTTTTCAAAAGCAGATGTTGAACTTTGTCAAATGCCTCCCTGCATCTGTTGAGATGATCATATATTTTTTATCCTTTATTTTGTTAATGTGGTGTACCATGTTAATTGACATGTGAATGTTGAACCATCCTTGCATCCCTGGAATAAATCCCATTTGATCATAGTGTAAGATCTTTTTAATGTATTGGTGAATTCATGTTATATTTCCTAATATTTGCTAATCTGTGTGCAATATTTGCAAATATTTTATTGAAAATTTTTGCCTTTATGTTCATCAGGGATACTGGCCAGTAATACTCTTTTTCATGTACGTGGTATCCTTGTCTGGTTTTGGTAAAATCCGTTTGGAAGCATTCCCTCCTCCTTAATTTTTTGGAAGAATTTAAAAAGGTCAGATATTAATGGTAGCATTCACCAGTGAAGCCACTGGGTCATAAACTTATATTTGTTGGGAGGTGTTTGATGACAAATACAATATCCAGACTAGTAGTCAGTCTATTCAGATTTTCTTTTTCTCCATGATTCACTCATAGAAAGTTTCTGTGAATATCCATTTCTTCTTGGTTATGCAATTTGTTGGGCTATAATTCTTCCTAGTAGTCTCTTTCGATCCTTTGTGTTTGTGGTATCATTTGTAACTGCTCTTTCATTTCTGATTTTATTTGAACCCTCTCTTTTTTTTTCCTTGATGGGTCTGGCCAAAGGCTTATCAATTTCGCTTATCTTTTCAAAGAACTAGCTTTTAGTTTCATTGATCTTTTCTATTATCTTTTTAGTCTCTGTTTATTTCCACTCTGATCTTTGTTATTTCCTTTCTTCTTCATTCGGCTTTGTTTGTTCTTCCTCTAGCTTCTTTAAGTAGAAAAGTTAAATTGTTTGAGATTTTTCTTATGTCTTTAGGTAGGCATGAATCCCTATGAAATTCCCTCTCACTACTACTTTTGCTGAGTCATATATATTTTGTAAGTTATATTTCCATTTTCATTTTTCTCAAGGTATTTTATTTCTCCTTTGGTTTTTTTGATTGGCCCATTGGTCAGTAGCATGTTGTTTGATCTTTACATGATTTTCTAACACTTTCTCTTTCCTCCTTCTGGGACCCTTACAATGCTAATGTTATGCCACTTTATGTTGTCCCATAGGTTCCTTAAGCTAGCTTCATTATTTTTTTTTAATTTTTTTTTTCCTTTTTGTTGCTCTCTTTGCGTTCCACTGCCCTGTCTTCTT
This sequence comes from Neogale vison, assembly GCF_020171115.1. Classification (NCBI taxonomy): domain Eukaryota; kingdom Metazoa; phylum Chordata; class Mammalia; order Carnivora; family Mustelidae; genus Neogale; species Neogale vison. The sequence continues at coordinate 107,841,250 of NC_058095.1, read as the reverse complement.
GATCACCAAACATTTCTTCTGCTTCAGCCAGTCTGTTGTTGAACCCCCATCTAATGTATTTTTCAATTCAGTTATTATATTCTTCAGTTCTGTGACTTCAGTTGGTACTTCCTCATATACTCTTGCTGCTGAAGTTCTTGCTGTATACATTCATTCTTCTCCCAAGTTTGGTGAACATCTTTTTGGTTATTACTTTGAGACAAGCATAGACCCTGCTGACCTCTAGACCAGGCAATGAGGCAGTGTCCCCTGGGTGACAGCTGTCAAAATTGGGGCTTCAGACCAGTGTATAAGGTTCTTTCTGGAAGGTCCTGGCAAACTGTAGTGAGGCTGAGGGAAGGCAAAAAGATGACATCCCACAGCCTATATTCCCTGAGAGCACCTTTGTAGCCTCTAGATGTGTGGCAGACCTGAAGTCTGCCCGTTGGGCCAAAGTATCAGGAGACGTAAATAGGCTTTTTTTCACTAATAGACTGGGGGTCCAAGAACTATCTCTCTGTTCATTACAGTCCCATGAACCCAGGAACATAGGCATGCCTGCCCAAGGTATCAAGGTAGAGGAAGAGTGCAAAAATGGCATCTACCAGCACCTCTGTCCCCACAAAAAGTTCCAATCAGCAGAAGCTTTAAGGTTAGAAAATAAATCTTCACATATAGTCTAGGTGCTTTTCAAACTGCTGCTTTTGTGCTGGTTCCCAAGGCAAGTGTGTCTACATGCAAACCCATTAAGAGAAATATCTCAGTTCTCTACAGCCTTTTGGGTCTTCAGGATGTAAGATCCATTGATTTTCAAAGCTAGATGTTTGGGGAGCTCATCTCTTCATTGCAGGTTCCAGGGGCTGGGATGCCTGATGTGGGATATAAACCCCTCATTCATCAAAGAAGTTCCAGATTTGTGAAATGCTTCCCAACTGTGGGTTGCCACTCTGGCAGTGGGGTTTTTGGTGAAACTGTGCATACGTGGACCTTTTACTGTTTTGTTGTGAAGTAGCTATTCAGCTAGTTTTCTGGTCTTTTTCAGAGGGAATTTTTCCATATGTAGCTGTAGATTTGGTATGTCTATGTGAGAAGGTGAGATTAGGGCTTTTCTACACCACCATCTTGGACCACCCCTTTCAACATTTCAACCGATTATATCTGTTTCCTTGAACTTGTACAGTTCAGCAATTTATTTCCAAATTATCCCTGTTTGGAACAGATAACTCCTTAATCTTGCAATTTGTATTTTGAGAGTTTTCCCTACACTCTTAATAGCTATGCAGTTGGAGATGGTGGATAAAAAGACAGTCTTTTGATAACTGAACATGAGAAACATATCAATTCACAACAGGTCAAGTTATTCAGTTCCCTACACAAAGTATATGATAAGCAGCCTATACAAAGTATTGTTGGTAATTAATGTTAATCAGTGTGTTTGCTAATAGGACAATGTGTTATGTTACTTGGTAATACCTCTGACCCAAATAAAGAGTTAAGCTGATTACAGGACATACATTCATTTGCCTAATTTATTCAACAGATGTTGAGGTGGTGTCTGTAGTAGGTACTAAGCTGAAAGCAAACTTACATAAGAGAAAAAACAAAATAAATGTGGATCAAAAAGATATCCACCTCCCAGGTGCTTATGTCAACATTACCCCAACACAACAGTACTTGTGGGCCTTAAGATTTAATAAACTAGACATACTGTATCTATGAGAAGAAAGCATCTTCCATGGAAACTGATTTTTACAATTAACCAGGAACTTCAAGTGCTAATAACCATTCTTTAGAAGTAATTCCTATGGTGAAAAAAAATGGTAATTTCTGCAAAGAAAACCCAGTGTTTTACATATGTATATATACATATATATACACAATTATTATATATAAATATTATTTTATTTGGTATATTATACAACATATTGCAACATTATATTACATTATTATAGAAAATAATTATCTATAAATATATAATTAATTCAACTTAATAATATGAGGTCAACTCTAAAGCCATGCTTGAAAAATAAAATACATAAAAAAGTTTTCTTGCAATATAGAACTCAATGCTTTTAACAAAATTCTCCCATCTGGGCAATACCGTTGATGCCACTTTTATAAACAAAGAAATAGGACATTAAAGAAAACTAATGTCTTTTTAGATACCAGCACGGTTTACAGTAACAGTGTGTTAATGAGGTCCAGACCAAGTAAATGTCAGTGGGGTAATGATGATTCCCAACATTCTAACTGAACCATTAAGTGATATGTCATCTGTAAGTAATAAATGATAAAAATACAAGAAAACATGATCCCAATTATCACTTGTAAAAAAGGATGATAGCTATAATTTATCTCTACTTGAATGAGAGGCGATAAGCCTACTACAAATAACAGTAAAATACCTGCACAGCTGCTAACTAACGTGAGACAATTATAAACAGGACAGACAAAACTGAAAAACTAAAAAGCACAACTATGACAAAGGTACAACCTCAAAAGAAATTATACTGCCAGGTTTATGATAAGCATCAAACTGACTTAGAACACAGAAACATCACTGTTATTTTAATTATGTTTGTAAAAAGGTTTCCAAATTTCATCAAGAGAGATGAGGCAGATCTTCAGTCTCAAGGAAACTTGTATTTAGTTTGAAGAGATTACTGAGCTCATTAAAGTTAGCCTTTTCAAATATACAGAGCAAAAGTACCTTTTTCAAATATGAAAAATTATCAACATAAACTATACGAATGTTTTTATGTTGTTAAACTAGCTAAAATGAGTTAGTACTTGAAAAAATCTGTAAATCCATTTGAAATTTAGGTCTTTATAGATCTAGTACAATAATAATAATTTAAAAATCCTAACTGTGAAAGATCTTTGTCCCACAACATAAACATTCCTTCAGCATGGTAGGCTTTCTTAGCCTTGGCTCATTTCCATTTGGGATTCATTTGGTTTGGTTTGGTCTTGGTTTTGGTTTTCCTTTTGTGGGGGGGGATTCATTTTGTTTGGTATCATAAACATTTAATTTAATACAAAACATATTATAATGTGATCTATTTATGATTTACTTACTATCTGGTATTCATTAGCTCAAAATATCTTCCATGGAGAGATATACATAATAGATATCAGCTCAGGTTAGATCAGCAAGACTGAAGACACTAAGACACACACTTCAGTGTCAGATATATGCTGAAAAAAACTATTATGCCTTAAAATTCCTAAAGACTCTTATATTGTTAAGATGGGATCACCATGTGAACTAGACACATATTCCTTCCGGAGAATGAAAGTTGAAAGGATATCTGCCTTTCACTGAAGGATACTATAAATATCCTTCTCAGAGAGGCAAATTATTTGCTGCTTTGAAGTAAATATCCCATGTAGTCCTCTATTTTCAGCCTCAAACAGGGGTCTTTGATCTCATTCTGCACCACTGATAATTTCACTCCTGGTTTCAAATCTCTCTTGTCTGGTCAATTTTGATTTATAATAATTCAACTCCAGTAAACCTCAAAAGTAGTGGTACCTTAGAGGCATTTTAATTCCATTCTAACCAAATGATAAAATCAAAATTAAATATGACAAACTCCTCAAGGCTTAGACAAACCCCATAGGTACCTTATAGTTATCCAACATAATTTCCAGATTAATAGTTTTTGATATAGTGTTTGTAATCTATTTAAGTAAAGGGCCCAAAAGACACACTTTTCTAAAACTGTTCCTCTCTATCAGCCACTTTCTCTAAGTCTTGTCTGATTTATTCAGAAATCTCTAAGATTAATAATTTAATAACTTATCACATGATATCATACCAGGTGACCTTTCAACATAGTTTCAAATAAAGAAAAGGAACTGACCTCTCTTAGAAAACTAGTTTTCACTTATCAGTCAGAGAGACATTAAGAAGAATTGCAAAGTACAGTAATATGTGCAGAAAATATACACTTTTTCTCAACACATCTGTAGTATTCATTTGGCTAGTCCTTTCTACTTAAGAGCCCAGTCTCTTCATTTGATATATTAAATTAAACCATAAAATTCTGAATAATTTGTACCCAATTTGGAAAAAAAAATGTTTTACCTATATAAAATAAGGTTTTATTTGTCACAATGGTCATGCTGTGGGCCCCCATCAAATTTATACTGGAGAATGGCAAGGAACATTTTCTCCAGAAAGATAATTTGAAAAACTAGTTCTCTGTCTTGAACATCACCTTCAGTTTATCCTCAGACCCAACAAAACCATGATGTATAAAATTGCAACCCACACCTGTACTCTTAGTCCTCTTTCTCAGCTCTTCTTTTCCATATTTCATAGCACTTATAATTTTCTAAATGATAACCAAATATGCTTACAGTCAATCATTCTTTTCTAGAAATGTTAAGCTCCAGAGGGAAGGGATTTTTGTCTATCTTGTTCACTGACATATCTTAAACACCTGAACAGAACCTGATGGAAAGTAGTCACTCAGTATTTGTTGACTGAATGAAAGAATGAATGAATCCACATTGAGGACTCAGTACAAAATGTTTCTGGAGTCAGATTTTAATTCCCTTTATACACTTAACAAATATCTACTATGCTCCGAATACGGGGGAGACAGAGCATACACATAGAAATAGGTATTATCAGTGGTAAGTGCTATAATGCCAAGGAGAACAGGGTAAGAGGTTGGAAAGAGAACACAGTGGCTATTTTAAATGACCTGAGTCACCTCTCTGAAGTGATGGCAATTGTTTTGAGTCTTGGATTAAGGTAGGTGCCATACGTCTTTGGGTGGAGGGGGAAACTGAGCTTTGAGCATGGAGGAAATAGCAAACACCTAGGCCCTAGGGTAGAGGCCCACTTGGTAAGCTCAGCAAGCCCAATGAGGCCAGCATGGTAGAAGTGGGGTGTGTGGGGTGTGCAAGAATATATCATTCTGGGCGCCTGGGTGGCTCAGTGGGTTAAGCCGCTGCCTTCGGCTCAGGTCATGATCTCAGGGTCCTGGAATCGAGTCCCGCATCAGGCTCTCTGCTCAGCAGAAAGCCTGCTTCCCTCTCTCTCTCTCTCTCTGCCTGCCTGTCTACTTGTGATCTCTCTCTGTCAAATAAATAAATAAATAATCTTAAAAAAAAAAAAAAGAATGCATCATTCTAGTTGCCTTTACCTACTACTTAATAACATTCAAATATACACATATCTATATGTATTTGTGTATGTATGTCTGTGTGTGTATATATATATATCTCCTAATGCCCTGGGAAATAGAGATTACCTTTCACCTAGAGTACTCAGATTCCCTGATAATAAGAGCTTCTTCAATTCCAGCCCCCAAATGTCTGTATCAGCACGTCATATAAGATTACAAAGCACAGTAATGACATCATTAAAAACCGCTCCAAGTAGCCTCAGAAGTCACCAAACTGACTTTCACTAAGTACCACTGCGCACGAAGGTGTAAAGCCAAGTTCTAACTTGGTACTAGAAGGGTGCAAAGTCATGAGGCTCTATAAACATTAAACAGTGACGGTCAGGGGCGCCTGGGTGGCTCAGTGGGTTAAGCCGCTGCCTTCGGCTGGGGTCATGATCTCAGGGTCCTGGGATCGAGTCCCACATCGGGCTCTCTGCTCAGCAGGGAGCCTGCTTCCTCCTCTCTCTCTGCCTGCCTCTCTGCCTACTAGTAATCTTTCTCTGTCAAATAAATAAATAAATAAAATCTTAAAAAAACAAAAAAAAAAAAAAACCAAAAAAAAAAAAAAACAGTGACGGTCATTCTGAGTCTGGGGTAAGGAGCGCCGTCCCAAAGCAGTTCGTTAACTCTACACTTCCACTCAGCTCTAAGACTAAGCCGCCAAGAGCTGTAGGCGGCAGCTCTGCGACATGCATTTTGTGACAGTCCTGGACTCGCACTGCTCCAACATTTTATGTAACTTCCCACAGAACAGAAACAAAAGTTCGCTCTAAACTCGCCTTCCAACTCGGGCCAAGGCGGAGCACTTGGAAAGTTTTCAGCGTCAGAAAACCTGTTTCCGGGGCTGAGCAGAGCAATACCTTCGGGCTTAAAATAAAGGCTTAAGGCGACTCCTCCCCTCCCTCCACGGCGGCTTCGCCTGGCTTAGCCAAACTTTCCCTGCCTTCCCTCAACCACAGCAACCAAGGTCAAAGACATCATACAGAGTTAGGGAGCAGATTCGGGGCCAGGAGCTAGGTGAATGGGTTTTCCCGACGCCAGCCTCGAGTCGAGGCGACAGAAATAAAAACAGCAGCAGCCTACGCGAAGCGAAGAATGGGGAGAGGAGAAACTCTAAGGCAGCCGCCGCCCCCGCAGGCCGGGACGACGCCCTGCCTCGCGTGCGGAAGGCGGTGAAGGCTCCGCGGTGGCGAGGCCAGCCAAGACCCTCGCCCCCGTCACGACATCCGCCCTCAGACTCGCGCATGCGCAGCGCCGCCTGAGCCCGCGGCCTGGGTGGGGGGACAATCTCCTGAGTCGCGCACCCAGCTACCCCCCCCCAGCGGGTTTGCGCACGCGCGGCGACGCCTCGGCCCCAGGCCTGGGCGGGGGTGTAACCCCGGGGGCTGCTCGTCGGCCGTCGCTGCGTCCCGGAGCTCGGACTGAGGGGGCGGAGAAAAATGGCCGCTTGCTGGGGGGATCTGAGAGTGGCCGGCGTCGAGCCTGGCGTCCCCTCTTGACTTCCTACGCCATCCTGTAGCCTTACCTCAGCGCAGGCCCGAGCCGCATCCGCTCCGCCTTCTGGGTCGCCGTTACTGCTCGATTGGGGACCCGGCGCAGCGACGAGTTGGCACCTCCCCCTGAAGCGGCCCGGCCTCGGCGGGTTGCGCTCGGGTGCCAGGCCGGGGACGGGAAGGGAGGGGAGCACACTCGAGGGGAGGGGGCCGGCGACGGCGCCTCGCCCCTCCTCCTCTCGCCCGGCTGCCCACTGCCGCCCCCGTCCCTTCCCCAACTACTCCGGGTCTTAGCGGAGCAGACCCCAGGACTTCACCCCGCCTCGTCCGGGGAGCCCATCTCCGCCCTGTGGGATACCCCCCACTCTCTCCAGGTTCTGGGCCCCAAAGGCTTGAGAATTTGGAGATGCCCGACCCGGAAGGGTGAGGCGCGCATATAGTGCGTGGACAACCTTTTCTACAGCCCGCGTCCCCCAGCCTTTCTCGGCTTTTTTCTTGTGGTGGTCCCTCCACGGGGAAGCTCAGATCGCGTCTTCGCATGGTTCCCGCCTGCTTTTCACCTCACTGCTGTGGGGCCGAAGTCGTGTACCCTTCAAACACGAATGTTGAAATAATGAGTGATTTGCCTTGAGGGAGTGACTTGAGCTACCCCGGGATCAAGGTCTTTTGGAACAACTGCACTATCCCTTTACTAATTTAGTAATTTCTTGTATTACACTGCACTTCTGTTGGCCTTGCTAGATTTTAGTAAAATGCGCCATAGCTTTATAATGTGCAATAATTTCTAAAACTTTACTGCACTTAACGTTGACTTGAGTGGGTTTTGGTAAAATGCTTCACAACTACAGTTACTAGCTGTTTCTGCGAGGTAAGCTGAGTGCTTTTACAGTGGCTTTTAAATGAGGACACAGGTTCAACGTCTAAGTGATTTGCCGAAAAGTAGCACAGCTGCGTAGACTGAGATATCAACCCACAGGGACCATGACGGTGTTGTTTGGTCTGACCTTTGTCATTCATTGGGAAAACATCCATCCAGAATGTCTAGGTGTTTTTATTGCAGTTGCTGTAGTTGGCAGACATCTACGTCTATTATCACAGAATGGCTCCATTAAAACCCAGAAGGAGGCTTGCATTTACTTGACTTTGTAGGTTATGAGCAGGGCAAGAGTCTTACATGCATGGCATTGCCTAAGACAAGCTTTTCCTCCTGAAACAATCAGTTACCCTTTGACCTTTTAATATAAAAGGTAAAATAACCGTAACTGAAAGGACAGCCTGGATTTTTTATTTGAAAAGGTTAATTAGGAGGAACTTCCCTGACGGTATTTATCTAAGGGAGAAGGTGGTCAGACTAAGGAAGGTAGTGCGATAAGATGGGGTTAATCACTAAACATACCTTCCTATTTGTGATTTTTTTATCTCACTAGATTGTGAAATTCTTGAGAACACAGATCATGCCTTATTTCTGTACTATAAACTGCTTAATAAATGTTTGTGGAATCGAATTGCATTGATTACGTGCCCTTTAGTTACTCAAATATGCTTCCATATGTCATTAAGAGACCTAAACATAAGCATTAATCCATGGTGTACTCTCATTTTGGATTATTTGTGCCAGGTCTCCTGGGCTTGACCGCCTTGATAAACTGACTTTTTAAGAGTTCATACCTAATCCAAAAAGGCTTATGTCACCTTTTCTTATACCCTGATCAGCTCTCTCCTTCCTCTCCTTGTGGCAAAGCTGCATAACACTGAGTCTGCATAAAAAATCCAGTGACTGACTTTTCTGTTCAGGAAAAGGCTTTTTCTCTGATGACCACCAAAGCTGAAATTCATCATTAAACAAGTTTAGAGTTGGTTCATTAAACAGGATTTTTTTCTAATTCGAACACTCAAGCCACATTTTTTCCTTTATCCAGACTGTTTTATATTTAAGGCATTTTAAAAGTCACTATTAAGAAAGCAAAATTGTAGAAAACCTTTCATACAGAATGTAATAAATAATTTAAAAATCGACCTATATAATAATTCTTTACATAAAGGTATAATACTTCTTTACGCATTAGTATTTTAAGATTGAGGTATTTTAAAAATAAAATACTTTTTAAAGGTCCTGAAAGGCACTAAATGATAAAAAAAAAAAAAACAGTAAGACATGGGATAGACTTTCTCCAGGTTCTACCATGAATCCTATTGCTAATGGAGGACTTAGTGTTAATATATGATTATAGCAAGAATGATCAGAACAGAGGATTCAACAGGTATAGTCTGAAAATATAAAAGTGGAAATTTCTTGAAACAAATCTAACCTCTAGAGCAGTTGGGAAGAAACTTTTAGAATTATCTCTATTTTTATCTAAATTAAGAAATCAAACTTTACTAATATTTAATATGTAAATTGACAACAGTGCATATTTTTTGTAATCTAAGTACATGACCAAAAATGTTTAGAGACCACATCTTTTTTTTCCCCAGTGATATCTTGTCATTACTAGTCTTTAACTGTTTGTTTTTTGTTTTTGTTTTTGTTTTAGAGAGAGAGAAAGTGAGAAAGAGCATGAGAGGGGAGAAGGTCAGAGGGAGAAGCAGACTCCCCACAGAACAGGGGGCCTGATGCAGGACTCTGGGATCATGACCTGAGCCAAAGACAGTCGTTTAACCAACTGAGCCATCCAGGTACCCTAGAGACCACTTCTCTAGAGTACCATTAGTTCGGTAGGCAGCATCTGATTTCACTACATGTTTTGACTCTGTAATATTTTAAATCCAATAATTTGGATTTATACAACATTTTAAGTATAATAATCTTGAAACATATCTAACATTGAAAATTTTACCTTTGTTATACTATGCAATAAGTAGATATTTATTCCTTAATCACTTTTAACATAAGATATTTATCTGATAAATCTTGGTAATTTATATAATGTTTCTTTGCATTATCATAGAACTGGGAGATTAAATATAAATCCTCATTTTATAGATGCCCAGATTATGAAGTAATTTGTCTCAAGTCTTTAGATTCATCATTTCAGTGCTTTTTCCAATGCATCAACCCACTCATAGGACAAAGAGCAGAATCTCATTATCCATCAAATGAATGATAACAACAGTGCCATTGCACAAGGTGGGAAGATGAGGTATTCCTCATAGAAATATTTTTTAACCTTTTTAAAGAGGAAGAAATTCTTTTTTAACCTTGTACTTTAAAAAACTTATGGATTCACATAAAGTTGCAAAAATAGTACAGAGTGTCCCATGCACCTGCCTCCACTTTCCCTCACTATGCTTAAGATAATAATATATTGCAAAAAAAAAAAAAAAAGTTAAAGCAAAGACTTGGATTGAATAAGCTGACCAAACTCAGGGAAAACCAACTGGCCAGAAGCTAAAGATTGAAAAGGATGGTTTGGGGGCAAGGATTCTGAATGAGGGAGCTATTCTAGAGAAAAGAAGGAGGGAAAGGGGGAAGAAGATCATTAAACACAACACATTCCTTGGTCAGAAGAGAAGGGGTAGTCTCTATACCAGGTAGACATTTTTGTGCTCTTTTTTTGTCTATTATTTCATCATTTATCATTTCTCTTAAAGTATTCCAGAAAATGTCCTTGATATCATAACCTATATCCCTACAGATCACAGCCAGATTGCAATAAAAAATAAATTTCTGGCTCCATCATCTAAGGGCAACCTCTAGGAATATTAGCCCTTCTTAAAGTCCATAGGGGCTGGAAAGATGGAGTGTTCTAGTATAATTCTGTAGACACCATGTAGCATCCTCCATCTTTGCTACTCCTGAGTGAGGACAGGAGACACTCCTAGGGTCCTGGCTACTGCCAGTTGTGTGGGAGACAATATGTGCCCAGGCCACTTTGATGTGGAAGGCACAAAGGAAGCACTGCCCAACTCTCTGTATTTTAGAGAGATACTAGTTATGCTGTGGCTTTACAGACCCTTCTTCCTCTTTATCGTGATATATGGCATGATGTATCCCAGCAGGGTGCTAGAATACAAAGTAATGAAGATGGTATTACTATGGCAATAATGAGAGAACAGCAAACTACCAGAAGGAGGTCAGGAAAGGCTTCCCAGAAGAAAAAACTTCGGTGTTAAGTTTTAAGGATGTGCACAAGTTAGTTAAGAGAACAAACGTTAGGATTTTATTTATTTATTTGAGAGAGAGAGAGACAGTGAGAGAGAGCACGAGCGAGGAGAAGGTCAGAGAGCGAAGCAGACTCCCCATGGAGCTGGGAGCCGATGCGGGACTCGATCCCGGGACTCCAGGATCACGCCCTGAGCGGAAGGCAGTCGTCCAACCAACTGAGCCACCCAGGCAAAAAAAAAAAAAAAAATAAGAGAACAAACGTTAGGGATGGAGATGCTGGGGAAGGGAAGCATTCCAAGTGGAATAAGAAAGAATATGATGTGTTTGAGAATTGTAAGCTGCTTAATAAGGCAGAACAAAGGGTATGTGGAGGGGATAGAGTAATGGTAGAAGATTAAAGTAGCAATAATTTCTTGAGTGCTTTCTTGGGTTGCACTCTTTATAGTACATTATCTTAATTAGTCCCTACCATAAACTGTAACTTAATTCTGGCTCTGTTTTTCAGATGAAATAGTAGAGACTTAACTAACTTGCCTAGGGTCACATAACTAATAAGAGGTAGGGCTAGGACTCAAATCCATCTCTGATTCCAATCTGGAGTTCTTTCCATTTGACCATGTGGCCTCTTTCTACATGAAGTAGAAAGCAAATGGGCCAAATAATAAAAGGCCTTGGCAATGTAACTGTAAGATACATCATAGGATCCAACAATGGATTTTAAGCAAGAGGATGACATAATGCCCTTTGTGTTGAGGTGGCCCCCTGTTGTGCAGTGAGGAGGATAGTGAGCCTGGAGTCAGGGGACCATGTTAAGACTATCTGATCAGCCCAGGTGGGACATTAAGAGTCCTTGAACTCAACGCAACAGTATGCTGGGCTTAAAGAGAAAGAAGATGATTTTGAGAAAATTTTGATTAATTTTGAGAAAACATTAATATACTTCTTCATAATAATAAGTTAAAGAAATAGAAACATTTTAATTGATGCTGGGAGCATGTTTGATAAAATTCAATATTCAATATTCATTTTTGATAAAAGAAATTTTAGTAAAAGGCTACATATATGCACTGGAAGCTAGCTTTGTGTTTAACAGTGAAATTCTAAGAGCATGTCCACTAAATACAGGAATAAATACATACTTAATGCTCCAGTGCTATTCTGGAAGTACTAGCTAATGCACATAGATAAGAAAGTAAAGTAAGGAATATGAAGACTGAAAAAGATGTAGAAAACTTATCATTACTCATAAACTATGCAGTTAGATTTGTGGACTAAGGGATACACACAGCTCCTTTCCCCTATTGCCTACCTCCATTCCAATTTTGGACTGATCAAGTTCAAAGACATTTTATAGGTACCCTCCCAAGGGAATGGAGCTATTCTCTGCCATGGTAGCACATTGTCCAGTGGAGTTAATGGGAAGGGCTCTTCTGACTCTTTTAATAGGACTGAGGAAACAATGTCAGAGCCCTGTCTTGGGAGATAGCCAACATATTAACTCCACTTGTGGCTTTTCATTCATTGTGCCTGAAAGGCAAGATAAGCCCAGTGGTGCAGTCTAACTGCCCCAAGCTTTGGAGCAAATAATTTTTTGCTCTTGCACAACTTTCTCCTGGCCAAGTACATTGCAGGGGCAAGAGCCAAGATTGAGGACAGGATTCTAAGGTAAAAATAAACAGGGAAGATTTCATGGCCTGCCTTCGTTCTAAACCAGGTAAGCATACATAGTGTACTGTGTGGCCTAATTTGCTGAGTTCAACATGAGATCCCAAGGCAAGTCATCAGATAATAGTGATCATTTCCCTTGCTCTGGTTTTTTCATTTGGTTTGGTTTGGTTTTTGTTTGTTCATTTTGGGTGTGTGTGTGTGTGTGTGTGTGCTTGTGTATATATTTTTCCTGGGAACTTAAGAGAAAAGAAGGTCAAGAACAAGATTTGGGTGTTTCTGGATTTCCTTGTCAAACATCACTTTAGTTTTTCCCGCTTTGGGCATGACCTATGTATACCTCAAAGACCCAAGAAAATATACTGAAAAACTTAGGAATTATAGAGTGTAGTGATGCAGCCAGCTACAAAATCAATATACAAAAATCAATGTGAAGAAAACTATAAAACTATTGAGATAAAAGAAGGCAAAATGGAGAAACATGCTATTTATAGATAGGAAGACTCAATAATATAAGGATGCCAATTTTCCTAAAATTAATTCAGAAGTATAATATCTTAATAAAATTCTCACTGATTTTATTTAAATAATTCTAAAATCTTGAAAATGTAGTTTGGGAGAGCCTTTTGGAAGGCTTTGACTTTAGGTATTAAATTTGTCATTTGACTCAATAATCCCACATTTAGGAATTTATTAAGTATGAAAAGATATATGCATAAAGGCATATAGCATTTTTATAATTGGGAGAAGTAGAAAGAAACCTATATATTCTATAACAAACTAGTCAGATAAATTAAAATATGGCAAATGCTGTTGATTGTCCACCTGAAAGTTCTATTTCTTGCTCTTTTCCTTCCTCTCTCTCTCCCTTTCTTTTTTACTTTTTATTAGGGAAAACTTCAAATATATACAAAAATAGAATGATTAATAAGCCCCTATGCACCTATCATTCAGCTTCATCAATTAGCAATTCAGATCCAAACTTGTCTTAACCAAACTACCACATTATTTTGAAGTATCTTATCATTTCATCTGTAAATATTTCAGTAGATATTTCTGAAAGATAAGGAGTCTCTTTTGAAAAACAACCAAAATACTATTATTATACTTTGAAAAACTAACACTAATTCCTTGATCATGAAATATCTTTTCAGAGTTCAGCATATATATATATATATGTATACATGCACACATATACATATATTTTAACAGTTTGGATGACTTGGAATTCAAAGTATATACATTGCAATTGGTTGAGATATCTTTTAAGTTTCTTTTAACTCTCCAGCACTTTTTTCCTTGCAATGTATTTGTTGGAGACACCAGGTTCTTTGTTCTCTAGATCTTCTAAAATCTGGAATTTCTTGAGGGCAGTCTCCATATTTCCCACAAATTAGTGATCTAGAACCTTGATTATATTCAGGTTTTATTTTTTACTTTTTGGCAAGATGACTTCTTAGATGATGTTGTGTCCTTTCATTGGGAGGAATAGAATGTTGTATTGTTTCTGCGCTAACAGTTGTTGATACTCAATGCCTATATCCATGCTATACTGAATATGATACACTGAATTAGATACTAATGTAGTTCAGTAGATGTTTTAAATGGTGAAATTTTAACTCTATCATTTCTTCATTTATTAGCTGGAATATGTCTATAGAGAGGAAATACTTTGCTCAATGATTTTATTTCCCAGTGATATAGGACAAATATGATTCTTTCTCTTAATTTGCCAGTTTTCAAAACAATGAGTTTTCACTAGTGTGTTCCAGTGGTGACCGAATAAGTTTGTTTGCTGGTGTCATTGTGAATTCATGGATTTAAACTTGCTTCTTATATCTCATCTCCTTTTTCTTACTCACAGAACCCTGTTCTTGTTTAGGTAGTAATGCAATCAGTCACAGAGAAGAAATCCCAGCTTGACTGACCATATCTTATCAATTCCTTCTCATTTGATAGTGTCTAGGATGGGCATATGACTAGTCCTGACTGTAGACATATATGAGGAAGATTACTTCCAAGAAAGACTCCCTCCACCCACTCAGATGCTCCCTTCTCCCCCATCCCTCTGATCCAGCTTTTTTCATATATCACATGAGGCCTTGATGTTTGGAGACCTGCTACTCAAGCTAGGAACATCCCAGTGGATATAGGTGATATATAGGCACAATTATGAACATTAATACTGTAGATCTAGACTTATTGACAGAGAAAGATATCTATGATATGTTGCTGATATAGTAGTTATTATTAAGACTATTTACATAAGATTGAACATAAGCACATATATTTACACTGAGACTCCCTGGAATTAAGTTCGTTGAAATGTTATGAGTAGTCATTTCTGACTGATGAGAGATTGGTGAATTTCCACTTTATTTGCTATATTTTTCTATAAGATATAAGGCTTAAATTTTTATGTAAATAATAAACTTTTTGCAAAGTATGATTCTGAGCAATTCTCACGTCCCTTGTGTTACTTATAATGAATTCTTCTCAAAAAAAAAAAATCCCATCATAAAAATTCTTTTTTACAAGACCCCATAACTGGCATCACATCACATGATTTTTCTCTGAAGTATAATCGTCAGACAGGAAATGTTTTGATTCTGGAATAACATTTCCTGATAAACATTTTTTAGAAACATTTTAAGCATTTCCTGATACAAAAATTTTTGTGACTTTTTTTTTACCCTTCGTGTATCTTATTGTTATAATCAACAATACTGTCTAGCCCAGTGGGATGTAATCTTCCTGTTGAAAGAAAAAACTTTCAGAAAAACACAAGTTTTATTAGAGACATTTTCTAGTCACCAAGAAAATACAATTGGCATAATTTTCACTTAGTGGTAAAAATAATAAGTAGTCTCCCTTTAGCCTACATTTAAGAAATTTCAGTCTCTTTGATACATTTAATCCTCCCAAGAAACTGCGTATTCTTAAAACCAAAAATATATTTTTTAAAAAATCTAGGCCTCCAAAGTAAAATTGAAGAAGGGACTTTTTTTCTATTGTTAATTACCCTATATGTGGCTGGTTCTGCCAATGTATCAGCACAGGAAGTCAGGGCTATGCCAACCACGAGAGTAATCAAAAGAAATAGAACTAACAATTCTCTATGGCTCATGTGTTGTACACCATGTGTTACCATAGTTACTGGGGCAACTTCAGTGAAGGAGACAACCTTGCTCTCCTGGACCTCCCAATCTTCAGAGAGAAAATGCCCTGAACACATGTAGGGAGATGAGGCTGCAGATGAATCTAGAAAGGTAGTTCCTTGAGGACATTGATGAGTTTTGAACAGAAATTAGATATAGTTGCCAGGATGGATTGGGGTGGGGGTGGGGGAAAAAAAAGATGTGGAGAAACAACTGGAGAAGCGACTGCACAAGTCCAGACAAGAGACAATGCAAGCTGTAATTTGAGCAGTGATTTTTGGGATGGAGAGGAGAGAAGAAAGAAGGGAGTAAGTAAATACTTTACATAGCCTCTCTCTTATTCTCTCTTAACATCAGTGGAATTTTCAGCAGGATTTACTTAGTCTCAGCTGGGGTATGGGAAGCTGAGAACGAGATTTCTTCTATCCACCCTTGGGTCAGAGCTCTGAAGGAGGAATAGCTTGCTCCTCCTCACAGCCAGCATGGAGGTGATGAAACTCTGTGCCAAGTCTGATAGATCCAGCCCCTCCCCTGATGACTGAAAGTAGGACTTACCTCCCACTACAGACAGGGTTGTGACCTTGACCCTAGTGTAGATATAATAAGCTGTGGATCCCAAAGTCATATAATAGCCTTCACATATTCTCCCTCTTCTGGCCTCAGAGTCTTCAGTGAAGTGTTATTCCTCACACACTTACCTGGGAGCGTTCTTATAACTTCTGGAGTGGACCTGGTCATTTATAGCCTTCCTGTGTGATTGGCTCTTCACCCAAATTGCCTTTGAGGGGACAGACTGTCTTGAAGCCTAGTCAAAGGTCAGACAAGTCCTCTGACTTCTGTGCAACAACAGGAACTCAAAATCAATGTTGCCCCTCCAGCCTGAACCAATGATGGTCTGAGAAAATATTGTAGCATATCTGCAACCTGGAGGGAAAGATTGGGACTGTTGCCCTGCCAAGGCATTCAAGAATCAGGGTCTTAGATCTACTCTAGGCCAAAAATGCTGTCCCAGCCAGTAAAAATAAAAAGCATGGGTCAGAGAAAGTATGAATACCACCTAGAAGAAACTTTGTTGAGACTCTACTCTTTAGAACTTGTGTCTATTTAATCCTACCCCTTCTGATATTCCTATCTGGTGTGTTAGTTTCTAGCCAGGGTTTCATGTCATAGAACCAAGTCACTAGAGAATGCTTGGAAAGAATTCATTGTCTCATTTTTGCAAGGCTTGATGTAATGTTTCTAAAGCTTAGTAGTACAGTCTGAATTGATGATGTCATGTATATCACAGTGAAATGAGGAACAAAATGAAATTTCTAACTCTTTTTGTACATTGAAATAATTGCCTGTATCATGAGTTAAGGTAAGGCCACCCTTTCGGGTTTGTAAAATTAAAATTAGTAGAGAGAACTATAGAAAAGTTCCCACCCTGTTCTCTAGAACCATCTAGCCTGGTATATGGACTATGTACTGAACCCTTGTCCCAACATCACCGCTCAAATGGCTATCAATTCTATTCCCAGAGGACTTCCCAAGCAGTATATAGAAGGAGAAATAAAGAGCATGACTTTAGGCAAATGAAGAATCAATTATTAATCAATGGTTTACAACAGGGTGGCAAGTTAGCAGGACATACACCATCAAGAAGCCAGGAAGATGTGACAAGATGCTGCCCAACTGTGGCTATACTCTACTTTCTCCTATACTCATCTCTTACCTCAACTCACTTCTATTCCAATCTCTTTCCACAGGACTTGACAGAGCTTCCTTTTGGACTTCTCTATGATTAGGATTTGACAGTAGCTCTTCTCTGGCTCAACTTGGGGCTTCAGTGTCCTTTTTGTCTCTTCATAAATCCTTGTTTCCAACACTTCCACCTCTTGTCATCTCAATCGGTGACCCAGGACTTCCTCCTACTTCATGCATCAGAATGTCCAGGTCCTAGTTTAACCAGTCTTCCTGGTTCCCATGGCCTCACCTCCTCCTTTTCCTTTTCCATGTGGGGCAACTCAAACTAGCTCATGGTTCAGATGCGTCTCCCTCACCTCTCTAAAAGCTCAAAGAGATCCCTGCCCCAGACAGTCCTCAGGAAGCTCACTGGTTCCCTATTTTGTCTTTAGTGTTTGGGACTTGAAGGTGATTGATTATTCTCACAACGCTTTCCAGCCCTCACTGGGTGATACTGGGGATCCCTGACTGCATACACCCCAAAATGGAGAATTGTGTTTTGGCACTAATGCCAGAAAGCCAACGCCTCTGAGCTGTCCATTTCTGTACTGTTGGAGTAGGGAATCAAAATTATTTTCAGACAATTATTGATATTTTCGGCATTGCCCCCCAAGCTACTGTCAGCATATCTCATTTGCCCTGAGTTGATTTGACTTTAGAAACAAATTAACAATAGGGCACGAATGACGGGAAATGATTTGATGTGTGGAACTATGGCAGCAAGGAGAAAAGGAACTAGCATTTATTGAGTACTGGCAATGTACCAGGTACAAAGCACAATTAACCATAATCATAGTCATATTTACTGTAAGCATATCATATGTAAGGCACTGTGCTAAACCCCTACAAATGACTTAATTTAATCCTCACAACAACCCCATGAAATAAGCACCATGTTACTGGCCTTATTTTGTGAATGAGAAACTTAAGCTTAAAGAGGTCAGGTAACTTGCTCAAGATGAACTGGGTTTCAAGTGAAGGCTTGTCTGAATCTAACATCTACCAAGTTTTCTCTCTCTTGCTCTGTTTCTCTCTCAACTTTCTTTTTATTAGACTTATTATAGGTTTGTCTGTTTTATTACTCTTTTCAAATAGTAAGCTTTTGGTATTGTTAATTGAGTATTTTTTTCCTGTTTTAATATTTTCTGCTTTTATTTTTATTGATCTGTTCCTTCAACTTTTTCTAAATTTATGTTGTTATTTTTCTAGCTTCTTGGATCAATGCTTAAAAAATTTCTTTTCTAAAAACATGTGCTTAAGGCTATGAGTTCTCTTCCGAGTGTTATTTTGACTACAACCCACTAGGAAAATGCAAAAAATGTTTGCATTTTTACCATTTCTGAAGTGTATACTTTCAATTCTCATGTCTTTTTTAGCCCAGAAGATATTGAGAAGTAAGTTTAAATAACGAGATTTTTTTTGAGGGAAGGAGTACTTAATCTTTGGTTAATAGATTTTACGTGAGTACCTTAACAATTAAAATAGCAGTCTGTATCTGATAGTATGAAAAACATGAGTATCTTATTGCTACACTGAATTTTGCCATTTTCATTTATGTTGTTCTTCATTGGAGGAGAAAAGCCATAAAGGAAAATATTGGTAGCCAATTTCTTTATTATTTATATAATTATTTACTTTTTGGGGAGCAGGTGGGTAAATGTCTTTCTGCTAGAAGGAAAATTCCATGAAGGCAGGGGCTTTGATTGACACTACTGAATTTTCAACATCCAGAACAGTGTCTAGTAAGCACTCAGTCTATCAATCAACTTATCGACCAATCTATCAATTGCTATGTATACAGCTTTAGTGAGGTGTAATATTATCATGTCTATGTATAATATATATGTCTATGTGTGTATATATGTATATGTACAGCTTTACTGAGATGTAATTGACAAATAATAAACTGCACATATTTAAAGTGTACAGTTTGTTGAGTTTTAACATATATATACACCCTAGCAACTATCACCATAATCAATGAACATGTTACCCCCAAAAGTTTCCTCATGCTTATTTGCAATCTTACCACCCCATCTGTACTCTTCCTTTCTCCAAAAAACTACCTACTCTCTGTGTATTCTATCTTGTAGATGTTTATAGAAGTGATATTACATAGTATGTACTCTTTTTTTTTAATCTGGCCTCTTTCATTTAGCATAATTATTTTGGGTTTGAGCCATGTTGTTGCATGTATCAATAATTCCTTCCTTTTTATTGCTCATTAGTATTCTCCTGCATGGATACAACATAATTTGTTTACCTGTGCACCTGTTAATGGATGTTTGGACTGTTTCTAGTTTGGGGCTCTTAGAAATAAAACAGCTGTGAACATCTGTGTTTAAATTTTCATATAGATATATAATTCCTTTTCTCTTGAGTAAATTCCTAGGAGTGGAATGGCTGGATCACATAGAAGGAATAAGAGTTGTTTAAATCTTTTCCAAAATGGCTGAAACATTTTACATTCCCATGAGCAATATATGAGAATCCCAGTTTCTCCACATCCTCACCAAAACTCAATATGGTCAGTGTTTTAAATTTTAGACATTCTAATACATGTGTGCTAGTAGCTAATTGTGGTTAATTTGCATTCCCCTAATAACCAATAGTGAGGTATGGGGAATGGGCACTTTTATGTATCATTGATGGGACCATACAATGGGACCTCTCTTTTTTTCATTGCAACCTGAATTTTGGTAGTTTATTAAATATGAACAAACACTGACATATTAATCCTATTTCTAGAAATCTAGAAACCTATTCTATTATGAACTGGGCATAAAAGCTATCAGACTAAACTCGGTTCTTTCCATTATTTTCTTCTGACTCAGAAGTGGTATTCTTAGACCTCCTTGCTCCTCAATTCTATTTGTCCACACCATGCATTCAACCCTTAGACACTGGTTGGAATGTATGAATTGTTCAGTCCTGCCATGGTAATTTAATCTAAAATGCAACTAGAAATCTTAGTTTAAAGATGGAAAACATGATATAGTATAGTAGATTGGAGTTTTTCTTTTTTTCTTTATTTCATTTTTAAAATTTATTTTATATATTGTATTTTATTTAGTTTATATGTTATGTTATGTTATGTTATGTTATGTTATGTTATGTTATGTTATGTTATTTTTGCCTGCACAGCACATTTGGTTGCAGCACTCCCTTTCTCGTGGGGAGTACTTTTCCAATTACATATTTGGGACTATCAATCGTACCGCTCTCTGGCTGTGGGGTGGTCACATGCCTGACTCATGGTTCATTATATGTTTGGTTTGCTGATTGATCTAGGAACAGACACGCAATTCAGCAGGAGAAGAGTTTTCCTCTATATTGATATACAAATGTGAGGAGCCAATTGCTTTTCTGCTGGGTTTGCTGTGCAGATGTGAATCTGGTGCTGTCCGTGAATGTCTTCTCTAGCTGAATGGAGGAAGCCTCAATTTTTTTTTTAATTTTTTATTTTTTATAAACATATATTTTTATCCCCAGGGGTACAGGTCTGTGAATCACCAGGTGCACATTCCCCACAGCACTCACCAAAGCACACACACCCCCCAATGTCCATAACCCCACCCCCCTTCTCCCAACCCCCCTCCCCCCAGCAACCCTCAGTTTGTTTTGTGAGATTAAGAGTCACTTATGGTTTGTCTCCCTCCCAATCCCATCTTGTTTCATTTATTCTTCTCCTACCCACTTAAGCCCCCATGTTGCATCACCACTTCCTCATATCAGGGAGATCATATGATAGTCATCTTTCTCTGCTTGACTTATTTCGCTAAGCATGATATGCTCTAGTTCCATCCATGTTGTCGCAAATGGCAAGATTTCATTTCTTTTGATGGCTGCATAGTATTCCATTGTGTATATATACCACATCTTCTTGATCCATTCATCTGTTGATGGACATCTAGGTTCTTTCCATAATTTGGCTATTGTGGACATTGCTGCTATAAACATTCGGGTGCACGTGCCCCTTTGGATCACTACGTTTGTATCTTTAGGGTAAATACCCAGTAGTGCAATTGCTAGGTCATAGGGCAGTTCTATTTTCAACATTTTGAGGAACCTCCATGCTGTTTTCCAGGGTGGTTGCACCAGCTTGCATTCCCACCAACAGTGTAGGGGGTTCCCCTTTCTCCACATCCTCGCCAGCATCTGTCATTTCCTGACTTGTTGATTTTAGCCATTCTGACTGGGGTGAGGTGATATCTCATTGTGGTTTTGATTTGTATTTCCCTGATGCCGAGTGATATGGAGCACTTTTTCATGTGTCTGTTGGCCATCTGGATGTCTTCTTTGCAGAAATGTCTGTTCATGTCCTCTGCCCATTTCTTGATTGGATTATTTGTTCTTTGGGTGTTGAGTTTGCTAAGTTCTTTATAGATTTTGGACACTAGCCCTTTATCTGATATGTCGTTTGCAAATATCTTCTCCCATTCTGTCAGTTGTCTTTTGATTTTGTTAACGGTTTCCTTTGCTGTGCAAAAGCTTTTGATCTTGATGAAATCCCAATAGTTCATTTTTGCCCTTGCTTCCCTTGCCTTTGGCGATGTTCCTAGGAAGATGTTGCTGTGGCTGAGGTTGAAGAGGTTGCTGCCTGTGTTCTCCTCAAGGATTTTGATGGATTCCTTTCTCACATTGAGGTCCTTCATCCATTTTGAGTCTATTTTTGTATGTGGTGTAAGGAAATGGTCCAATTTCATTTTTCTGCATGTGGCTGTCCAATTTTCGCAACACCATTTATTGAAGAGGCTGTCTTTTTTCCATTGGACATTCTTTCCTGCTTTGTCAAAGATTAGTTGACCATAGAGTTGAGGGTCTATTTCTGGGCTCTCTATTCTGTTCCATTGATCTATGTGTCTGTTTTTGTGCCAGTACCATGCTGTCTTGATGATGACAGCTTTGTAATAGAGCTTGAAGTCCGGAATTGTGACGCCACCAACTTTGGCTTTCTTTTTCAATATCCCATTGGCTATTCGAGGTCTTTTCTGGTTCCATATAAATTTTAGAATTATTTGTTCCATTTCTTTGAAAAAGATGGATGGTACTTTGATAGGAATTTCATTAAATGTGTAAATATCTTTAGGTAGCATAGACATTTTCACAATATTTATTCTTCCAATCCAGGAGCATGGAACATTTTTCCATTTCTTTGTGTCTTCCTCAATTTCTTTCATGAGTACTTTATAGTTTTCTGAGTATAGATTCTTAGCCTCTTTGGTTAGGTTTATTCCTAGGTATCTTATGGTTTAGGGTGCAATTGTAAATGGGATTGACTCCTTAATTTCTCTTTCTTCTATCTTGTTGTTGGTGTAGAGAAATGCAACTGATTTCTGTGCATTGATCTTATATCCTGACACTTTACTGAATTCCTGTATGAGTTCTAGCAGTTTTGGAGTGGAGTCTTTTGGGTTTTCCACATATAGTATCATATCATCTGCAAAGAGTGATAATTTGACTTCTTCTTTGCTGATTTGGATGCCTTTAATTTCCTTTTGAAGTCTGATTGCTGAGGCTAGGACTTCTAGTACTATGTTGAATAGCAGTGGTGATAATGGACATCCCTGCCGTGTTCCTGACCTTAGTGGAAAAGCTTACAGTTTTTCTCCATTGAGAATGATATTTGCAGTGGGTTTTTCATAGATGGTTTGATGATATTGAGGTATGTGCCCTCTATCCCTACACTTTGAAGAGTTTTGATCAGGAGGGGATGCTGCACTTTGTCAAATGCTTTTTCAGCATCTATTGAGAGTATCATATGGTTCTTGTTCTTTCTTTTATTGATGTGTTGTATCACGTTGACTGATTTGCGGATGTTGAACCAACCTTGCAGCCCTGGAATAAATCCCACTTGGTCGTGGTGAATAATCCTTTTAATGTACTGTTGAATCCTATTGGCTAGTAATTTGGTGAGAATTTTTGCGTCTGTGTTCATCAAGGATATTGGTCTATAGCTCTCTTTTTTGATGGGATCCTTGTCTGGTTTGGGGATCAAGGTGATGTTGGCCTCATAAAATGAGTTAGGAAGTTTTCCTTCCATTTCTATTTTTTGGAACAGTTTCAGGAGAATAGGAACTAGTTCTTCTTTAAATGTTGGGTAGAATTCCCCCGGGAAGCCATCTGGCCAGGGCTTTTGTTTGTTTGGAGATTTTTAATGACTGTTTCAATCCCCTTACTGGTTATGGGTCTGTTCAGGCTTTCTATTTCTTCCTGGTTCAGTTGTGGTAGTTTATATGTTTCTAGGAATGCATCCATTTCTTCCAGATTGTCAAATTTGTTGGCATAGAGTTGCTCATAGTATGTTCTTATAATTGTTTGTATTTCTTTGGTGTTAGTTGTGATCTCTCCTCTTTCATTCATGATTTTATTTATTTGGGTACTTTCTTTTTTCTTTTTGATAGGTCTGGCCAGGGGTTTATCAATTTTATTAATTCTTTCAAAGAACCAGCTCCTAGTTTCGTTGATTTGTTCTATTGTTTTTTTGGTTTCTATTTCATTGATTTCTGCTCTGATCTTTATGATTGCTCTTCTCCTTCTGGGCTTAGGGTTTCTTTCTTGTTCTTTCTCCAGCTCCTTTAGGTTAGGGTTAGGTTGTGTACCTGAGACCTTTCTTGTTTCTTGAGAAAGGCTTGTACCGCTATATTTTTTCCTTTCAGGACTGCCTTTGTTGTGTCCCACAGATTTTGAACGTTGTGTTTTCATTATCATTTGTTTCCATGATTTTTTTCAATTCTTCTTTAATTTCCCGGTTGACCCATTCATTCTTTAGAAGGATGCTGTTTAGTCTCCATGTATTTGTGTTCTTTCCAAACTTCCTCTTGTGGTTGAGTTCTAGCTTCAGAGCATTGTGGTCTGAAAATATGCAGGGAATGATCCCAAACTTTTGATACTGGCTGAGTCCTGATTTAGGACCGAGGATGTGATCTATTCTGGAGAATGTTCCATGTGCACTAGAGAAGAATGTGTATTCTGTTGCTTTGGGATGAAATGTTCTGAATATATCTGTGATGTCCTTCTGGTCCAATGTGTCGTTTAAGGCCTTTATTTCATTGTTGATCTTTTGCTTGGATGATCTGTCCATTTTTGTGAGGGGAGTGTTAAAGTCCCCTACTATTATTGTATTTTTGTTGATGTGTTTCTTTGATTTTGTTATTAATTGGTTTATATAGTTGGCTGCTCCCATGTTGGGGGCATAGATGTTTAAAATTGTTAGATCTTCTTGTTGGACAGACCCTTTGAGTATGATATAATGTCCTTTCTCACATCTTATTATAGTCTTTGGCTTAAAATCTAATTGATCTGATATAAGGATTCCCACTCCTGCTTTTTTCTGATGTCCATTAGCATGGTAAATTCTTTTCCACCCCCTCACTTTAAATCTGGAGGTGTCTTCAGGTTTAAAATGAGTTTCTTGGAGGCAACATAGAGATGGGTTTTGTTTTTTTATCCATTCTGATACCCTGTGTCTTTTGATTGGAGCATTTAGCCCATTAACATTCAGGGTAACTATTGAGAGGTATGAATTTAGTACCATTGTATTGCCTGTAAGGTGACTGTTAGTGTATATTGTCTCTGTTCCTTTCTGATCTACCACTTGTAGGCTCTCTCTTTGCTTAGAGGACCCCTTTCAATATTTCCTGTAGAGCTGGTTTGGTGTTTGCAAATTCTTTCAGTTTTTGATTGTCCTGGAAGCTTTTAATCTCTCCTTCTATTTTCAATGATAGCTTAGCTGGATATAGTATTCTTGGCTGCATGTTTTTCTCGTTTAGTGCTCTGAAAATATCATGCCAACTCTTTCTGGCCTGCCAGGTCTCTGTGGATAAGTCAGCTACCAATCTAATACTTTTACCATTGTATGTTACAGACTTCTTTTCCCGGGCTGCTTTCAGGATTTTCTCTTTGTCACTAAGACTTGTAAATTTTACTATTAGGTGACGGGGTGTGGGCCTATTCTTATTGATTTTGAGGTGTGTTCTCTGAACCTCCTGAATTTTGATGCTCGTTCCCTTTTCCATATTGGGGAAATTCTCCCCAATAATTCTCTCCAGTATACCTTCTGCTCCCCTCTCTCTTTCTTCTTCTTCTGGAATCCCAATTATTCTAATGTTGTTTCGTCTTATGGTGTCACTTATCTCTCGAATTCTCCCCTCATGGTCCAGTAGCTGTTTGTCCCTCTTTTGCTCAGCTTCTTTATTCTCTGTCATTTGGTCTTCTATATTGCTAATTCTTTCTTCTGCCTCATTTATCCTAGCAGTGACAGCCTCCATTTTTGATTGCACATCATTAATAGCTTTTTTTATTTCAACTTGGTTAGATTTTAGTTCTTTTATTTCTCCAGAAAGGGCTTTTATATCTCCCGAGAGGGTTTCTCTAATATCTTCCATGCCCTTTTCGAGCCCGGCTAGAACCTTGAGAATTGTCATTCTGAGCTCTAGATCTGACATATTACCAATGTCTGTATTGATTAGGTCCCTAGCCTTCGGTACTGCCTCTTGTTCTTTTTTTTTTTTCTGGTGAATTTTCCCGCCTTGTCATTTTGTCCAGATAAGAGTATATGAAGGAGCAAGTAAAAGAGTAAAAGGGTGGCAACAACCCCAGGAAAATATGCTTTAACCAAATCAGAAGAAATCCCAAATCGTGAGGGGGGAGAAAGGGGATAAAAAGAGGTTCAAAAAGAAAGAAAGAAAAAAAAAAAGAAAAAAAAGAAAAGAATTAAAAAAAGAAAAAGAATAAAGAAAAGTATAAAAAAGAAAAAATATATATATATTAGATAAACTAGTTAAAAAAGAAAAGGGTAAAAGTTAAAAAAAATTTTAGCAGAAGAAGAGAAAAAAAAATGAAAAAGAAAAAAATTAAATTAACTGCAAGACTAAAAAATCACAGGGAGAAAGCCATGAGTTCCGTGCTTTGCTTTCTCCTCCTCTGGAATTCTGCTGCTCTCCTTGGTATTGAAACCGCACTCCTTGGTAGGTGAACTTGGTCTTGCCGGGATTTCTTGTTGATCTTCTGGGGGAGGGGCCTGGTGTAGTGATTCTCAAGTGTCTTTGCCCCAGGCGGAATTGCACTACCCTTACCAGGGGCCGGGCTGAGTAATCTGCTCGGCTTTGCTTTCAGGAGCTTTTGTTCCCTGAGCGCTTTCCGTAGAGTTTCGGAGGACAGGAATACAAATGGCGGCCTCCTGGTCTCTGGCCTGAAGATGCCAAGAGCCCGGGGCCCCACTCCTCAGCGCGCCCCCAGAGAACAGCGCCCAGTAACTCCCGTCTGCCTGACCTCCAGCTGCACTCCGAGCTCACTGAGCCTGCGACCAGTTCAAGGTAACCCTGAGCTGTGATCTTACTGTCGGCTCTGTCTCTGTAGCCGGCTTTCCCGTTCCAGTACCCGCAAGCTTTGCGACACTGAGACACCCCCGATCCTTCTGTGACCCTGCAGGACCTGAGGCCATGCTGCCCCCTCGTGGGCTTCGCCCCAGTTTAGCCTCTGGAGCGATGTCCCTCAGCGGAACAGACTTTTAAAAGTCCTGATTTTGTGTTCCGTTGCTCCACCGCTTGCCGGGAGCCGGCCCCTCCCACGGAGGTCTATCTTCCCCTCGCTTTGGATTCACTTCTCCGCCAGTCCTACCTTTCAGAAAGTGGTTGTTTTTCTGTTTCTAGAATTGCTATTCTCTTCTATCTGCTGATGGATTTGCAGGTGTCTGCTGATGGATTTGCAGGTGTTTGCAATCTTTAGATAAGCTATCTAGCTGATCTCCTGCTAGCTGAAGTAGTCTCAGCCTGCTACTTCTCCGCCATCTTGACTCCTCCTCCCCGGAAGCCTGTCTTTAGTGGAAAGAAAAAGAGACCAACAGAGAGGAGAAAGCAGAGGCAGACATGGAAATTAAGAGAGATAGCGATGAGGGGGTGGTGAAGAAAAAACAATAACACTTATTATGCCTAAATCAAAATTTATTCCTGGACTTCCCAGTTTAATAAGCCAACTGACTTTCTTCTTCATTCTTCCTGTCTCTTCCTTGAGTTAGCTTGTCTGTCTTGGGTTTCTGAACTTGCAAATGACATAATACAAATTGTCACTTGTTGTCTCATCTTTGAACCCCATCATGAGTCTACTCATACATACCCTTGTGTACAATGTAATTTTCTAAATATTTCATAGAAGTGAAAAAAAAGAGGAGGTTGACAAGATATATCCACAGCACAGAGCCAACAAACAGTCATAGGGGGTTTTTTTGTCTCTCCATTCCTAATCAAGGTGGTTCCCTTCTGATTCTCCCACCTCACAACCTCCAGCTCCTTTGCCTCCTTCTGTTACATAGAACAATTTAGCTATCATCTTTTTTTTTTAAGATTTTATTTGTTTGAGAGAGAGAGAGAGAGAGAGAGAGTGAGAGCATGAGATGGGAGAAGGTCAGAGGGAGAAGCAGACTCCATGCGGAGCTGGGAGCCCAGTGTGGGGCTCGATCCCAGATCTCCAGGATCATGACCTGAGCCAAAGGCAGTTGCTTAACCAACTGAGCCACCTAGGCACCCTCATCTTTTATCACTTGAGTGTTTTCTTGAGGTTCTTACTTCTATTCCAAGTACTTTCTCTTTAAAACTAAAATCAATGTATCTATTTTGTCTTAAATATTAGTTGGTCTCAAACTATAATTATTAAGGCATGACTTCCTGGTTAGGTAGAATGGAGTATGTGATTCACACCCACACGTATGGCCAAAGCAAGCCACCAGCCAACTGCTCCCATGAAAACAGTGAAAGTGCTCAAACCTTTGTAAATGAAGAGAAAGGGACCAGAGATAGAGATACTTGGGTCATTCCTTAGGCCAATATTTATCAGTTTACCAACTCAGCTATACGCAAGGAATAAGTGGAGCAGATCCTCCAAGAAAGGGCCATATCAGTGCACCCATGCATGAAGTCTTTTATTGCACAGTTGTCTGCCCAAGAGTAATCATGACAGGATGAGTGCTGGAATCAAATTAGTATTCTCTCAGGTGGAGGAGAAGAGGAAAGGATGAAGATGGTATGGCAGAAGCTCCTGGTTATCCCTACAGTATCAACTCTCGTCTTTCTCAGTAATCAAAGCCCTCAAATTTAGATGGGCTCTAACCACCTAGAATAAAAGCTGTATTTACCAGCTGCCCTTGAAGCTCTGTGTGACATATGGCTAAGTGCTAAATAATGAAGCGTAAGGTGATAGGTATCCTGAAAGTGTCCTTAGAGATGTGGGATATTCCTTCTCCTCCATTTTTCCTCCTCCTTGTTGGCCAGTGTGCAGATGTAATTGCAAGATCTGGAGTAACCTGTTGGGCCAGAGGTAGAAGTTACATGTTTAAGATGACAGAGCAACAAGTTAAAAGGAACCTAGGTCTCTGACAATTGTAGAGTTTCCACTGCAACCTCTTTCTTATGAATCTTCTGCATACGGTAGCTGAACCTATTTTAACTGATACCAATGGAGATATTACCTACTTTATTGAGGTAATATCAAGAAGGCCTTGAACTCTGAGAAATTTAGGGTTTTTTTTTTAATATATGATGAGGAACAAATAATGGATTTTAGGTATGAAGGAAAGTTTATTCACATTTGTGATACTCTTTCATTTTCCCTTTATATCACCAAGAATTAGAGCACAACTTTTAAAATTTCATGCATTGATCATTAGCCACAGGATCAAAGAAAAGAAAAGGAAAAATAGAGGTGAATTTGCCAATCTTAATCTTCACTTATGGCAAGTTTAGTATTGATATGATATACATAGGAATTTCTAAGAAGTGAGTGGAGAATGTTAGAATAAAATTTTCAGTTAATCTATTTTTTTCTAGCTCTGGAGATCTACTGGTCTTCTGCATTAAATTGCTTACTCTCTCCTCTTTGAATAATCAGTAATGTATCACTAGTAAGTAAGAAATAAATTAAAATAAAAATAAGGGACTAGGATGGTATAATGGACATTTGTAATTTTTGGCTACCCAGGGCTCATTCTCTGGTTCTAACAGTACTGTGGTTTCCTGTAGAGGAACTTCCTCTTTCAATATGAGTGTAAAAGGATATGGTCCTCAACAAGTCCTTCTGTCAAACTTCTGAATTTTTAAGACCCTTCTCGTTGTTGTTATTTGTAGATACTCTATTTTAAAGAAGTTGATTTTTGCCTGAGTGTGCTTGTGATCATACCGTATATTACAGTATGGATTTTCCCCTCCATATTTTTGAGATTTCTCCCTAGTGAACCATTTTAACCTAGTTCATTCATCTTATTTATTTGTTTGTTAATTTTTATCTTGTTCAATTAGCCAACATATAAAACATCATTAGTTTTTGATGTAGTGTTCAGCAATTCATTAGTTACTTATAACCCAGTGCTCATCACATCATGTGCCATCCTTAATACCCACCACCCAGTCACCCTATCCCCCAACTCCCCTCCCTTCTGTTACCTTCAGTTTGTTTCCTTGAGTTCAAAGTCTCTCATGGTTTGTCTCCCTCTTTGAATTCTTCCCATTCAGCTTTCCCTCCTTTCCCCTATGGTCTTCTGCACTATTCCTTATATTCTATATTTGGGTGAAACTGTATGATAATTGTCTTTTTTTGCTTGACTTATTTCACTGAGCATAGTCCCCTCTAGTTCTGTCCTTGTTGATGCAAATGGTAGGTATTCATCCTTTCTGATGGCTGAATAATATTTCAATGTATATCAACCATGTCTTCTTTATCCATTCATCTGTTGAAGGACATCTTAGTTCCTTCCACAGTTTAGCTATTCTGGACATTTCTGCTATGAACATTGGGGCACATGTGCCCCCCCCCCTTTTTTAACTACATCTGTATCTTTGGGGTAAATACCTAGTAGCCCAGAAATGGACCCTCAACTCTATGGTCAACTAATCTTTGACAAAGCAAGAAAGAATATCCAATAGAAAAAAGACATTCTCTTCAATAAATGGTCCTGAAAAAATTGGAAAGACACAAGCAGAAAAATGAAACTGGACCATTTTCTTACACCATAAACTCAAAATGGATTAAAGACCTAAATGTGAGACAGGAATCCCATCAAAATCCTAGAGGAGAACACAGGCAGTAACCTCTTCAACATTAGCCACAGCAACTTCTTGCAAGACATGTCCCAAAATGCAAGGGAAAAAAGCAAAAATGAACTATTAAGACTTCATTGATTTAAAAAAAACACTTCTGCACAGCAAAGGAAATAGTTAACAAAACTAAAAGGCAACCCACAGAATGTGAGAAAATATTTGCATATGATTTATCAGATAAAAGGCTGATATCCAAGATCTGTAAAGAACTTCTTAAACTCAACACCCAATAAAATAATCCAGTCAAGAAATGAGCAGGAGACATGAACAGGCACTTCTCCAAAGAAGTCATACAAATGGCTAACACACAGGAAAAAATGTGTGGCTAGCTCCACATCACTAGCCCTCATGGAAATACAAATCAAAACCACAATGAGATACCACTTTACACCAGTTAGAATGACAAAAATTTACAAGACAGGGAACAACAAGTGTTGGTGAGGATGTTGAGAAAGGGGAACCCTCTTACTCTGTTGGTGGGAACGCACACTGGTACAGCCCACTCTGGAAAAGAGTATGGAGGTTCCTCAATACATTAAAAATAGAGCTACCCTATAACCCAGCAACTGCACTACTAGTTCATTCATTTTAGCTCCTATTTAATATTCAGTTTTATAAATTTATTAGATTGAACTACATCAAAATGGCTGAATAGTAGCAATCTCATATTGTTCAACCAAATACCATGATTATCTATTTTTCTGTGATGAACATTTAAATTATATTTAATATATCATTATTGTAAGCCATGATGTAATGGAAATCCAGTTATATATCTCCTTAAGTACAAGCACAAAAGTTTCTCCAGACTATCTATTGAAAAGTAGAATTGTTAGCTCTTAGAGTATGCACAACTTCTGTTTTATCAGACAATACAAAAGTATTTCTCAAAGTGTTTGCATCAATTTCCGCTTACCAGCATTTATGAGAATTTTCTCATCCTGACCAACACTTGGCATCATCAATAGTCTGGTCAATCTGATGGACCTGAAAAGATATTTCCGTGTTTTAATTTGCATTTCCTTAATTACTAACTACTTTGTATTTATATTTTATATTATGTTTTAAAATTTTATTAATTAGCCATTCAGGTCTTGATTTCTCTGAATTTATTCTTTATATTATTCCCAGTTATTTAATAGTTATTTGACTTTTTTTCTCTTGATTTTGAGAAGTTCTTCAAATAATTTGACCCTTGAATCGTTGTTAAGTATATGCATTGTATCTTCTCCAAATCCCTGGCCTGTCATTCAATGTCTTTTGTTTTACAGAGGTTTTAAATCTTAAAACACTCTAATGATATTTCCTTTGTGATACATGCTTTTTGAATCATGTATAGGAATTCATTATACCTTATGGTCATAAAGACATTCTTCTACACTACCTCTTCCAAGTCTTGAAGTTTTGCTCTTCACGTTTGAGCCTTTAATCTCTCTGGAGTTGTTCTTGTATAGGGTACAAGGTGAAGGTCGAATCTTTTTCCTCCATATGGTAACACATTGTTCCTGTGTCATTTATTGAATAGACATTTATTACACTGAGTTGTAGTGCCACATCTCTGAATGTAATGTAATGCCACACTTGCAAAGTCTTTCTCTGGACCTTTTTTTCCTGGTTAGTTGGTCTATTTTTCTGTTCCCTTGCTAATGCCACTTTGCTTTTCTTTATTTATTTTTATAGCAAGTATTGCTATCTGGAAAGATATCTTTCTATGTATTTTTTTCTCCTTTCTTATATTTTTTCCTTTCAAAATTTTCTTAGCTAATTGGCCCTTCCCTATTTACTTGAAGTTTAGACTCAGTTTTTTAAAGCCCAAGGTAAAGTCTCCTGAAAATTTCTTTGGATTTCCATTGAATTTGTAGATTAATTTAGGGGAATAACTGACATCTTTCTGACCCTGAATCTTCCCAACCATGAGTATAGTCTATTTCCCCCATTTAGTTAGGTCTTCTTTTATGTTACTGTGTAATACTTTACAATGTTTTCACAAATGTCTTTCATATCTTTCATGTTGGTTGTACTCTCAGGTTGCTTTTGTAAGTGGAATAATTTTTTAAATTACATTCTAATTGGTTATTGCTAGTGTACTAGAATACCACTGAATTTTTAATATTGCTCTTGTAACAGACCACCTTACTAAACTCTCTCTAGATTCTCTTGGATATTCTTTACAGACAGTCCAAATCTCTGAAAATGATTTTTTTTTTCCCCTTGAATTTCATTTATCTTTCTCATGTCTGTCTCTGGCTAAGACCTCTAGAACTAAGTTGAATGGAACTAGTAGTGGTAACATCCTTGTGATGTTCCTAACTTGAAACAAAATGCTCTGTTTCACTGTTGGGTATGAGATTTGTAGTACTTTTTTTTTTTTTTTTAAGATTTTATTTATTTGTCAGAGAGAAAGCACAAGCAGAGGGAACAGCAGGCAGAGGGAGAGGTAGGCTCCCCGCTGAGCAAGGAGCCTGATGTGGGACTCCATCCTAGGACACTGGGATCAGGACCTGAGCCCAAGGCAAACGCTTAATCAACTGAGCTACCGAGGCGTCCCTTTTAGTATATTTTGAATATATGTCTTTTTTTCAGTTGAAAAGTTCCTTTCTTACCCTAATTTCTGAAGTGTCCTTCTTTTTAATTATTTAAAAATTGTTGAGGCACCTGGGTGGCTCAGTGGGTTAAGCCTCTGCCTTTGGCTCAGGTCATGATCCCAGGGTCCTGGGATAGAGCCCCCACATCAGGCTCTCTGCTCAGCAGGGAGCCTGCTTCCCCACCCCCTCTCTCTGCCTGCCTCTCTGCCTACTTGTGATCTCTCTCTGTCAAATAAATAAATAAAATATTTTTAAAAAATAAAAAAATATTAATAAATATTGAATTTTATTAAATTTTGGGGAGCATATATGAGATTACATATATATTTTTTCTTATCAACATATAATGTATTATTTGTTTTAGGGGTACAGGTCTGTGATTCATCAGTCTTACAAAATTCATAGTGCTCACCATAGCACATACTCTCCCCTAGATAATATATTTAAAAAAATTTATTAATGTGGCAAGTTACATTAATAGGATTTCATGACTTAAGCCATCCTCATATTCCTAGAATGAGCACTTAGTCATGTTAATTTTTTATGCACATTGCTGAATTCAATTTCCTAGTATTTTATTTGCATCCATATTCATATCTAAGCTTACACACAAATCTTCCTTCTTATACTTTCTTGCTTATTTCTGATTTGGGAAATGATTCCTTTTTTTCTATTACCTGAAACATTTTGTATTAGAAAAGAGTTACTTGCCTCTTAAAGTGTTGGTAAACCTTGCTTGTAAAGTCTTCTGAACATGAGACTTTCTTGGTGTATAAATTTTTGACTTCTGATTTAATTTCTTCAACAGATATGATTTGCATTGATAATATTTAGTACGCATGTTAAGTCTCTACCAGTTATTTTTAGCAACTGTCTGTTTGGACTTGTGAGTTGTCCTTTGGTTTTACTGCTTATCCTATACAAATTGTCAAATATTTTAAAATATTTCTCCTGGGTATAGTTCTATTCCACTTTTTTATTTCTTCTTGAATTAATTTAGATGACTTACATTTAACCTTAAACTCTCTATTTTATCTAAATTTTAAAATGTATTATTATAAAGTTTTTAAAAATGTTAAATTTAGAAAATCTTTATGGTAGTTCTTTCATTTCTAATATGGTTTCTTTGTGCCTTCTTATTTTCTTGATCAGTTTGGCCAGAGGTGCTTAGACTATATTCGTCTTTACATAGTTCTAATTTAGAGGGGTTTACTCTGTTGTTTTTCCCCCAACATTTGATAACACTCATTTATTTTCAATATTTTTAAAAAATGTAGACATTTAAGATTATACATTTTCCTTAAGTATCACTAGCTATATCTCACAGGTTTTAATATGCAATAACATCAGATCTAAACACATCTTAAATTTAATTATGAATCTTTTCTTTTCAGACTACTTTTTTTCTCCCCCCCTTTTCCTTTTTTTTAAATTTAAGTTCAATTATCCAACATATAGTAAAAACATGATTAGTTTTTGATATAATGTTCAACAATTCATTAATTGTGTATGACACCCAGTGGGTATAACACCCACGCTCATCACAACAGGTGCCCTTCTTAGTGTTTTCAGGCTACTTTTGAGTTTCTAATTATATTGCTTTGTGGTAAATGTGGTCTATATGCTATTGAATGTTTGTACCTTTTAAGACTTCCTTTGTGGCCTACCTGAATGCTAATGTTTTTGTAAATTTTCTATATGTGTCCAGAACTTTAATTGTTGGGGGAAATTTCTCCTATACTCTTATATTAAGCCTTTCAGTATTCATATTTTCTAACCTTTTCCTGTCTATTATCTTATTCTTCTCTTTCACCTATTCCAGTATTTTATCAAATTTTCCTTTAAAAAAATATGTTCTTAAAGCTATGTTGTTGATTGTGTAAAGACTATTATCTCTTCTGATAAATTATGTCTTTCTATCATTAAGTACCTATCATTTTTATCCTTAAAACTAAAGTTTGATGTAGTCTCTTTTGTCTGATGTTGCTATATATAACTGCATCTCCTTTGTTTTGCTTAGTATTTGCTTGGTGTATTTGTCTGTGTTTTTCTTCCTCTTATTGTCAACCTGTCCATGTCCTTATGATTTGAGTGTTTTTTTTACAAAAAACATAAAACTGGATTTTAAACATTTTCCTCAGTGAAGCTCTGGTATTTAATAAGCTAGTTTAGGGGTGGCTAGGTAGCTTAGTCTGTTGCGCATCCAACTCTTGATTTCAGCCCAGGTCATGATCTCAGGATTTGGGAATCTGGCCCCACACTGAATTGTGTGCTCAGTAAAAAGTCTGCCTGAGGATTTTCTCTCCCTCTGCTACTCCCCCTGCTTATGTGTGCACACACTCTCTTTTCTCTCTCAAATAAATAAATAAATCTTTAAAAAAAATAAGCTAGTTAAAACCATTGTATGTATTGTAAGTACTGATATATTTGGTTTTATTTCTGCTGCCTTATTTTATTTTGTATTGACCTTGCTTTTCTTCTATACTCCCCTATTACTATCATTTTTCTCTAATATTGGATGATTTCTTCATCTTTCAACATTTTGGGTTTTTTTATTGCTTTAAATTTTTAGCACACATAATTGACCTAATAAACTCTGAAGTGATCATCTGCTTAATTGAACTTTGCCTCTCAGTATTCATGATCTTGTGCAGTGCCCATCCCTGAGTCTGGGCTTATCTTTAACCAACTGAATATGGCAAAAGTGATGCTATGTTAGATCCCAATCTAAGATTTTAAATGGCCTGGTAGCTTCTACTTTTATACTCTCAGGAGCCCTGAGCTTACACGTAAGAAGTCTGGCTGTCCTGCTGAAAGCCACATGGAAATACCAGTTGGAAAAGCCACATCGAGAGGTAGAAGCCTTGAGATTATGAAGAAGAGAACTGTGTGGATCAAGATCCCAGTATGTGACCCCACTTGAGTGGGCCAGCCAGCATGAGGCAGTTGAGCCATACCAGTACAGGTCTGGACAAGTGAATGAAAAAAAAAATCTACCCACAGAACTGTGAACAAATAAAATGGTTTTTGTTTTAAACCTCTGATATTTGAGGTATATTGCTATATAACCGCAGATAACTGAAATATCAATGAAACCTTAATCCTCATACAGAACGACATACCATTCTTATGCTTTAATTCCAGTTTTCTCCCTGCTTGCCAGTCTTTCATGTTGTGATCTTTTTGTGGTTCTATATTCCTTTCAAACATCTCAAAATGAGTCATTTTTAAAAATAATTTTTGTAGTTAATCATTCATGGATATACTGACGAGCTTTCCATCTCTTTGATTCTTGTATCCCCATAGTCCAATTTTTTTCTGATGTAATTACATCCCTTAGTTGATCACTCAGTAACAACCTGTGAGTAGTAAGCTCAATTTTTATTAGTTTCAAAGCCTCTTCACTTTGTCCTTACCTTTTACCTTTAAATCATAGTTTAGATTGATATAAAATTATATATTGGCATTTATTTTTCTCTGAGTACTTTGAAGATAATATACCATTGTCATCTCGTTTCTATTGTTGCTATTAAATCATGTGCTATGGGTTTAAATTTCATATCTTCTTTCGAATATGTATTACCTTTCAGGTTGTTTTAATTTCTTTTCTCATTACTCTTCTCATTATGCAAATTTACTATAATGTAGGAAATTACCTTTTTTTTTTCCATGTCAGAACTCATACTTGGGGTGCCTGGGTAGCTCAGTGGGTTGAGCCTCTGCCTTCAGCTCAGGTCATGATCTCAGGGTCCTGGGATTGAGCCCCACATCAGGATCTCTGCTCAGCAGGGAGCCTGCTTCTCCTTTCTCTCTGCCTGCGTCTCTGCCTACTTGTGATTTCTTTCTCTCTGCCAAATAAATAAATAAAATCTTAAAAAAAAAACCCTCATACTTTCACAACTTGAGAGTTCTTTTTTTTTTAATTTTTTATTTTTTATAAACATATATTTTTATCCCCAGGGGTACAGGTCTGTGAATCGCCAGGTTTACACACTTCACAGCACTCACCAAAGCACATACCCTCCCCAATGTCCATAACCCCACCCCCCTTCTTCCAACCCCCCTCCCCCCAGCAACCCACAGTTAGTTTTGTGAGATTAAGAGTCACTTATGGGGGACGCCTGGGTGGCGCAGTTGGTTGGACGACTGCCTCCGGCTCAGGGCGTGATCCTGGAGTCCCGGGATCGAGTCCCATATCAGGCTCCCAGCTCCATGGGGAGTCTGCTTCGCTCTCTGACCTTCTCCTCGCTCATTCTCTCTCTCACTGTCTCTCTCTCTCAAATAAATAAAAAATAAAAAAAATAAAATAAAAATAAAAAAAATAAAATAAAAATAAGAGTCACTTATGGTTTGTCTCCCTCCCAATCCCATCTTGTTTCATTTATTCTTCTCCTACCCACTTAAGCCCCCATGTTGCATCACCACTTCCTCATATCAGGGAGATCATATGATAGTCGTCTTTCTCTGCTTGACTTATTTCGCTAAGCATGATACGCTCTAGTTCCATCCATGTTGTCCCAAATGGCAAGATTTCATTTCTTTTGATGGCTGCATAGTATTCCATTGTGTATATATACCACATCTTCTTGATCCATTCATCTGTTGATGGACATCTAGGTTCTTTCCATAATTTGGCTATTGTGGACATTGTTGCTATAAACATTCGGGTGCACGTGCCCCTTTGGATCACTACGTTTGTATCTTTAGGGTAAATACCCAGTAGTGCAATTGCTAGGTCATAGGGCAGTTCTATTTTCAACATTTTGAGGAACCTCCATGCTGTTTTCCAGGGTGGTTGCACCAGCTTGCATTCCCACCAACAGTGTAGGAGGGTTCCCCTTTCTTCACATCCTCGCCAGCATCTGTCATTTCCTGACTTGTTGATTTTAGTCATTCTGACTGGTGTGAGGTGATATCTCATTGTGGTTTTGATTTGTATTTTCCTGATGCTGAGTGATATGGAGCACTTTTTCATGTGTCTGCACAACTTGAGAGTTCTTTCATCAGCTCAGCTCTTTTTAATTCTGAAGTGATATTCTTTTCACCTAACCGGGTTTTTAATACACAGTACCCACATTTCATGGGCGGTATGCAACTGCAGACATTTTGCATTATTCACAGTTCATATAAGTCAAGACTAATCCTTGCCATAACTTGAAATGATCTTAGAAATAGTAGGAAAGGAGTACCTGGGTGGCTCACTCATTAAGTGCCTGTCTTCAGCTCAGGTCATGATCCCTGGGGTCCTGCGATGGAGCCTCACATCGGGCTCCCTGCTCAGCAGGAAGCTGCTTCTCCCTCTGCCACTCTCCCTGCTTGTGTTCCCTCTCTCACTGTATCTCTCTCTGTCAAATAAGTAAATAAATAAAATCTTAAAAAAAAAAAAAAAGAACGAACTAGTAGGGAAAAGAAACAACGTGGATTCTTTTGAAAAGTAGATTCAGTTAAAAAGAACTGTTTGATTGTCAGATGTGAAACTGTTATGTGTTTCACAAAATGTGAATGGTCTCTGTAGTCTAAGATTTCATGAAGAAGTATTTTTTCAGGTTGGAAAATGGTTTCTGGGTCTTGATCATCCCATGCACTTTTAGATTTCTTGGAAATTAAAAATGGAGACTATTTAATTGTTAATGTTTATTTCTCAAAATATACTAAATATTTTTCTCAAAGTTCTACGCTTGCTGAATTCGTGAACTAGTATATGAACAGATTAACAACTAGGTTAGATTTTCTGATTCAAAATACTTTACTGCCCCTTATTAGGTATTGACAGAACTACTAAAATGAAAATCATCAGGACTAAAGAAGATATAAGAAAATCAAACAACAAGATCTAATTGACATATATAGAACACTCCACAAAACAACAGCAGAATACACATTTTTTTCCAGATAAAGAAAATTCCCAAGATAGACCATATCATGAATAGTAATAATGATAGTAAGAATAATAATACCTCAAAAAATTTAAAAGATTTGAAATCATATAGATTCTTTTCTCTGCTCATAATGGAGCCAAACTAAAAATAAATAAAGAAAAACAACAGGAAAATACCTAAACGCATGGAAATTAAATGATGCACTTCTAATTAATATTTGGGTCAAAGAGGAACTCTCAAAGGAAGAAAACATGTAGAGCTGAGTGAAATGAAAATATAACATTTCAGTATATGTGGGATGCAGCTAAAGAAGTCCTGAGAAGGAAATTTCTAACACTAAAGGCTTACAATACAAATCAGGAAAGTTCTCAAATCAATATTTTAAGTTTTTACCCCAAGGAACTAAGGAAGATGAATATAAACCTAAAGCAAGCAGAAGGAAGAAAATATTTAAAATAGAAGCAAAAGTCAATGGGGTAGGAAAACAATTAAGAAAAATCAATGAAACCAAAAGCTGAATCTTTGAAAAAAAAATCAATAAAATTTATAAATTTCTGGGAAGACTGACCAAAAATTAAAAAAGTAAACACAAATTACTAAAATCAGAAATAAAATAACAGATATCACTACATATCTTTTAACTATTAAAAAGTTAATAAAATATTACTAAAAACAACTTTATAAATTTGACAACTTAAATAAATGGATCAATTTCTCGAACATCACAAACTACCAAATCTCAACCAAGATAAAATAGATAATCTGAATTTTTATAACCATTACAGAAGTTGAATTCATAATTTAAAAGCTCCTGAAAAGTAGGCCTGCAAGTCAGATGTCTTCACAGCAGAAATTCTAACAAAATAGCTAGAGAAGAATTAACACCAATTTTATATAATCCTTTCCAAAAAACAGAGGAAGTGGAAATACTTTCCAACTCATTTTATGAGACCAGTATTATCCTGACATTCAAACCTGACCAAGACAGTAATCTTAAAAAAGAAAGAAAGAAAAAAGGAAATTTATAGGCCAATCCTGTTCATAAACTTAGAGATAAAAATGCTTAACAAAATCTAAGAAAACTGAAATATAATAGTGTATAAAGAAATTATACCCCATGACCAACTGGGACTCATTCCAGGAAAGGAAGTTTGGTTCCACATTCCAAATCAATCAATGGTATATCAATAGGTTAAAGGAAAAAAATGTGTGATCAAATCAATTCATAGAAAAAAACCACTTGACAAAATCCAACACCAATTAATTCTAAAATAAAATGAAACAACAACAACAATGAAAAACCAGGCTCTCGGCAAGTTAAAATAAAGAGGAATAACCTCAATTTGGTAAAGAGCATCTGTAACAAAGCTACAGCTCCTATCATAGAATTCTCAAAACTCAGCACTAAAATACAAGAGAAACAAAGATGGACAAAAGTGGTGAAGAAACATTTTACTGAAGAGGTCATATAATTGGCAAGTAAGTATATGAGATGTTCATCATCCCTTGCCATTTGGGAAATTCAATTAAGACCACGATGAGATATAGTATACCAATCAGAATGACTAGAATAAAAAATAATGACAAAACCAAATGCTGGCAAGGATGAAGAGAATACAGATCACTCCTACATTGTTCGTGGGAATATAAAATGGTATAGCTACTCTGAAAACAGTGGCATTTTCTTGTAAGACTAACTAGCACAGTTACCATTTGATCTAGCAGTTGCACTCTTGGGCAAATGAAAACATGTAAATTGTTCATAGCAGTGTTCTGTAATAGTTAAAAGCTGGAAACAGCCTAGATGTCCTTCATCAGGTAAATGATTACATAAACTGTGGTCCATATAGACCATAGACTACTACTTAGCAATGAAAAGGGATGAACTACTGACATACATAATAGCTTGGACAAATATCCCAGGAATTATGGCAAGTGAAAGAAGCCAGTTTTAAAAGGTTGCATACTGTATGACCCCCTTATGAAAAATTTTTGAAATGACAAAATTTTAGAAATGGAAAACAAATTAGTGGTTGCCAAGAGTTAAGAATGGAGGGAAGGGATGTTGTTATAAAAGGGCAACAGAAGAGATCCTGTGGTAGTAGAATGTTCTATATGCTGACTATGCTGATGGGTATATATGAACCTGCATATGTGATAAAATTGCATAGATCTAAATACTCACAGATACGTACATACTCTGGGGAAATATGAATAAGGTGGGTGCAAAGAGTTACCCTTTGGGGCACATAGGTGGCTCAGTGGGTTAAGCCTCTCCCTTCCGCTCAGGTCATGATCTCAGGGTCCCGAGATCAAGCCTCGCATCAGACTCTCTGCTCAGCAGGGAGCCTGCTTCTCCTCTCTCTCTGCCTGCCTCCCTGCCTACTTGTGATCTCTCTGTCTGTGTCAGATAAATAAATAAAATATTTTAAAAAAAAAAGAGTTACCCTTGGAGTAGAAGGTATAAAATTTCAATTAAAAAATGCCTTACCAAATAATCTAAATTTCTTTAATTTTTCTACTAAAGTTCCATTCTTTATTCTTTGCCATATATTTTTTTAAGATTTTATTTACTTATTTGACACAGAGAGAGAGATCCCAAGTAGGCAGAGAGGCAGTCAGAGAGAGAGAGGGGGAAGCAAGCTCCCCGCTGAGCAGAGAGCCCGATGTGGGACTCAATCCCAGGACCCTGGGATCATGACCTGAGCCGAAGGCAGAGGCTTTAACCCACTGAGCCACACAGGTGCCCCTCCTTTGCCATATTTATTGGACACAACTACAAGATAAATTTATGTTGCTGATTAGTTCTTAAAGAGGAGAGAAAATAGTAGAATGGATAAACATACTCCCAACTAACAAATAGTCAACAGATCATTCTTGGTTCTAGTGTTTTTGCAACTGAGTCAGTCATATTAAGAATCATCTTCCTTAATTAAAGAGCTATAAAGAAGACACTTGTCTTGGATGTGGTCAGGCAGTACTTTATTTGATAATGAAGTGGTTAAGACCTTCTGTTCTTAGAATTCATATTATGCATGGCATCACAGAATTGAAAAGACATATCTCTTCAAGTCTATCTGTTCTATCTTCCTAGCACTGCAGAATTGTTCTCTATGCTACACTCATAATAAATGATGATTACTATTATTAATACTAATAGCCCCAACAGCATGATATAGTATAATAGCTCCAGTGATTATACTGAGAAGTTTGATAGGAGTTATTTTCCTGAGCTCATCCTAAAATTTCTTCTTGCTCAATATTAATCTTGTTATTTCTATTTATTTATGCCTTAAAAAACCCTACCCATGACTTCTCCTATAATTATAAGATCACTGGAATGAGGCTCTTTCATTTTGGTTTTTCTCTTTACTGCCTGCAGCATTGTGGGCACTCAGTAAATGCTGTTCCACTTTTGATGTTGACATCTTCAAATGGAGACAGGTGGCTTCACAAGTTAGGACAGTTGCATCAGCCAGGATTAATTTGATAATTTGCTTCAAGCTCATTATAATTTTGGCTCTTCTCCAAGCACCTTGATTTTTGAAAGATTACTGCTGATAACCCAGGCTGTTTCATTCCTTTAAGGCTTCCAACCCAAAATGTTTAGGAATTTTTAGGATTCCATTATTTACAGTGATATTTAGTTTTTTAAAAATATGAAGTCAAGACAAGGTTGGCATTTGTCTGTTAAATATTGGTAATGATTGATATTCTATTTTCTGGTTTACTTTTATTATATAACACAGATCCATAACCCATTAGCACCTGAACTGGTGAATTTCCAAGTTCTTAAGCAGAAGACTAAAGTGCACCAAAAAATTAAGTAGTGATTGCACCGTTTATTGTTGTGATGTTTTTGAAAAAGGAAGTAAGTGACTGAGAGACACAAAACCACCTAAGAAACTTACAGAAAACACATCTAAATCACAATAACAGAACCTGAAAAGACCGTATTTTCTACAATGTTTGTCAGAATAGTGAGCTTAAGGAAGCTGTTTAGTGAGTGTTCATTGAAATGGATTTACCAACAAATCTATATACATGTAAGTTTGTGCACACAAATCTGATGTTGAAAGCAAGTCTATAATCCTGCTGCTGTTGCTTAATCAGACAACAGATCTAATGCAAATGAATTTATGTTGACCAGTGTCTTCCTCCCTGAATGTTACCTTCTAGAAAAAGTGATGTACCCTGACTTGAGATATTTAGTACCTTATGTGTAGGAAGTACCACTGACCTCAGAGGAAAGGAAAGAGAAAATGCACGCAAGAGAGATCCAGTAAGAGGCAGTGAGAATGGGATCTGAGCCACAGAAATAGTCTTTCACAAGAAGTGTGGCTTCACATTTGGACAACCTGGGAGGTTCTGGGTGTGGCTTTCTGTTCCACCATGTAGTCAACCTCATGACCCCAAGTTGCAGACCCAAACTTGATACAATTTCTTTAACTAAATAATTTGTACCAAACTTAAAGCATGACCAGAATATTAAGGTTTTACTCTATGTCCAAACTTGGAACGGGAGAACAAATTTGTAAATGGTTTGTTACCTGCAGTAATGAAAGGAACCTAATGATAATTAGGTGAATAGAAGATGCAAATGAAGGCTCTTGACTACTATTTCTGTCCTCTAATGTAACTTAGATATTGGGAAATGCCATTTTCTATCTCCATCTAGAATGACAGGGCTACTAACCACAATGCTTTAAATTCTTGCTTTAAATTCTTCCCCTTAGAGCTCCTACTCAGTGGTATCTCAATTCAGGACTGCTGAAACCAACTTATACAACTCAATAGCGAAAAAACAATCCAACTGAAAAATGGGCAGAGAAGCTGAGCAGACATTTTTCTAAAGACCTCCAAATGGC
Source organism: Neogale vison (assembly GCF_020171115.1). NCBI lineage: Eukaryota > Metazoa > Chordata > Mammalia > Carnivora > Mustelidae > Neogale > Neogale vison. Next base: position 107,797,522 of record NC_058095.1, on the reverse strand, counting down.
CAATATGTACATTAAAAGGTGCTCAACATTACTAATCAGGGAAATGCAAGTCAAAAGAAATTACTTCACACCAGTTGGGATGGCTATTATCAAAAAGACAAGAAATCACAAGTATTGGCAAGGGTATGGAGAGAAGGGAACACTTGTGCCCTACTGGTGGAATGTATATTGATGAAGCTACAGAAAAAGCATGGAGGTTCCTCAAAAACTTAGAACTAACATGATCCAGCATTTCCACTTCTAGGCATTTAATCAAAGGAAATGAAATTAGTACCTTGAAAAGAGACCTGCACCCCTATGTTCATTGCAACATTATTTACACTAACTGAGACATAAAAACAACCTTAATCCACTGATAGATGAATGGATAAGGAAAGTACCATGTATACACACACACATACACATACATGCAAATGGACTATTATTCAGTCATAAAAGGAGGAAACTCTGCCATTTGCAACAACACAGATAGATCTGGAATGGATTATGCTAAGTGAAATAAGTCAGACAGAGAAAGACAAATACTGTGGAATCTAATAAAAGTGGATTCAAAGAGTGGCACCTGGGTGGTTCAGTCTGTTAAACTTTTTGCCTTTGGCTTGGGTCATGATCCCAGGGGCCTGGAATTGAGCCCCACATAGGAGGGAGCCTGCTTCTTCCCCTCTTCTGCCTTCCATCTGCTTGTGATCTCTCTCTTACTCTCTCTCTTCAATAAGTAAATAAAATCTTTAAAAAATTTGAATTCAAAGATACAAAGAACAGATTGGTGGTTACTAGAAGCTGGGGATGGGGGATGGGCGAAATGGGTAAAGAAGGTAAAATGGTATAAACTTCCGGTTATAAGATAAATCCTGGGAATGTAATACTCAGCTTGGTGACTAAGGCGGTTGATGTTAACTAAACTTATGGTAGTTATAATTAATATGTATGTACATCAAATCATGTTGTACACCTTGGACTAATACAGTATTAGATATAAATTGTATCTCAAAGAAACCAGGAAAGAAAAGATTGCTGAAACCAAGAGCAACTGGCAAAAAAAATTTTATTCCAGCAATACTTGATTGCCTTCTCCCTTGGCCAAACTGTGACTTATTCTTCAATTAAATCAGAAAGCGCTAAACTTGATTCTCTCCTTCTGAGTCCCTCACTGAACTGACATGTACCTAATAGTTAAATGTTCCCAAAAATCATGGTTTAAGTCTCTGAGTCACACACTCTTTGCTTATATCTCTTTATTGCAAACTTCTTTCTAGGAGATGTAAGGGCCTATTTAGCCAGAGTGATTTCGTCTGGTTTAACAATGGCCTTGTTGTTTATACAGTAAAACTTAAGCTGTCCCTGCCCCCACCTTCCCCAAGGGGACTTACTTAAAACAAGTCCCAGAAACTAGTCCCAGGTAACAAAGCCCAAATACAAGGATGGGTCAGGCCAGGTGGAGGTATTCAATCAGTGGGGCACATACTGTCTCCCTAGCTACCATGAAGTACGGGCCCTGCCCTTAGGGTGCCTTTTGGGTGCCAATTCTGACCAAGGTGATAGGCTAGTTCAAATATCTACTATAGGGTAAATTATAATTCAATTGGTCACTTATGTGTGACCTAGCAGGACTGTGCAGCTTTCTCTGTGTTACAATCTCATTGGCCGCCTGTGCATGGCCAGGCCCAACCACATGGCCTTTGCCCTTTAAAGCTAGTCTGTAAGGCAGAGAGAGGTCGCCTCTTTGCAAGAGATGGTCCTGGCCGGTCAGTTTGATTCTTGATGCTTGGCACGAAATAAAGCTTTGCTTGACCTTGGCTTTGTATCATTCTTGCTCCTTTGACCATGGACCCAACAGGAGACACACATGATGTCTAGCACTACGACTATAATCAGGATGCTTCTTAATTAACAAATATATTTTTTATTGTCCAAATGTCCAAAAATAATTTAAATCAATGATTTAATGGAACAACCTGGGCCATGTCTGTATTGTCCCACTAACTGCTAGCCTTCGAAGTCACCAGAACTCCCAGGCTCTCAGCTTCCTCATCTGTAAAACAAAAGAGATTCAGTTGGATAATCCTGAAGATCCTTCCCTGCTCCAACACTTCCCAGTCCTGTGAGTATGGAGACAGTACTCTTTTCTTTTTGGTATTCTTTGAACTTTGCAATGATCAATCTCATTTTCTGGTTTCTTTGTACACAAACCTGAATTGCTTGAACTGTTTAAAGGTAATTATCACACTTAAATGTAAATATTTGAACTATAAGAAACAGTGGCCAAAGGAACCTTAACATAAGGCTATGTGAGCTTTCATTTAGTTAGAAAAACTTCCTGTCTCTGCTTCATCCACTATCAACACATCCAAGCTTGTGCTGGCTTCCATACACTTTTAATAAGCTGTTTGAGTCACCAGAAAAACAAAGCAACAGATCCTGTTCGTGTATTAGGCTGTTTGCCAGGCAAAGAAGAGCCCAGAGGAAGACATGATACATGGTTGCCAACCAGTGTCTTGAAAAGAGATGGGAAATGAAGTAGTGAGCAGAAAGGCAGAAGGGTGCTTAATATCCTCATTTTTTTAAACGAAGAAATAAAGAATGGTAAACAAATGCTGTCTTCTCTCTGGGGCAACTGGCAATAGCAGCTCGTGAAAAAAATATTTTTATTATTACAGCAAAGGAAAAGTGATGATCCTAAGAGGCCATAGCAAAGAAAGGATGTTTACACCAGTTTAAAATGATCGTCTTTCTTTGTCTGTAACTGACTTCCTCTTTGGTCTGCTGACCTATCTATTATGACAGTGATAAGAGGCACTTTTGTAGGGTTTTACAAATACTGACTCTGCATAAGTTTATAATTATCAGAAAACTTGTTCTCCTGCTTCTTATCTGAGCCAAAAAAAAAAAAAAAAGAAAGAAAAAGAAAAAAGAAAAAAACCCAAATTGTGCAATGCAGAGTTTATCTTAGAATTAAGTATATTGGGAAGGAAAGAAGGAAATACACGTGTATATTGTCAGTGTGAAGGTGTGCATTTACCCCACATGAGGCATCAGACTTTCATTTCTGTAGACTTCAGGAGATTCTGCAGGTATTCTTACAATGGGGGACATGAGGTAAAGTTCTTAAGATTTAACGTGACCTATTTGACTTTGTCACATTAATTCAAAATGTCTTTCTTCTCAGAGGCATTACAGGTGGATTCCCGAGATTTCTGAGTAGGTGCTATCACAATAATAGCCTCATCAATGATATTCTGGCCTTTTGTGCCTCAGGTTCTGTGACAGGCTTTATGTTTTTTGAGGTAGTGATGGAGAGAGAAACTTTATGTGTCAAACAAAACACATTCAACAACTTAAAATATGTACTGGAAATTTATTATGCTCTTTTCATCCAAGTAATTACCTATATGCATGTATGGACTTCAAACATCAACACACGGAGTTTTCATTTCCTCCTATATTCTCTAATACATGCACATAGGTACAATGTGTGTACTCTCCTTTTAAAAAATCCAGTACCACAAAATCTGAAGTTGAAAAACAGATAACTCTCAAAGTGATTTTCATATTATCAAAGGATTCCTTACTTTCCATAGTTTCCCTACCCTAAAAATCCCCCATGCTTTACCTATTCTGTCCTCTACCCAACCCCAAATGCCTAGCAACCATTGTTCTGTTTACCATCTCCATAGTTCCACCTGTTCCAGAATGTAGTATAAATGGAATTGTACAGTATGTCACCTTTTCAGACCGGCTTCTTTCACTTAGCAATATGCATTGAAGACTCATCCATGTCTTCCCATGATCTTTTTTCCACATACCCAAAAGTCTTTGAGTGTTTTCTGCTTTCTAGGATAGCAGAGGCTCATTTTGTGTTTTCCCTCCCCCAGCTCTCAAACTATTCCTTTTCTCAAGGAGTCATGGAATGATTTAGAAACCCATGTCTGGGTAAAAGTATGTCCGCTGCTCTGAGGTATCATGGCTTCTAGGCCCCTTCAGTAGACAGAGTTAGGATATATATTTATTTAAATCATGGCTGAATTGCACTGAATCCTGTGCTCCTAACCCAAAATCACACCAATGCAAATCAATGCCCCCAGTCAGGTGTGTCTCTTGTTGGGTGGTCAAATTTGAAAGCTTTTATTTCTCATGCTGTGGGGAGAATGACTCAGGAAGGGGAAGACTGCTGATCTGAGGGTTGATTTGCATTTATGGAGACCATGTCCTCCGCCTCCCCCGCTCCAAGCAGAATATGGCAGTTTCCACTCTGTTTGCCTGGCTCTGAAGGAGCAATCTATTATTTCTTTTAGTACCAATTAAAAACTAATACAAAACAAAACAAAAACCCAAACACCAATTTCCCTAAATCCTAAGTACTTCCTGTATCTCAGAGGCTCTGAGGACAACCTAAATTGTACAGCTTACTCCAGGGAGAGCACAAAGAGAGGACAGAAAACACAAGGCTGACCGTCTCATGATCTCTTAAAGGGATCCCTTTGTTTCTTGATATTTGGAGTCAGAGACTCCGAAAGCTTATTTCTGTTGCCAGAAAAATAAGGTACAGTATCTGAACTACTCCCATATACCCTTATGGGTCAAGTGTGCGTTGTGAAGAATGTTGCTGAATCTAAATCTTCGTTGGCTACAAAAGGCTGCTCTATTTCATCAAACGACAATTGTTTTTCATAACAAAGCTGGCTCCATTTTCAAGTGGCATCACATAGTTGAAGGGATTGTAACAATGACAGAAACGCAGGTTTCCTGCTTTCGTCTTTATATGAAGTCGAAAGGGGGAGTCAAAATGAACTGCCGGCCAAACCAACGGAAGATCTCTTTGTCTTCCTCCTACTGTGCTTTCTTTGAGGTTCCAAATTCCCCATGCAGCTCACACGAGGAGGCCACGGCAAATTTCCAGCAGCTGCAGCCAGGATTAACTGTACAGTCTTGTTCTTTTGTTAAGTCCATTCCTGAAACAAAAACAAAGCAGGCCCGGAACCTTCTTCATAATCTTCATAAGTGAGGCCACTGGCCTTCTCTGAGCCGGTTTCCATCTCTGCAAAATGAGAATAAAAGTCACCACCTTGCTTACCTCATAGGGGCGTTTGAGGCGCAAATTAAATGCGATAATGTCAAAGAGCTTTGTGAGCTCTGAAGAACTATAAATATAAGGTGTTATTAGATGCCGTTGAAAGTAAATGATGAGCAGCTCAATTTATGTAATTTCAAATGCCTCAGGGTCAAACAGCGCTGTGTGAGAGTGTTAGATATTTTTATTACTCTACAGTGAGGGGGGAGAGGGTAGGGTTGGCATGGGGAAGGTGGTGCTTTTCCTCTCCTCCGTGGAAGGGGGAGGGGTGGGGGCAGAGTTGAAGCACTTTCTGGAAAAGGCAAGTCATCTCACAGAGGTTTTGAGAACCATGATGATGAAGCAGGATTGAACCCACAGGAGACCGGCAGGAGGTGGGAGGAGCCAAATGTAGTCCTGAAATAGCGCAACCGGGCTTAAAGATGTGGCCCACAAGCGGAAGGAAATAGAGGAAGTTGAGCCTGATAAAGGCAGAAGAAAGGGAGCTGCTAAAGCAGAGACACCAGCCCAGGAGGGTTAGGCAGGGCGTTTCCAGGCTTAGGACTGAGGAGGTCAAGGCATCAGCAACCGTAGAGGCCAAACCTGGAGAACCAGCTGGAAAGGATTTGATAAACCTCTTGGAGCAGTGACTTTCAGACACTAGGGAGATTTACTTACTTAAAAGTGTCCACCGTATTCCAGGGACTAGGAAGTGGACCCTGTTTTTAAACAAAATCTTACACAGAACCCCAATGTTAAAGCAGAGAAACTGAAACTGTTCTGTGGAAGCAAGGCTTGGAGGACTCAGGGGCAGTCGGCCTCCCTCTCAAAGTTCTAGCCAGCTCCCAAGGCACCTCTGCAAGGGAGATAGGGCTCTAAAGATGTAAAAAGGACCACTCATCCTTGTTATGTATCTGGCCCTTAGCGCATGATAGATGTTCAGTATTTCCTGAATGAGGGGCTCCTGAGTGGCTCAGTTGGTTAAGCATCTCACTCTTGATTCCACCTCAGGTCATGTGATCAAGCCCAGCTCCAACTATGTGCTGGGCATGGAAACTGCTTAAGAGTCTCTCTCTCCCTTCCCCCACCCCTCCCTGAAAAAAAAAATAATTCTGAATGAATGCCACAGAGGGTCGGTGGTCTGCCGGAGACAATTCAGATTGATGTGTTCAGGGGACACTGTAACTACATCGTGAAGCCGTAAGGCATGCATTGCTTATATATAAAGGCTTCTTAAGCTTTAGACATGGAATAATGGATACGGGTCACTGCAGCTGTCTTGCCAGGGGTGAGGGAACTTTCTATTCAGGGGTGTGTGTGCAGCCACAAGTGATAGAGGTAAGACGAACCAAAACTAGAGAACACCGCTACAGAAAATGTCTTGGACATTTCATCACAAAAATACAGCCATCCCATTGCTCTGTCCCTATAGAGGAAGGCGGGAGGCAGTATCTTCAGAAACTCAGACCGTAGCAAAAATAGCAAATATTTATTGGGTGCTGACTACTTGCCAGGCACATTAATAACCCCTAATGCCATGTAGTGGGCAGAATTATGTCCCCCTCCCCCCCCGCTAAAAGACATTTGCCTCCCAAACCCTGGAGCCTGTGACCACATTACGGTGGATGGCAATGGAGGAATTAAGGTTGCAGATGGAGTTGAGGTTATAAACAGCTGGCTTCGAGATGGAGGGATTATGCTGGATTATCTGGTAGGCCCCATGTAATCACAAGGGTTCTTTATAAGCAGGAGGCAGGAGTTGGTGTCAGAGAAGAAGCAAAGGTTGAAGTGAAATATGAGGGTTCCACACACTGTCGCTGTTTTGAAGATGGAAGGGGGCTATGAGGTAAGGAATGTGGGCTGCTTCTAGAAGCTGGAAAAGCAAGGAAACGGATTCTTCTTTAGAGCCTCCTCACCTTGATTTTAGCCCAGTGAAACCTCCAGAAGAGTCAGATAAAAAAATGGGTGTTGTTTAAGCCACTAAACATAGGGTCATCTGTCATAGGAGCAGGAGGACACTCATACAGATGTTCTCACTCCACCTTCACAGCGGTGAAGTGAATTCACATAGTGAATGAGGCTTAGGGAGGTTGACTCATTTGACCCAGAGATGAGCTGATGACTTGATTCTGGAGCCAGCCCTCTCTATCAGAGTGTGAGCTGGAGATAGCTTTATGTCTTCATCTCACAAAGGAGAAAACTGAGGCCCAGAAATGCGTCTTCATCTGCCCCAGGTCACATGCAAGTTGGTGACCAAGCTCCACGGTACCCCACAAGAGTGGTATAGACCAATGCCTCACAAATGTAGATGCGCCCTGAAGTCACCAGGAATCTCGCTCAGATACAGGCTCTGACTCAGAGGGTCTGGGCTGGGATCCAGGATCCTGCATTTTTAACCAGCTCCCAGGTGCTGGGCTTGGAGTAGCAAGGACGCAGATGGCCCTGTGCTCTGCTTTGGATCCAGAGCCTCCAGAGTGCCTTGGGCATCTAGTGAGATGAGGAAACACTTGAGCGTCAGAGAGGGAGTTTTAAAAGAGGGAGACAGGAGCAGATGCCTCACAATTCTGTGGAGAATAAAGTTTAGTGTCTCAGAGGGAAAGGTCTAATGTGATGGGCTCCCCTTAAAAAAAAAAGTTACCCAAATGTGATGGTTATTGTTGTCAGTTGAAAAGTCATTCGAAACTTGCAGGCATAGGTCTGGCATTATGATTGCCTCTGCTCTTTTATGGGACAATGCAGATCAAGGACATTCTTCTGACAGAGACTAAAATATCTATGATTGTGGGAGAAAAAGCAACAGTGTCTATTCCTTGCCATATATTTTATGTACTTTTTAAAAAAGGGAACAAAGTAGTCTGCTTATTCTTCAAGAAACATCTCTAAAATTTTGACAAAATCAAAGGGTTCATACCACTAACCCCTTTCTTTCTCTATCCTCAGCCCATCACTGCAGGTCGTGATGCAAATTCAGGACCAGGAAGTCAGTTCGCTTGGTCACTGCTGTTGTGGTTCTCTGTTCTTTCTGTGCTTCATGAAAAAACAAAAAAATAAAACAAAACAAAAACCCCACTACAAATATAGATATATAGATATCTGTATATACACACACACCCCCATATTTGTGTGGAAGCTACTGGGAGATTCCCCCTAACCTACTTTACTGTGACCGGAGAATTTCCAGCTGTCTGTGGTTACCAGAGCTGCCTGAAGGCTAGGAATGTTCCGGTTTCATTTTGAAACCAGGCATGCAAGCAAGAAATATCACCTTTCATTTCAGATACGGGAGCTCAGAGAAAGCAAAAGTTTGGTTGACTCTTTCCTGGGCTATAGTGTGAAAAATATGCTTCTATATGTTTGCAATGGCTCAAAAAAATGAAAAGATTTTTTTTAACATATCCAACTTCACAATATTAACCTCCAGGGCTTCCTAATGTTGTTGAAAAATGAAGTTTTGAAGTATTTTTAGGATAAGTTTTTCTGCATACTTTCTGAGCTCCAGGGTTTGCCTCTAAAGGTAATGGCAAATCTGGAAAATAAAATAATATGTCAATTAGTTGCCTGGATCACTCAGCAAACACCAAGGAGCTCTATAAAGTACAAGGAAGAGATTGTGCTGGGTTCTTTGCTTTCATCAAGGCCCAGATGCCCTAAGTATGCAGGTCTGGACATCAAGATTTTTAGTGAAGAGGATTGTTGCCATCTGGGAAACTTGATGCTATGGGTGATTTTCAGTTATCAGTGTGGGGTGATTAAAAAAAAAGTGACTTGGGAACCCTTGTTAGTGTATTGTCTTGGACAGGCCCCTATTCTCCTTGGATTACTTCTCCACTATCGGTTTGTGTCCTTACCTGTGAAATATGACAAGTAATACCTCCTCCTTAAAGGAGATAATATGAGAGGCACAAGATAGGCTACCAAAAATGTTTGTTTCCCCAAGAACCAGAAGTAAACTGACTTTCAAGAATAATTCGTGTTGGCTATGGAATGTGTTGTGATCTTTCCGCCTTAAATCATCTTTCTCATTCTATTTTGCTTGGTCTACCAGTTATATCAATCTTTATGTCTTTTGTATGCATAACTGATGATAGAAGAGGCCAATCCAAAGTACAGTTTGTGGCCAGCCCTTGTAGTTATAATCCACAGAATGCATACATTGTGCAAATAAAGGAGAGAGGACAGTTTTTAGAAAAAATGGTAAGATATGAATTCATCAATTATCCTGGTGAGTGACACAAAGATTTTAATGAAGAAAAGAGCTTCTCTGGTGCCTACCAGTAAGTGTTAGAGACCAGAAGAGTTGGACTGCTTTCTTTCCTTTCTTTCTTTCCTGCTTCCCTCCAACACCCAGTGTAGTGTTCCCTTCTCTCCCTGCTGTCTACACACACTTACAGAGTCCCCTCCCTTGCCAACTGGCAGAGAAAGCACTTCCCAGGAAATGCTCTTCCCTTGCCCTTTGCTCACATCCTTAAGTCACATAAGCTAAGGTCAGCTCTGGAGAGACAGGTGCCAGTCCTCCCCATCCCGCCTCCCTGAGCCTGCTTCCTCCCCTCCTCACTCTGGGCAGAGGTTGTCTCGTGGCATGTCTGGGCAGAAGGTCTGGAGCACAGTTCCCTGCCTGAGCACCAGTCAGAGGGAATAAAGCTGAAAGGTGCCTCCTTTCGGAGGGTGCCTTTCAGGAGGGTGCAAGGGTGCCTCCCTTGCACTGGCCCTTCTAAGACCCTGAACACAGGTTCTCACAGTCATATAGCTTTTCATAAAATTTGCAAGACAAATTTTAACCACAATCAGTGAAGATCCTGTTTCTTCTACTCTGATTTCCCTTTTGACAAGCTACCCCAATTGTCAGTGGTGTTATGGGATCCCATGGGTGTTCTGGGTGGGGGGGTGGGGGTGCTGAGTTTGAGAAACATCTAGCTTGGGTTTAGAGAGATATGCTTTATGAATGCAGTTCAGTTATTGTTAGGAATACTCCTATTGCCCACTGGCTGGGAGTTGTGAAAGGCGGATGAAGGGGACAAAGGTCATTTTATGACATGACGTGTCCTACAGCATCGGGCACTGGTAGTATGAGGTGAGTGGAGGAGCAACAAGGTTTGAAATGTTTGGAGCCAGAGGACAGTCTGTGGAACATTCACTAAAAGGAAGATTCAGTTCTCAAAGAAGCCAAGTCAAAATGCAAGTTCTTTCCTGTCAGGTCCATACTTGAGAATGCAACATAGACAATTATAATACATTATAGATATTTTTTCTATAGTTTTTTTCCCCCCTTATTAATACAGTATTTATTTGTCTTCCCTCTGTCAAACCTTGAGCCAACCACTTTCCCCAGGCTGCCTGGGGAGGTATAGGAAAAGGAATATACAGGGCAAACGAGACACAGGAGAAAGACCTGTGGGAGGCGGAGATGGCTCCTTCACATGGCGAATAGGACAAGAAAGGCCACCATCAGGCAAAAGAGCCCCATGGCCTCCGAGAGGGCAAAGCCCAGAATGGCTTAGGAGAAGAGCTGTTGCTTCAGAGAGGGATTTCTGGCATAACCAATGATGAGGATCCCCAACACAGTCCCAATTCCAGGCCCTTATAAGGTGCTTCATCTGTCAGTGTCTCGGGTGGTTTTAGCACCACTGCAGACAGTGATCGGCTCAACAGCTGAGAGGGGCTCCTGACCAAGAACGGGGTGGAGACGGACTTTGCACGGGCGTACATTTTCCCAAGGGATGAGGGGCTGTGGCAGGAGAGCTGCTCCCAGGGCCGAGAAGACAGAGAGGGCTTTTTCTATAGTTTTTGATGAGAATTATATACAACAATGTTTATGAAAATTCCTGAGTTTGCAGTTGACAAGTCTGAAGCAGTACCACAAAAGCTAGGTGTCTGCAGTAGTTCATAAACAAAAAGGAGAGAGAGAGCTTTCAAAATTTAGAACAATATTAAAAATGTACATGACATTGCCAATTACGAACAGGAAACTAGAGAGAAATTTTCTAAACAACCAACGATAAATAGATTTTAATCAACTCGGTCAGGGGGAAGACTGAATTATTTTTCTACCCCCCTATAGAAAATATGACAAGGGACATCTTGTGACTCAGTTAGTTAAACATCTGACTCTTGATTTTGGCTCAGGTCATGATCCCAGGGTTGTGGGATTGAGCCTGGCATTGGGCTCCTTGCTCAGCAGGGAGTCTGCTTGAAACACTCTCCCTCTCCCTGCCCCTGCTCCCACACATACTCCCTCCCATATTTACCTCTAAAATAAATAAATAAATAAATAAATATTTAAAGAAGAAGAAGAAGGAGAGAGAAGATTGGGCTAGGCCACCTGCCCAGGGCCTCTCCACCCCAACAAGTATCCTGCTTGTGTCCTTCCAGAGTCGCCATCATAACCCCTCCTCCTCCTCCTTTCCTGATGACCATGAATTTTTTTTTTAATATTTTATTTATTTATTTGACAGCAAGAGAGCACAAGCAGGGGGAGCAGCAGGCAGAGGAAGAAGCAGGTTCCCCACCTGACATGACCCTCAATCCCAGGACTCTGAGATCATGACTTGAGCTGAAGGCAGACGCTTAACCAGCTGAGCCACCCAGGTGCTCTGAATTTGTATTTTTATAATATTCTACATGTTGTAGCTTCAAGAGGCAAATAACACACTATGTTTATAATAAGGAATATCAGCTTTCTGCTCCCATTCCCCAACCTGAGGTCTTCTCCCCATGGGATACCACTGATTCTTTTTTTCTAGGTATTTATCTCCATATTTTACTTGAATATTTTATATTGCAATTTATTAAGTTTTTAATTGTAAGCATCATCTGATGACTTTTCACTGTAGGAAGAGTACTTCAGTTTTTTTCCATCTCCTCCTCCACTGTCCACCTTCCAACATGGACATTTCTTAAATGGGGGTTAAATCAATATTTGGTGCTTACATTATTATGAATATGTACTTTTTTTTTTTTTTTTTTTTTTTTTTTTTAGCAGAGACCTCTCTGTCCTCCTGCTTCAATTTGGACTGATTTCTCACTGGATCCGCTGTTCCCTTTTCTACAACCTTGCAACCCCCTCCACCCATACCCTGTTGGAGTCCCTGCTTCCCTGTGCTCCCTATTTTATGGTTTAATCTCTTACTTAAGGAGAGCATGTCCTTCAGGAACTTCCTGAGAAAGAGTTGGTGGAGGAAAATTTAAATTTACAGTCTTGGCCTGCTGTTAAATAACTTTGTTCTGCCTTCATATTTGATAGATAGTTTAGCTAGACACAGAATTCTAGGTTGAAAAAAATTTCCCTCAAAATTCTGAAGACCTTTTCCTATTATCTTCTAGCTCTTGGTGTTGTTGGGAAATCCAATACCACTCTTTCTTAGTTCTGTCTGTAAACTTCCAGGATCTTTTCCTTAATGCTAGTATTCTGAAGCCCACAGTGACATGACTTGTTGGGCCTTTTCTCTTTCCTTTTTCTGTATTGGAGATACTTCAGTTCTGGAAAATACTCTTGTATTATTTCCTTGATAAACTTGTCCTTTGCATTTACTCTGCTTTTCCTTTCGGAAACATCTATATCGTTATATTTTCTAGGACTCTATTTTATTTTATGCCAAGAATATTTCTAGGCTCTTGGGACATATCAGTGTTCTAAAGAGACAAAAATCTCTGCCCTCCTGGAAATTGTTTCCTTGCAGTGATGGGTTCAATTCCTGGCTCCCCCTCTGACTGGCCATGATACCTTAGATAAGACATTTAAACCTTTCCTGTCTCAGTTTCCTTATCTCTAAAGTGAGGTTATAATAGAAATTGCTTCCTGTTCCTCCAAAGAAAGATTGGTTGTTCAAGGACTAATAGATTTATTTCATACAATGAATGGGACTAAAAGAATACCTAGCACACAGGAAGAACTGTAAACATGTTTAGGATTAACACTATTGCCCGACTAAGCACTTGAATCACCACAAAAGCGAAAGCAAAACTTCCAATCCCCTTGTGCAACTTGTCATTGTTCACTTGAAGATAAGCTGAGGCTGGGATGATAGGAGAAGCGGAGTCATTCCAACTCTTCCAATCCTGACCAGCTTTTATATTTCAGCACTACTGTAAAATGAAGTGACACCTGCATCAGTAAGTGAAGAGGTTTCCACTGGCTTAGCAAAGTCCATTTAAATGGTTTCCCTCAAGTATCAAGACTCCAGTTAAATTTATCTGGGGACTAGAACTGTGTAGGAAGGTCACCATTTGATTTTACCTTCCTTGGTCTTGGATCTGGAACACTAAGCTTATGTGTCAGGGAAACATCAGGTTCTTCTCTGATAACCTGAACCCACTTGTTTGTCTCTGCTCCTATCACTTTGAAACTCACACTACCTCTGGTCCCAGCTCCCACTTTCAAAAACAGAATGTCACCCAAAGCCCTCCAATCTCCCCAGGAAAAGACTCTAGTTCTCACATCAGAACTTGAACTGCTGTTGAGTTCAGAGACTAAGAATCTCCCAAGGACATGGGATTAGCCCAGAGTGTAGGGTTGGAAGGAAATAACTCTCCTTTTTATAATGTCATCCAGCAAGCGGAGAAGATCTATTTCTTTAGTGATTTTTCTGGGAGAAAAAATAATTTTTAAGGAGTTCTGAGATTATTAAAAGAGTTTCTCTAAAAGTTTTCTCTTTCTTCTCTTTCTGATATATCTCTTATATTCTGGATTTGGGGTATAGTTGAAATATCTAGGCTTGATTATTGGGAGAAATGCACTATCAGGTTAGGGTGTGTGAAACACGGGTCTCTGAGAAATGATGGTTAGCTCCCTCTTTTTCAGTCCTTGACAACAATGTCACAAAGAAAGGAAAGTGGATTGATCCTTAAAAAAAAAAAAAAAAATAGAGGATAAGGTTGAAAAATTTCAAGTCTCTTGGAAACTTTGTGTGGGAACTCCACCACTTTATCTTAAGGATACAAAGTAATGATGGTGATGATGACAGTTGTGAAGGGGATGATGCACTATGCTCACTAAAATCTTTTCATCTGTAGGCTCAAAGGACAGCACAACCACTAATTAATCCTGAGGCAAGGTAGGCAAATATCATTACCTCCAATCTGCAAATTAGGAATCCAGGCAGGAGGAAACTAAACCCTTAACCAGAGCCATCTCAGAGTGAAGACTAGAAATGAAATGAAGAGTCCATGTGTCCTAACTTTCCACTGGCCACCTCGAAGTGGGCTACTGTAGGGCTTTCTTTCTTTCTTTCTTCCTTTTTTTTTTTTTTGCAGATATTATTTATTTATTTGAGAGAGAGCACAAGCAGAGGGAGCAGCAGAAGGAGAGGGAGAAGCAGACTTCCCACTGACCAGGGAGCCTGACACAGGGCTCAATCCCAGGATGCAGAGATAATGACCTGAGCCAAAGACAAATGCTTCACCAACTAAGCCACCCAGGCGCCCCAAAGGGATTTCTTTTATTCCACAGACAGAGCTAGCTCCTTGCTGCATCCAACCCTCTTCTTTACAGAGTTCAGTAGGGGCAGGGTTGAGACTTGGTAGAATGATGTTTCTACCACAGAATGGTTCTGAGAGCTGCCACATCTCCCACCATGGATATACAAGTGTGGAAGGTGTGCGTGAAACACTATAATCAACTTGAAGGCGAGAACTGTAACTCACACTTTGTACCACTTGTAATATGCAGCATAGAGTCCAACCATAGATCTCCATGGTTTTGGTTATTTCTTGATTAATAGTACAATTCTTTGGCAGGGAAAAGGACATATTTCCTTTTTCTGTAAAGTCTATTGGCTTAGTTTAATTTTCTTTTTTTTTTTAAAAGATTTTATTTATTTATGTGACAGACAGAGATCACAAGTAGGCAGAGAGGCAAGCAGAGAGAGGAGGAAGCAAGCTCCCTGCCGAGCAGAGAGCCCGATGCGGGGCTCGATCCCAGGACCCTGAGATCATGACCTGAGCCAAAGGCAGAGGCTTTAACCCACTGAGCCACCCAGATGTCCTGTAGTTTAATTTTGTTGGTTCAAGAGGGAATTTAGGGAGTGTGCCAGAGATAGTAGCTGACCACCAAGAATTTGTCTTCCCTCTCACGTAAAGTTGTTTCAGGGAAGGGGCTGTCAAATTGGGAGCAATATTCTCCAGCACTTTTTGTCCTGCTGACTAGTTCTGGCCAATGGAATGTGAGAGGAAATGGTGTGTGCCATTTCCAGGCTGAAAAAGTTCAGTGTCTGATGTTCTTCCCATCTTTCTACCTCTGGTAGCCACCTTAGGACAACATGTGGAAGATGGCCGAGCTAAAGAACTTAATTTCCTGTGTTGCACACTTGGAGGGGAACTCCCAAGTCATATCCACATTAAACTTCAGGTAAGTGAGAAGTCAACCTCTTTTATTGTTTTGAGATTTAGAGTCATTTTTTACTCCAGTTGGTCTACTCTAATACAGGGATAAACAACAACTTAGAGATGAAGTAATTAGGGCAAAAGGAAAACAGGGACAGGGAAATAAGATGAACACAGCACAAAGTATATACAGAAAATTCATGTTATAAGGTCTATACAAGTTGTTGGAAATGGGCAAAATATTTGGCTTTGAGTTTCTCAGCATCCAAAGCCAAGAAGGGAATGCTATGAGCTACAAGATTCACACTGCCCAGAAGAGAAACGCATGTTAACACGCAGGAGAAATATGCATTTTTCTGGTTCCTTAAACCAAGACCCATTTCCCCTATGTGGCATGAAAAAGAGGATCAGTGTTCTCAGCTGCATTGGGCCATATCCTTAATAGCATCTGTACAGTGGCTCTCACAGAAATGTTCCTGTAGCTGATAGAACGTCCTTTGATGCAAAAAGTGGCAGAATATGAAAAAAGTGGCTCAGAAATAGCACTCTTTTTTTTTTTTTTTTAAGATTTTATTTATTTGACAGAGAGAGACACAGCGAAAGAAGGAACACAAGCCGGGGGAGTGGGAGAAGGAGAAGCAGGCTTTCAGCAGAGCAGGGAGCCTGATGTGGGGCTCGATGCCAGGACCCTGGGATCATGACTTGAGCCGAAGGCAGCCGCTTAATGACTGAGCCACCCAGGCGCCCCAGAAATAGCACTTTTAAGAGGCCAAGATAGTATAGAGCACAAAGGCAGCTCTTCAATAGGCCACCTTAATCCAATATCCAATGACCCAAAAGGGATGGCTTCCTTCCTCTGACATAGGCTCTGAGGTTATCACTTAAGAATCAAAACCATACTTCTGGATGAGCCATGAGGTGGAAGCCCAGTCACACCATGCTGCAAGAACACAACCGCATCCCCTGGATGGATGACCTTGTCCTCCAGCCAGACGTGTCAGGAAGAAATCCAACACCTGACTTGCTGACCATAAAGTGAGGAAGTTCCCTTCCCTGACTTGCTTGTTGAGTGGATGGTCCTGGTGTGGATGTTCATTCTGTTTCCACATCTCAAGGGCAGTGATGGGAAGGAAATCAAGGCCGCGCATACTGAGGTCACCCTTGGTTTCCTAAGGTCTACAGGTGTGGATGAGAGACATCTGGCCAGGAAGCCAGCCTGCCAGAATCCCAGGAGTGACGGTACTCAGCCACGCCATCAGGAAAGAGGAAGCTAGCAGTATTCTCAGCAGTATTCCGGCCAGCGCTCAAATTCTTCAAGTTTGCAGAGCAGTGAACCATATCAGACATCTGCCCTGTCAAGGGTCTTCATCATGAGGTGGATTACATCCTTTGTGAGTGGGGATGCTTAACCCTGCCGGCAGAGAGAACGAATTGCCCTCTGAGAGAAGTTACTGTTGTAAGGGGGAGAGATAGATCATGGGGAACGGCTCGTCTTTTCTCCCAGAAAGTGTGTTATCCATTTGCCTTATGGGAAAGAGAGGTGCCTGTGCATTCAGGAGCTCAAAGCCATTTCACTCCTGTCCTTTTCCCTCGATCCTTTCCTGCCGCATGCCCGTCACCTCCCTTTAAGACACAGATGGAAATAATACATTAACCATAACCAAGACAGTGTATTTATCAGTGATATTTATTTACAGAGGCTGATGGCAACAGGGTGCAATATCTTTTTCTTCTTTTTGAAGTTCTTCATGGGACTTTTTTTTTTTTCTTCTTCTCAACAAATATTTAATGAGCAAGTCCAGGGAACTGGGATAGCAGAGTCAGTTAAAAACGTGAACTTCTGGCTCAACAGATCTAGGTTTGGTCCCATCTGCTCTTATTTCTTTTGCAAACCCATAACCTCTCTAAGCTTTGGTTTCCTCACATGGTTTCCTGAGAGTTTTAGGGGAGGTAATGAACCAAATGCCCTGTTGGAGTAACTAACTGAGTGTGCTCCTCCGCCTCCTAATACCGTTCCGGCAAGGCTTAGAATTCCAACATATGAATGGAGAGGGACACATAAATATTCAGCTCATAGGGGCACCTTGGTACCAGGGTCCTGGTGTTACCACCTAAAAATGGGAAGTTAGTGGCTTAGTCTGGAATAAGCCAGTCCCTGAATAAGTCAGTTTGGGAGCGGGTCAGCATCACAACTAGTCTGCTCTGAGAATGTGAAGAGAAAAGGGCACAGCCAAGTCTGTGATACTATGCAAGATGGACACTTGTATCCCATAGATTCAAAAACAGAGTGAGGGGGCACCTGGGTGGCTCAGTGGGTTAAAGCCTCTGCCTTTGGCTCAGGTCATGATCTCAGGGTCCTGGGATCGAGTTCCGCATCGGGCTCTCTGCTCCACAGGGAGCCTGCTTCCCAATCTCTCTCTCTGCCTGCCTCTCTGCCTACTTGTGATCTCTCTCTGTCAAACAAATAAATAAAAAAAATCTTAAAAAACAAAACAAAACAGAGTAAGTATGTCTTTATTAATTTAGTCAGCTGCCTGGCCTTCACTGTTCATTTCTCAGTCTGCCTTTCCCTCCACGGGAAGGGTTTGTGCTGGTGTTTACTTACACAGTAAACTCAGCAAGAGCTGTCAGCTGACGTTTCATATGAATATGGGTGTTTAATCAATAAATGTTGACCTTTGGTGGTGGTGATGATAGATTCTTTCTGGCAGGTTATATAGTTCCTGATATAGCAAGCCTTACATTTTTGCAGTTAATTGTATGCTTAAATCTATGTGCTTATACACACATATATAATATGTGCATATACACTGGATGTAGCACGCACACATTTGTATATATACACACGTGTACACTTATATACATACACACATGCACATAAGTGCTTTGGAATGTTCCCAATTTTAGAAAAAAGCAAGAGGACTGGTTAATGGTAGAAAGCAATCTGGGGGTTGTACTGTATATTTCATTCATAACTTCCATTCCCTTGAAAGAATCAGGTCCCTTGTAAATGACACTCTGGAGGGCACAGGGGTGGTGAAGGGCAGCTGGAAGAAGGGCTGAGAGGAAGCCATGGTTCTTTCACACCTGCCTGGACGCCTGGGCAACAGCTGCGAAGCCCGCCGTGTGGAAAAGCTGCTTCCCTCCCCTTTCCCTCAAGCTGGAATTCCTACTACAGGAGCCTTTTATTTCGATTCCAGTTAAACAAATATACCAATGCCCCAGGGGAGGCCACAAACACTCACATGTTAAAACGTGCCTGAAGGCACTTATTACCTCCAGAAAGAGAAGTGTGTAGCCTTTTAGCTGGGGTGGAAGGCGGGCCACGGCTGGGAGCTCCGTGCGGGTCCATTGCTGGAAAGAGGAACAGAGAACCTCAGAGGCAGAACGCATGACGTCATGCTTGTTCTTTGCGCCTGATTTCCCTTCCCTGTCTCATCTTTGAAAGAAGCTTTCGACTGCTGACACAGCAACGTTCAAGGTGAATCATGGATTATTTGTCTATGTGCGTTACCTGTGCTTTAAATTTAAATTTTCAGCCATTTATTCCAGGCCTGGCAATAATTAACTGACAATAAGGAAATGGCATGATTTTCTTAGAGGAGCGCATCAGAAAATAATTTCCTGGGGTCACAGAGAGAACTGTAAACAGCTGGAGTCACTTTGAGGCCATTTTGTGTCTCCAGGCGCAAAGTCCTTTTAGGTTCTAGATGGCCCCGCCCTTCCTGAGGTCTGTTGGACTCCCCAGTGCCAGGGACTCGGGGAGCCCCTCCACTGAGTCTGGTAGACCCGCTAGTCCGTGTATGCAACCGAAAGATTCCCTGGAGCTGGCAATAGTGTAACTGTTCCATCAAACACTTTTTGTACACCCACTTAGTGTGGGGAACTATTAGAATCCGCAAATAAAGTCATTAGAAAAATACAAAAAGCACGAGTAATACGGGGTTAGCCCTGGAAACGTGTACCAGACACAGAGGCCTTTCTTGTTTCCGTTCTGGTCAAACAGCTACTCCCCTCAAGTCGACAAACGCTGAAACTTATTCTTACTCTAATTAAAATTGCCTGAAGGCAAAAGAGGAAAGCTTGCCGAAAACTACTGGGAGGGAATAAAAACCCCACAAAAGTCTTTTTCGGCCTCCCAACGCTTTACCAATGCTGCCCTCTGCAGAGCAAACCTAGAATCGCAACTCAGCCGCGTGCGCAAACTTCGCCACTGGCAGGTGGTTTGGGAGAGAACGTGAAGGTCCAGGGGCCTTCAGACTTGGCTCATAACCCCCCTAAAACAATTGCGAACGATCATGTGCCTTTGTGCATGTTTTTAAAAAACATAGACATGTGAATTTGTATCATCTTCATAGCTGAGTCGGTTGAATATTCCCACATACGGGCGTGGGCTTTATTTACGTTGTTGCAGACCAAGCTGATCGAAATTATGAAAAATGTCTTCTGTAGCACCTCATGGTGAATACAGCCCTCATTGCCAAACCAATCAATCAAATTAGAATTGCTTTTCGACAGGAAAAAAATAGTTTGATCATTCTCGTTCAATGTAACTGTGTTTTGGTGTCCAGGATTATAGTCCTGTGCCCTGACCAGGAGGCAGGTTGGAAGGGGGGTGGGGTGGGGAGAGGCGGGCAAGCAGGGAGACCTGCCTCTGGCTTCCTTGTCTATATCCATACTGGGTGGTTTGGCCAGCAATCCCCAAGGTGGGAAACCCCTTGACTTGTCAAAATGAGCAGACTGCTGCTGAAAAGTGACATCTACCTTTTTCTAAGTAGCTCCTGGGGACCAAAATTTATCTTTAAGACCTCAAGAGAGACAGAGAAGGAAGAATTATTTTCCAGGAGGCCTCCACTTAAAAATAATTAATTAATTTAATAGATAGTGTAAGAGAGCAAAGAGGGAGTGCAGCAGAGGGAGAGGGAGAAGCAACTTCCCTGCTGAGCAGAGAGCCCGATGAGGGGCTCCATCCCACGACCCTGGGATCATGACCGCAGCCCAAGTCAGACACTTAACCAACCGAGCCACCGAGGCGCCCCCAGGAGGCCAAATCTTAAAAAAAAAAAAAATCAACAGAAGCCCATCAGGGTCCTGCATTCTAGGTAACCCTGAAGGAAAGTCGTTGTTTGTCAAAGGCCTGAGCAAGAGCAGAGGGATAAGCAGAACCTCTGGCTGTGGCCAGAGTGGAACTCTCAGCCATCTGCCCTGCAGGACTTTATCCCTTGGGATACTCTACGGAATTCACTTTCTACATTTTGGATATCTTGGGCATCTTGGACCTAAAACCGGTTGTCTGACAAAGTACCTTTGGTGGCTCTATCCATGGGCTGACTGCTCACTCTTGTCTACACCCGTCTTCTACAATCCCCTTCTCCCACCTAACAAAAGAAAGACATGCACCTTTTACCATCCTGCATTTGACTACATATGCTGTGCTGGTGTGAAAACCTGCACCAGAGGAGTGCCTGGGTGGCTCAGTGGGTTAAGCCTCTGCCTTTGGCTCAGGTCATGATCTCAGGGTCCTGGGATGGAGTCCTGCATCGGGCTCTCTGCTCAGCAGGGGGCCTGCTCCCCCCACCCCTGCCTGCCTCTCTGCCTACTTGTGATCTCTTTCTCTCTATATGTCAAATAAATAAATAAAATCTTTTTAAAAAATTAAAAAAAAAAGAACCTGCACCAGACAACAGCACTGTGAGGACATTCAGATTTAAGAGGAGGAGCTGGAGGAGACCAAAGCAAGGGGAGCCATCTTAGTTCTTTCTTAAGGGAAATCCTAATGGGCTTGGGGTGGAGAATGTGAAGACGATCTCCTCTCTGCTTTGTAGCTCCTTGAGTGCCAGGCTAAGACATTTTAGTCTTTTTTTTTTTTTTTTTTTACGATTTGATTTATTTATTTGACAGATAGAGATCACAAGTAGGCAGAGAGGGAAGCAGAGAGAGAGAGAGAGAGAGGGAAGCAGGCTCCCTGCTGAGCAGAGAGACTGATGCAGGGCTCGATCCCAGGACCTGGGATCATGACCTGAGCCAAAGGCAGAGGCTTTAACCCAATGAGCCACTCAGGTGCCCCTAAGACATTCTAGTCTTGCGCTGCCTGACTCCAGTCTGCTTTCCCAGCCTCAGCACCTGTTGTACCATGCATCCTACTGATGGGAATAGAACTGGCTTCCCCACACACCCTGTGCTCTTCCCATGTCTGACTTGCTCTGACCTTCATCTTGGTCTATCAAAGTCTCTTTCTAGGCTAGCATACTGTTTCCTGATTATTCCCTAGTACAAGCCTCTCTCCTTTCTCTTAATCCTATAATATTCTCTACTATCTTAGGGCGTGTATTATATTTTGCCTAGTGCTATAATTATTTAACTTCACGTCTCATGGCTTTTGAGGAAAAAGACGCAAATTCCTCTTTATATTTCCCAGTTTTCTAGTTCAAGATCTGGTATAGATCAGGTACTTAGAAAGTTTTTCAGGTCCCAGGTCCATCCCAGGTTGTGTGAGTTTATAAAATATACCTTCCAAGTATATACAGATTTATGTTCTCTGATCAAAGAATGCATTTCTTTTCATCACACATCTAAAGAATGACAGGATTTGTCTTGAAACTTAGTAGCTTCTAGAGTTCCACCAAAAAGCATCTGTGAGGGTAAGGAAATTTTTGCATGTGATTGGGGATTTTTGCCATGTATGATGATACACTTTGGATGGCATTTCTAAAACACTGCATGGTGCTTCTAGGTCGTAGACCTGTACTCAGGATGACATGCTGTGCATAAAGGAAAAACAGGAAGCTCAGTCTGGGCTCGTGCATCTCTCTCTCTTTCTTATGGGAGATATTCTGCTGATGACCCAGATTCATTTGTTGATAGAAATAGTCTTTAAAACAAACCAAGTATCAAATATGTTTGGGAATGCATGGAAACATATAAGATCAACAGACATCAAATGTCATAGTAATTCCCAAGCATGTTGAAACTCCAATTAAATGTGTGGCTGAGAATGAAATGATGGTCCTACCATCACTTAACGGAGACAGGATAAATGAAAAATAGAACAAGGGATGAAAAAGCTCCACCTAAATCATATCAAAATTGGCAGGGACCAAGCTTGTTTAAATATTCATAAATCTGCAAATAAATGGAGTGGCTGGAATGGTTCTCCAGGATAGTGGTTCTCCAAAACAAATCAGTTCAGACAAACCAAAGAATTCTGAAAATGAGGGCTACGCAAATTGTCTTACATACAATGCATAAAGAATTATGCTTCTGGAAAAATATGGTTTTTATTTCACCTTGTAAATTAGCTATCAAGTGGGAGAACAAATTCTTGAATGGAAATGTGTGCCAAGGTTTATGGCACAGCACGACAGTTTCCTGCCTGGGAGCTTCTTGTTAGATCTGCTGGTAACCAGCTGAGTGACTTTGCCCAATGATCTGTCCATTTTTATACTTTTAAAAAACTGAACATTGGCCATTGAGTGCAGATAGGAACTCTCTGGACCGCTAATTAGTCTTATTGGAGAGTTGATGAAGTTCTAGAATCTAGGTGAGGTTTGGTGGGGTAAGGTCTGGAGCCAATGACCAAGAAAGAATTCTTGAGACATATTTGGTGCAAAATGGTGGCTTATTAAAGCACAGGAACAGGACCCATGGGCAGGAAGAGGGGCTGCCCCTAGTTGTGAGGGATGGCAGGTTATGTACCACACAGTTGGGGGAAGGTAAGGGAAAGGGAGGTTTCAACAGAACTTTCATATTCTAAAGAGGGCCTACAAGGTACTGGATACCGGAGGTCTTGCGGCATTGATCAAGGTTGTCTTTACCTTTTATTTATTTTTTAAAAAGATTTTATTCATTTATTTGTTTATTTTTCAGAGAGAGAGAGAGAGAGAACACAAGCAGGCAGAGCGGCAGGCAGAGGCAGAGAGAGAAGCAGGCTCCCCACTGAGCAAGGAGCCCGATGTAGGACTCCATCCCAGGACCCTGGGATCATGACCTGAGCCGAAGGCCCAGGTGTCCCTGTCTTTACCTTTTAGCAGGCCATTAACACCAAGATAGTTGGGAGATTCCTAAAGAATGTCACATTTGGGGGTGCCTGGGTCGCTCAGTGGGTTAAGCCTCTGCCTTTGGTTCAGGTTATGATCCCAGGGTCCTGGGATCTAGCCCCGCATCGGGCTCTCTGCTCGGTGGGGAGCCCGCTTCTCCCTCTGCCTGCCTCTCTGCCTATTTGTGATCTCTGTCTGTCAAATAAATAAAATTCCTTAAAAAAAAAAAAAAAAAAAAAAGAATGTCGCATTTGTCCCACCTAGGAGTGCTGGGGGTGAGGGGGGAAGATTGCGAGGTGTCAGCCTTTTGCTTTGTCCTCAGCCAGCCTTCTGCTCCCACATCAGAGTCACCTATTTTTTTTTTTTTTAAGATTTTATTTATTTATTTGAGAGGGAGAGTATGAGCCAGGGGGCAGTGGCAGAGGGAGAGAGAGAAGCAGACTCCTCCCTGAGCAGGGAACCCAACATGGAGCTCAGTCCTGGGGCTCCAGGATCGTGACCTGAGCAGAAGGCAGACGCTTAACTGACTGAGCCACCCAGGTGCCCCAAAGAGCCAGCCATTTTTAGATGCTAAAGTTTAGAGAATTCATCTACCAAGTCTCTTACCCAAACTGCCCTTCCTCATTGAGCACCTACTACAAGCTCTGCCTCCCTGGCACCTGAATATTTGGCAGCCTGGGTGTTCCCATGGAAACCAGTTCTACTCTGGGAGAAATTTCTAGTCTGGCTGTAAATTGGGGTTAGCGAGGGCAGCCTCCATCCTGCTAAGAAACAAAGCCAGCCTTTCATAGGAATAAGAAGTTACCACATGTTTTTCCAACATTCTCTATAAAAACCCTTTGTAGTGCTCACTGGATGACCTCTCACTGACCTTTCTCTTATATTGTAAATGCCATTGTCATGCCAAGCTTGATGAGGGTTTTTATTCTTTCTGCAATAATAGGGTTGTCAGACTTAGCAAATAAGGATCTAGGGCATCCGGTTAAATTTGAAGTTCAGATAATAAAACAAAGAATTTTTTAATATATAACTCATGGAACGTAGTTACACTAAAAACTGTTCTTTATCGATCTGAGATAGACTATAATGGGATATCTTGTTGGCAATTCTATAGAGGGATTCAAATGTCCTAATTTTCACATCCATTGTTTCTGTTGTTTATCCCTCATATCAGGAAACAATAAGGCACAACCAGGAACTACTTTAGTTACCTGAAAAGAACATGCAGTCTCCCCCCAGAAAAAAAAATTATGAATAACACGTAATAGATACACTTTTTATTAATGCGTGTCCTGAGGGTTGTCTAATCTTTTCCCTGATGTGATAACTACTTCCTTTTAGTCTTTACCTCTTCATTTTCATCTCTGGCACCCCTTGTCTCACTTTCTTCAGTAAAAAAAGGAAAAATCCTTTATTTCACCTCGGCAATGTGAAGGACAGCAGTTCTCAAATCCTTTAGCTATATGGTTTTCCTACTCCCCTAAGTTCCGAGTCCAGTCAGGAACGGCCACCCTATGCCTCTTTTGGTTTCCGTTACTGAGTAGTGTGTGTATGAAGTAAAGGTGACCTTCCCATTTCAGCTGAAACCTTTGGAAAAGACACTGTTTTCTTTTCTTTCCTTTTTCTCTTTGTTTTTGTTTTTAAATTAGCATAGTTATGGGGGGTGGTCTACCCATGTCTTCAGGGCTTTCTCTTGGCTACTTTTCTTTCAACTATTGACAGCACTCAACACTTCCCTCCCAGGGTCCTCAGGGAGCTGGCGGCCTCCTTCCCAGGACATAACCTGAAGGCAAGTCGCTTTGCAGTTGTGTTTGGAGACACAGCATTTAAACTTCCATCATTACTAAGAAAATTAAAACAAAACAAAACAAACACCCTAACCAAAAAATACTAACTTCCATCATCGCATAAAGTTAGGGGGTCTAGGGAAGAGGGGCTAACTGGGGAAACAAACAAACAACTGCACTTGATTTTATTTATTTATCTGACAGAGAGAGACAGCGAGAGAGGGAACACATGCAGGGGAAGTGGGAGAGGGAGAAGCAGACTCTCCACTGAGCAGGGAGTTCGACGCAGGGCTGGATCCCAGGACCCTGGAATCATGACCTGAGCTGAAGGCAGACGCTCAACTGACTGAGCCACCCTGCACTTTTTAAAAATCATCTCATTTAATCTTGCTGGGGTGACCACAGCAGATAAGCATTATAATTTCCTCCATTTTTCACATGAAGAATCTGAGGCACAGAAAGCCAAGTCGGAAATTCAGATCTTTTGATTCTGACATCTCTGCTCTCAACCTTTTTTTTTTTTTTTTCCCCCTTCTGGAGGTTTCCCATGGCTATGCTTTAACTTTCTTTTTGTAGCAGCTGAAAATAATAATGTATTTTCTATGATCCTGTGTGTGTGTGTGTGTTAAACACATACATGCTCTTTGTTTAACAAATATTGCAAATCTCTAGAAGGATACAAAGTAGAGGCCTCTGCCTCTCCTACTCCTTTTCTATTTCCCCAAAGTAACTATTTCCCTAAGGTAACAAGTGGTGAGCAGTTTGGGGCTCAGTCCCAGTATTTACTGTGAACATGAACTTCTTGGTGCTTTCTGTCTCTTCATCCATTTCTGCCACAAGCCTGCCTTTCCTTCGCTGGGTGATTTCTTCACAGCTTTCCAGTGTGTTATAGAAGCCCAAAGGGTGTGGGGGCTGGTGTCTCACCAGCTTGGGTATTCAATCCATCCTTGCATGGTCTCTCAATAACTTCAGGAAAAGTCTCTCTTTTACTGAGGCCTTTTTTTTCTTTTTCAGTCTGGGAGTGTTTTTTGGCTGGGGAGGGTGTGGGTGTGGTAGTGGATGGGAGGGTAGGAGGGGTGGGAAGGAATAAATGAGTGGGTCTTCCTACAGAGAAGAATTTCCTCAGGTGATAGGTCATGAGGTTTAAGAGGCCTGTTGCAAGGTTTTACTGCAGCCCAAATAATTTATGTCAAATGAAGTGCACCATGGTTTAGCTTTCTGGCTTTTACAGTAGGATTTGTTGGGGTAGCTTAATGTTTTAATTAATTAACTTCAAGCTAGGATTCTATATAAACACGAATTGTCACCTCCCCCACTCCAGAGTCCCTCTTAGACATAGAAATGGGTAATGGCTCAGCAAAATGAAGTGAGTTGGAATTACTGGCCAACTGTGACTTCATCTGAGTTTCGTATCTCAGGGAGTAACCATCCATCCAAGATGCAAGCCCAGGCTTCGCCCCCTGGGGCTGACTCACAAGACCAATGGAATAGGAACGCAGGGCCCCAATAAGGCAAATGGGTCACCCAAATTCTGATCTTTCTAGATACAAAGGACTGTGTACTCACAGAGTTCTACAGAGGTTCAGACTCTGACTTCTCCATCGATGGTCATCGATGCTAATTTTCCCAGCAAAGCATCTAGAGATAGAGGAGGACTCAGAGGGTGGCCTGAGCAGGTGCAGACTGCCCCCCTCTGGAAGCCGGGCATAGGCAGGTGGAAAGGGCCAGGCTTGGTGGTCACAGGTCCTTGCCATTGATGGCGGGGTGAACTTGGACATGAACCTAACCTCTGGGGCCACTGGAAGTTAGTGGACCAGAGGCTCGCCTCCCTGGATGTGTCTGCAAATTCCTTAGTACAGTGCACAGACTAATTGCCTATCAAAGCCCAGCTAGTGTGTGGCCATTACTTTGTCCCATCTGGGTTTTACCATTTCTTTGCTTTTGACACTTTTCTCTCAGAATCTGCAGAGGGTGGCAGAACGCTTTGGTAGGCTCTCCCTTCTTGTCGCCTCAGGTTCTCAAGGGTTAGGCGCAGGTTCTCAAGGGTCTGGCCCAAGGCCCAAAGCCTGTGAGACTTTTAGGGGCCTATGATAATATTTTAATTTCTCTTCAGATCAGAAGAAAAAACCGCACTTGTTAATGAACACATGGCAATGAATCCAGTCCACATTATATCGATCTTTATACTGGTGCAGTCACAAGATAAAATGTTTAATCTTTTTTTTTTTTTTTTTTTTTTAAGGAGGAAGAGACTTCAAAGGCAAAAAAAAGCCAACTCAAAAAAATTGAAAAATCCAGAACACACCAGCTGTCTCTACACCTTAAAGAACTGGAGGATCAACAACAAATCAAACCAACTCCACACATAAGAAGGGAAATCATCAAGATTAGAGCTGAGATCAATGAGGGAGAAACCAGAGATACAGTAGAACGTATCAATGAAACTAGAAGCTGGTTTTTTGAAAGAATCAATAAGATCGATAAGCCACTGGCTACACTAATCCAAAAGAAAAGAGAGAAATCCCAAATTCATAAAATTATGAATGAAAGGGGAGAGATCACAACTAACACCAAGGAAGTAGAAACAATCATCAGAAGTTACTACGAACAGTTATATGCCAATAAGCTTAGCAACTTTGATGAAATGGATGCATTCCTGGAAAAATATAAACTACCAAAATTGAACCAGGAAGAAATCGACAACCTGAATAGACCGATATCTAATAACGAGATTGAAGCAGTGATCAAAAATCTCCCAAAAAACAAGAGCCCAGGACCTGACGGATTCCCTGGGGAATTCTACCAAACCTTCCAAGAAGAAATAACACCTATTCTCCTGAAGCTGTTTCAAAAAATTGAAGCAGAAGGAAAACTTCCAGACTCTTTCTATGAAGCCAGCATTACCCTGATCCCCAAACCAGGCAAGGACCATACCAAAAAGGAGAATTTCAGACCAATATCACTGATGAATATGGATGCTAAGATTCTCAACAAGATCCTAGCCAACAGGATCCAACAACACATTAAAAAGATTATCCACCATGATCAGGTGGGATTCATCCCTGGGCTACAAGGATGGTTCAACATTCGTAAATCAATCAATGTGATACAACAAATTAATAGGAGAAGAGAGAAGAACCACATGGTCCTCTCAATTGATGCAGAAAAAGCATTTGACAAAATCCAACATCCGTTCCTGATTAAAACGCTTCAAAGTATAGGGATAGAGGGAACATTCCTGAACCTCATCAAATCTATCTATGAAAGACCCACAGCAAATATCATCCTCAATGGGAAAAAGCTTGCAGCCTTCCCGTTGAGATCAGGAACAAGACAAGGATGCCCACTTTCACCACTCTTGTTCAACATAGTATTAGAAGTCCTAGCAACAGCAATCAGACAACAGAGAGAAATAAAAGGTATCCAAATTGGTAATGAAGAAGTCAAACTCTCTCTCTTCGCAGATGACATGATTCTTTATATGGAAAACCCAAAAGACTCCACCCCCAAACTACTAGAACTCATACAGCAATTCAGCAGCGTGGCAGGATACAAAGTCAATGTGCAGAAATCAGTGGCTTTCTTATACACTAACAAGGAAAATACAGAAAGGGAAATTAGAGAATCGATTCCATTTACTATAGCACCAAGAACCATAAGATACCTGGGAATAAACCTAACTAAAGAGGTAAAGGATCTATACTTGAGGAACTATAGAACACTCATGAAAGAAATTGAAGAAGACACAAAAAGATGGAAGACCATTCCATGCTCTTGGATCGGAAGAATAAACATCGTTAAAATGTCTATACTGCCTAGAGCAATCTATACTTTTAATGCCATTCCGATCAAAATTCCACCGGCATTCTTCAAAGAGCTGGAGCAAATAATCCAAAAATTTGTATGGAATCAGAAGAGACCCCGAATCGCTAAGGAAACGTTGAAAAACAAAAATAAAGCTGGCGGCATCACCTTACCTGATTTCAAGCTTTATTACAAAGCTGTGATCACCAAGACAGCATGGTACTGGCATAAAAACAGACACATAGACCAGTGGAACAGAGTAGAGAGCCCTG
Organism: Neogale vison; assembly: GCF_020171115.1. Classification (NCBI taxonomy): domain Eukaryota; kingdom Metazoa; phylum Chordata; class Mammalia; order Carnivora; family Mustelidae; genus Neogale; species Neogale vison. Next base: position 107,768,259 of record NC_058095.1, on the reverse strand, counting down.
ATATGGACCCTCAACTCTATGGTCAATTAATCTTCGACAAAACAGGAAAAAATATACAGTGGAAAAAAGACAGTCTCTTCAATAAATGGTGCTGGGAAAACTGGACAGCTATATGTAGAAGAATGAAACTCGACCATTCTCTTACACCGTACACAAAGATCAACTCAAAATGGATAAAAGACCTCAACGTGAGACAGGAATCTATCAGAATCTTAGAAGAGAACATAGGCAGTAATCTCTTCGATATCAGCCACAGCAACTTCTTTCAAGATACGTCTCCAAAGGCAAAGGAAACAAAAGCGAAAATAGACTTCTGGGACTTCATCAAAATCAAAAGCTTCTGCACAGCAAAGGAAACAGTCAAAAAAACAAAGAGGCAACCCACGGAATGGGAGAAGATATTTGCAAATGACAGTACAGACAAAAGGTTAATATCCAGGATCTATAATGAACTCCTCAAACTCAACCCACACGAAACAGACAAACACATCAAAAAATGGGCAGAAGATATGAACAGACACTTCTCCAATCAAGACATACAAATGGCTATCAGACACATGAAAAAATGCTCATCATCATTAGCCCTCAGGGAGATTCAAATTAAAACCACATTGAGATATCACCTTACACCAGTTAGAATGGCCAAAATTAACAAAACAGAAAACAACATGTGTTGGAGAGGATGTGGAGAAAGGGGAACCCTCTTACACTGTTGGTGGGAATGCAAGTTGGTGCAGCCTCTTTGGAGAACAGTGTGGAGATTCCTCAAGAAATTAAAAATAGAGCTTCCCTACGACCCTGCAATTGCACTCCTGGGTATTTACCCCAAAGATACAGATGTCGTGAAAAGAAGGGCCATCTGTACCCCAATGTTTATAGCAGCAATGGCCACAGTCGCCAAACTATGGAAAGAACCAAGATGCCCTTCAACGGATGAATGGATAAGGAAGATGTGGTCCATATACACTATGGAGTATTATGCCTCCATCAGAAAGGACGAATATCCAACTTTTGTAGCAACATGGACGGGACTGGAAGAGATTATGCTGAGTGAAATAAGTCAAGCAGAGAGAGTCAATTATCATATGGTTTCACTCATTTGTGGAGCATAACCAATAGCATGGAGGACAAGGGGCGTTAGAGAGTAGTAGGGAATTTGGGTAAATTGGAAGGGGAGGTGAACCATGAGAGACTATGGACTCTGAAAAACAGTCTGAGGGGTTTGAAGTGGCGGGGGGGTGGGAGGTTGGGGTACCAGGTGGTGGGTATTATAGAGGGCACAGCTTGCATGGAGCACTGGGTGTGGTGAAAAAATAATGAATACTGTTTTTCTGAAAATAAATAAATTGGGAAAAAAAAAAAAAAAAAGCCAAGAGCCCTCAAATCACGATGCAAACCTGAAGATTCTGGAACTCACTTCAGGTTGCCAGCTGGCAGCTGGAGGTGCCTTTTGGCAAAGGCCTGAAGGGTCGAGGGGATTTGGGAGATACCTTTTATCAGCTACTGAACAGCACACATACCTTTTTCTGGAGCAAACCTTCAGTGCCTGCATAAGCAGAGCAAACAGCTTCTGTTTGCCCAGGCAACTTACCAAGTAGGAGTCTGAAGGGAGGCCTGAGGGGAGGATGAACGGCACTGAATTCGGTGTTTGGGATGAAGGGGGCCACATGAGGGCACTTTTCAAATAGCTAAAGCTTACATCTTAGATCCCATGTTGTGGAGGCCAAGAAAACCAGGGCTGTACCCACCTCGAGTCTAGCCCTGACGTAAGTACAGCCATCTCGGCAAAGCAAAAGCTGGCACCTTGCACCCCCCTCTCCACCTGCTCCCCTCCCCTCGGTAGTATGTGTGACATTCCTCGGCAACCCCTGGCTGCCCTAAAAGAAAAACAAATAGTTAACTTGCAGAGAGCACAATCCTGCAAGACAGGAGTCTCCCTCGGTTTACAAATGTCCTAGTGATTTACAACAAAGAAGCTATCTTCTCAACAGCCCAATTTCAAGAGACAAGTAACTCAGTTCCTTAAGCCCTATTGTCACCCTCCCCACCATAAAAATGAAGGAGGCAGAAGGAAATGTAAATAAAGTTAAATTTCTTCTAAACCTAAATCTCGGGGCTCAGTGGGTTGAGCCGCTGCCTTCGGCTCAGGTCATGATCTCGGGGTCCTGGGATCGAGTCCCGCATTGGGCTTTCTGCTCAGCGGGGAGCCTGCTTCCCTCTCTCTCTCTCTGCCTGCCTCTCCATCTACTTGTGATTTTTCTCTGTCAAATAAATACATAAAATCTTAAAAAAAAAATAAATAAACCTAAATCTCACTAACAAGGACACTTGATGGGAGAAATGTGAAATTTTATCTCTAACCCTCCAACATAGTGTCAGCGATCGTTCCCAAGCATATGACCCACTGATATACATCTAGAGGGTCTCACGAGAAGATTTTTATTACTGGTCATGAATAACCTTTTCCCCAGACAATAGCTAGCCCCTCAAGGTCCCGGAGACCTCGCTTCCAAAATTCCTTAGTGTTAGGGTACGGAGTCGACCACCCCTCAATTAGACAGAGAACACTCTCGATAATGCAAGTTACACAGCGAGGTTTATTTCAGCTAGCTGGGGTCAAGTATCTGCCTGGTGCAGTGGGTTTCAACAAGGACCCCAAGTACTCAAAGCCAAGGGCTCATATAGCATTTCCAAAGCACTTAACGCATAGCAATTGTCCATAGCTCCATTCACACCTGGTGCCACACTCTGACAGCCTACCTTTGCATCACCCCTGGTGGTTTAGTGAGATAAGCTCTTTACCAATGCATCTAGTCCGCAGCCACCTGTATTCTGGTGCTTAGGGTTGACTTATTTTCCAAAACTTGTATTTCTAGCTTGTTTTTCAAGCTTCCCCTAGTCCCTCCTCCCTTAACTCAGTAAAATGGCTTCCCGGCCTTCAAGATGGCCGTTCTCATGCCAACCCATTCTTAGATTCGCCCCTTTAGTTGTTTATAATGAGGAATCCTGCTCATTGGTAGAGCAGTCGTAGGGGCCCTCAGGAGCAGGCAATTTCTCATCCTGCTGTCTTAAGATCATGAGCTGGACGGCATTAACACAATCTTTTACAAAATTAATAAGCTTATTCAGAATGCAAGGGCCAAAAGTTAGAATGAGCATAAGCAAAACAAATGGGCCAACTAAGGTAGAAACCAAGGTGGTGAACTGGGGGTCCTATTAAACCAAGCCTCAAACCAGTTCTCCTGTGCCTCCCTCTCCTTCTTCCTCTTGGCTAATCCTTCTCTCCCCTTAGTCATGGATTCTTTTACTACCCCAGTTTGGTCGGCATAAAAGCAGCAGTCTTCTCCTAACGCAGCACATAGTCCCCCTTTGTTGGAGGAGCAACAAATCAAGCCCTCTTCTATTTTGGAGTACCACCTCGGACAGGGAGGTGAGAGATTTTTCTAAATGACTTCTAGAGGTCTCTATTCTTTCTAGATCCTCATCTATGGCTGTCCTCAGAGAGGTCATTCCTGTTTGTTGAATAACCAGGGAGGCTATGCCAGTCCCAACTCCAGCTACTCCTAACCTGAACAAGGTAGCACTAGTGCAGTGATGGGCTCTCTTTTACTTCTCTCACTTGTGCCTTTACTCCAATGAGAATACATGTGTTCCGCAGGGTGGTAGAGGATGCGGGGCATCACAGCCACCAGGACACAGAACTCTTCAGAGGCAGTAAAGACCGAGGGTGGGAGGCACGGGGTGAGGCCAGTCTTTGAACATGTCCACCATCCATTATTTTCTGGGATTAGCCACTTTGGGCCACCTTTCCAACTAGGGGTGTTATCTATGGAAGTGCAAAGACTTCGTTTAACTTGCAGCGCTCTCCCGAGGCGGGTTCCGTTACCACTCACTTGCTGTAGGGTTAGACCGATTTTACGGTCCCCCCATGAACATTGAGAGGGGTTCTCCTTTGATAATAGATTATAGGTGGCATTTAGCCCTATTGCTTCATAAAACGGAGGCTTCACATCATAACACATCCAACATGAGGCCATGAGATTAGGGCTGGTGGCGTTAAGGGTCTCATACATAGTAAGCGTTAGTTTCCATACGGAGTCTTCAGCGGCCTGTGTAGTAGGTGCCGGGGAGATTATAGGGGTGTTAGTCTGGGGTCTTATGGTCCTGTTTGTGATTTTTTTTTTTTTTTTTTTTTTACCTGGGTTCTTGGTAGGGGCAGGGGAAGCTGGAGGAGCCTTTTGGCCAGCCGGAGGAGCCAGCACCCTATTTGGACCTACAGGTGTAGGTACATTTGTACTGCCTCAACCTTCAATCTAACAAAAATAGTGGATCTCGGGACGCCTGGGTGGCTCAGTTGGTTAAGCAGCTGCCTTAGGCTCAGGTCATGATCCCAGCGTTCTGGGATCGAGTCCCACATCGGGCTCCTTGCTCCGCAGGGAGCCTGCTTCTCCCTCTGACTCTGTCTGCCCCTCTGCCTGTGCTCGCTCTCTCTCTCTCTCTCTCTGACAAATAAATAATAAAATCTTAAAAAAAAATAGTGGATCTCAAATGTCCCCAGTATTTGTAGAACACTATTGCCCACTGTTTTCCTTGAATCCAATTTTTAACCCCTTCCTGTCTTCCCTGGTCAGTGAACTGAACTCGGATCCTGTCTGAGTCATAGGGGAACAAGGCCCTCGAAGGAGAGGAACAGCTGCCTCTCTAGGCTTCCCTTGATTAACAAAAGCAAATTTTAGAGAGTCCGGTCGTGAAACCGCCCACCTCCAATCCCCATCATTAGAGGTGACACAGGCCCAACTCTTACAGAAGGAATACTGGACCCCCCCGCCCCCACATTATCGGCCCTTAGAGTGTCCCGGGCAGGCATAGAATCCATAGCTACGAGCTAAATTGGGTGCCCTGGACTCGTAATGAGGGTTGATATCCCTGAAGCAGAAGGTTAAGTCTGGCCACCATGTGGCTAGCGGGTGGTTTCGTTGAGAGTCCTACCAGCCTCTCCATTGGTCAGGATCCATGTCTGCTTATAAGGCTGATGAGGTTTGGTTTCTGCATGGTTCCTTTTCCAGTCGTTGAGCAGGGTCAGGACCAGCAGCCACTTCATCATCAGACTGGACAGGAGATTCGGTGCGTCCCCGAGGTCTGGAGAGTTGTAGAATCAGGAGGTTATCAGGGTGTTCTTGCACGGTCCACTCCCTGGCTTGTCTCTGCTCCGGCTGGGTGGCTCGGCGTACGTGGGAGTGGTGGACCCAAGGCCCAATGCTGTCATCCTTTAAGGCAGTGGGGGTAACCAGAACAACCACATAAGGACCTTTCCATCTTTCTTCTAAGGTTCGGGAACTGTGTCTCCTTACCCATACCCAATCCCCTGGGACAAGACCATGTTCCAGATTCGGTGTATCCCTGGTCTCATACAAAAAGCGCACCATGGGCCAGATTTCACACTGAACCTCCTGTAGGGCCTTCAAACTGGCCAGATAATTTGGGGTCACATTAGAGTCTTGGTCTGGCAAGGCACAGACAATAATGGGGGGTGGTCTCCCATATAGAATTTCGAAAGGAGTTAATCCATGCACATAAGGGGAGTTCCGAACCCGGAATATGGCATAGGGTAGGAGGGTCACCAGTCCACGCCGGTCTCGATGGTCAATTTAAATAAGGTGTCTTTTAAGGTTCGATTCATCCTTTCACCTGCCCGGAGCTCTGGGGACTATAATCACAATGTAACTTCCAATTGGTCCGCACCGCTTGGGCCAGTCCTTGTAGGACTTTGCTGATGAAAGCCAGGCGGTTATCGGACCCTAAAACTTCGGGACCCCATATATGGGGATGATTTCTTCTATTAATGCCTTAGCGACAACCTGGGCAGTCTCTCGTTTTGTGGGGAAAGCGTCCACCCAGCCTGAAAAGGTGTCAACCAATCCCAGCAAGTACTTACACCCATACCTCCCAGGTTTTACCTCAGTAAAATCCACCTCCCAGCTTCGTCCTGGTGCCCTCCCCCATACCCTTGTACCTGTATGTAGGGGTCCCTTTCATAGCCTGGCACCCAATACACTGATCCACCATCTCCTGGATTTGGGTTGTTTGTCCAGGGAACTAGAGGCGGGCAGACTCAAGAATTGTCAGCAGTTTTCTCTTTCCTAAATGGGTGGCTTGGTGCAGGTTGGAAAGCAGAACAGTCCTAGTTTTGCTGGTAGTATCAGTCTTCCCTCTGAATCCTGATGCCACCCATGCCGATCAGGCTCTGGGCAGTGGTGGTTTTGGATCCGTTGCAGATCCTCTGAGGTGTAGTCAGGTCACGGGGGCAGGCGTGGGAGCTCAGGTGTGGGCAGGGCGAGCGCCAAAGTTGGTGAAGCTATTGCTGCCTTTTTGGAGGCCTCATCCGCTCGCCGGTTTCCTTCAGCCTCCGAGGTCCGGGCAGACTGGTGTCCAGGGACGTGGACAACTGCAACTGCCCCAGCCTTTTGCACTGTCGCCAGTAGCCTCTGCACCTCTGGGAGATTACGCAGTTCCTTTCCCTCCGCTGTAACAGAGCCCCTCTCCTGGTAGATGGCGCCATGCACATGGACAGTGCCGAAAGCATAGCGGCTTTCGGTGTAAACAGACACCCGTTTCCCTTCAGCCAGTTCTAATGCCTCCGCCAGCGCAATCAGTTCAGCCTTTTGGGCTGAGGTCCCCGGGGGAAGCGAGGCACTCCAAACGACATTCCCGTCTTGGTCCACCACCGCCGCAGCCGCCCTTCATACCCTTTCCATGATGAAGCTGCTTCCATCAGTGTACCATACCAGCTCACTGTTGGGGAGGGCGGTGTCCTAGAGGTCGGGGCGCACCTGGGTAATTTCTGTCATGATCTCCTGGCAGTCATGCAGGGGGGGCATCTAGATCCGGGGTTGGCAGCAGGGTGGCTGGATTCAGTGCAGGTGGTTCAGCAAAGATGATCCGAGGTGCATCTAACAGGAGGAGTCCTTGGTAATGGGTCAGGCGAGCATTGGTCATCCACCTGCCGGGGGATGTTTCAGGACCCCCTCGATCGCATGGGGAGTTACTACCTTCAGATGCTGCCCAAAAGTGAGTTTGTCTGCATCCTTTACCATCAGGGCTACTGCCGCGATGATCCTTAGGCACGGGGCCATCCTGAAGCTACTCGGTCTAATCTCTTAGATAAGTAGGCAACCGGGCGCTTCCATGGCCCCAGGCGCTGCACCAGTGCCTCTTTTGCTATCCCCCTCCTCTCATCTACAATGAAGAGGGTGAAGGGCTTCAGAGGGTCTGGCAACGCCACGGCTGGTGTCTTTAAGAGGGCAGTCTTAAGTTCATCAAAGGCCTTTTGCTGTTTCGCCCCCCAGGCCTTATCTTTGGTTGCCTCACACAGGGGCTTCACTATCTCAGCATACCCCAGAATCCATAGCCACTGTCCCTAGAGACTCCCAGACTTCTTGGGTCGAGGTTGGGACTGGGAGCCTGAGAATAGTCTCTTTCGTGGCCTCTGTTAACCATCTGGTCCCTTCCTTCAATTTATACCCCAGGTAGGTGACTGTCTGCCTGCATATTGGGGCTTTCTTTGCACTGGACCCATAGCCCAATTGTCCCAGTTCCTGGAGTAGGTCTCCAGTGGCCCGTTGGCACTCAGCCTCGGTGGGGGCTGCCAGAAGCAAGTCATCTACGTATTGCAGGAGTGTAACTGAGTCATGACTCCGGTGGAACGAGTCCAGATCCTGATTTAAGGCTTCATTCAACAGAGTAGGAGAGTTTTTGAAGGCTTGTGGTAGTCTAGTCCAGGTTAACTCTCTGGAGGTTCCCATACTGTCACCATGCCATTAGAAGGCAAAAATGTGTTGACTGCTGGGTGCCAGGGCTATCCTTTAGGTCCAGGGTAGTATACCAAATATGTGAAGGGGGTAAGTGACTTAGCAGGGTTTAAGGGTTGGGGACCGTGGGGTGGATGTCCTCGATCCTCTTATTTACTTCCCTCAAGTCCTGGACTGGCCTGTAATCCTTTCCCCCTGGTTTCTTAATGGGGAGAAGTGGGGTGTTCCAGGTGGAGTGGCAGGGTTTCAGTATCCCAGCTTCTAAGAGGCAGTTAATGTGTGGGGCAATCCCTTTTCGCGCCTCAGTGGGCATGGGGTACTGGCGGACCTGGATAGGCTGGGCCGAGGCTTTCACTTCGACCACTACTGGTGTTCGGTGGGTGGTGGGTCGCCAGACCCATAATGCTATCTCTGCCATGCCTGAGGGTACGTTCTAAGCCAGTAATCCATCTCATGGGGCCACTCTACGGGGGAGGAGGTGTCCTGCAGGGCAAACAGGCGATGCTCATCTGCGAGGGACAAGGTCAAAACATGAAAGGGCTATTCCTGGTCGTTCATTACTTTGATGCCGTCCGGCTCAAAGCGGATACGGGCCTGGACTTTGGTTAGGAGATCACGCCCCAACAAGGGGGCTGGGCATTCAGGGATAACCAGGAAGGAGTGGGCCACTTGGTGGTGGCCCAAGTCCACCCAGCGCGTACTGGTCTGTCGATAAGCCTTGGACCCAGTTGCCCCCTGCACCAGGCTGGTTTTCTGAGATAGGGGCTCTGTGGGCTTGTTTAAAACTGAGTACTGGGCTCCTGTGTCCACCATGAATCCCACTGGTTTCCCCTCCACATACACAGTTACCCAAGACTCGGGGAGGAGATCTGAGTCCCGTCTCCCCTAGTCCCTGTCCATTCCTGCCAGCAAAACCCGAGCGTCCTGTCCGGTCTGGCCCTGGCGCTTGGGGCATTCCTTCTTCCAATGTCCATATTCTTTGGAGTTCATGCATTGCCCCCTATCTAGCCTGGACAGTTTTCGAGGTCAGGTTGGTCCGACTGGACCCGGTCCTGCCCCGGCTGTGCCCTGCATCCCTGCCAGGAGGATCTTGGCCATCTCCTTTTGCTGCCTTTTGTTCTCCCTATTCAGATGCTCTCTGTCCTCTTTCCTAATTCTTTCTTTTAACTCCTCATTTTCCTTTCTGATCCTATCCTCCCTTTCCTCCGGAGTCGCCCGAGTGTTAAAAACTCTGACACTTTCATCAGATCCCGACTGGTCATTTCCCCCAATCCTTCCTGCTTATATTTCTTTCTAATATCTGGGGCAGCCTGGTTTATAAAAGACATAATTACAGCTGACTGATTCTCCTCTGCCAGGGGGTCCAAAGGGGTGTACTGCCTATAAGCATCATAGAGTCGTTCTAAGAACACGGCCGGGCTTTCCATTTCCGCTTGTATCACAGCTTTTACCTTAGCCAAATTGGTGGGGCGGCGTGCCCCTGCTCGGAGACCTGCCATAAGAGTCTGGCGGTAACCTCGGAGACGCTCCTTGCCTTCCACGTTCCCGAAGTCCCAATCTGGTCTATTCAAGGAGAAGCGCTCGTAGATCAGGTTCGGCAAGGTCGTTGGCCGTCCGTTGTCGCAGGGGGGCATTCTTTCTGGCCTCCGTGAGGATCCGCTCGCGCTCTTCGGTAGTGAACAAGGTCTTAAGGAGCTGCCGGCAATCGTCCCATGTGGGGCTATGTATATGCATGACAGACTCAAACAGGTCAGTCAGGCCCCTCGGGTCTTCAGAGAAAGGGGGGTTTTGAGACTTCCAGTTATACAGATCACTGCTTGAAAAGGGCCAATACTGGTAAGATCGTTCCCCATCTGGGCCAGTACCTCCCAGGGCCCGTACCGGGAGAATGGGTGCCCTGGCTGAGGTGGAAGAAGATGGTTCCTCTTCTGGGGTCTCCTCCTGGTGCCTATGAGGCCTTAATTCCCACACCGGTCCCTGGGCCTGGGCTAGGGGAGCTGAGCGGGAGGCGGAGGAGTGAGGTGGCTCGGGAGGGGCGGCGGCTTCAGGTTGGAGCGGCGCCACAGGTGCGTATGGAGGAGGGGTTTCTTCAAAATCTAGGTCTATCAGGGAGGGGTACAGGTCCGACCCTTCCTGTAAGACAGGTTTCTTGGATGGGTTCCCCGGGAGTTTCCGTTGGGCGATAAGAGCGGGCGCAGTAGAGTGGTGGGGGTGCCGAGAGCACCCGGGGTGGGGGTGGGCGGATCCTCCCGCTTCTTGTGGACAAATGGTTTCAGCCAGGAGGGAGGACTCTCTACCAAAGCTTGCCACATAGAGATATAGGGATATTGGTCCGGGTGGCCCTGTAGTCGGAGCTTGTTGATCACTCTCGGACTTTTTTTTTTTTTTTTGCTTTTTTTGCTTTATTTCTTCTTCCTTGCTTCCTTTCAAACGATTGATTTTTTTTTGTTTTTTTTTTAATTTATTTTTTATTTTCAGCATAACAGTATTCATTATTTTTGCACCACACCCAGTGCTCCATGCAATCCGTGCCCTCTATAATACCCACCACCTGGTACCCCAACCTTCCACCGCCGCCCCCCCTTCAAAACCCTCAGATTGTTTTTCAGAGTTCATAGTCTCTCATGGTTCACCTCCCCTTCCAATTTTCCCCAACTCCCTTTTCCTCTCAAACTCCCCATGTCCTCCATGCTATTTGTTATGCTCCACAAATAAGTGAAACCATATGATAATTGACTCTGTCTGCTTGACTTATTTCACTCAGCATAATCTCTTCCAGTCCCGTCCATGTTGCTACAAAAGTTGGGTATTCATCCTTTCTGATGGAGGCATAATACTCCATAGTGTATATGGATCACGTATACAATCGTCCATTGAAGGGCATCTTGGTTCTTTCCACAGTTTGGCGACCGTGGCCATTGCTGCTATAAACATTGGGGTATAGATGGCCCTTCTTTTCACTACATCTGTATCTTTGGGGTCAATACCCAGGAGTGTAATGGCAGGGTCATAGGGAAGTTCTATTTTTAATTTCTTGAGGAATTTCCACACTGTTCTCCAAAGAGGCTGCACCAACTTGCATTCCCACCAACAGTGTAAGAGGGTTCCCCTTTCTCCACATCCTCTCCAACACATGGTGTTTCCTGTCTTGCTAATTTTGGCCATTCTAACTGGTGTAAGGTGATATCTCAATGGACTTTCTTAATAATGACCAGAGAAAAGGTTCCCCCGGGGTGGCCAGCCCACCTTAAAAGTAGGCCATTCTGCAGAGCAGAGGGTATCAAACTTACCTTTTTTACTTCCACGCCATAATCGTGAGCCTTGGAGCGGATCTCAGGGAAGTGGTTCAGGAGCAGGGTCTTAGGCTTTACCTGAGTCTGTCCCATTATTATTACAAAAAGAAGCCAGGAAAAGACAAGAGACACAAAGCCAAGTTTGAAACAAGTTTTCTAACACCCACTGGCCAGTCAGCCACATCACATCCACAGGCGCCATCCCACTCACACAACACTCAGGATCCTTACCTGGCCATCCAAATGGCATCCACTGTGGGCGTTGTTCTGGCACCCTTTTGTCCGTATGTCTCCAGCGACTTCCAGTAATGGAGCCTCCAGGGTCGCAACCTGCTCCTTCCTTCCCGTGAGAATTCTCAATTGGGACCGGGCAGAGACCTGTTTCAGTCTCTGGTCGAGGACCTGTTTCAGTCCTCCCCTCTTGGAGGTGGCCAATCCTCCTTCCGCAGTTCCTTTAGTTAAACCTCGGTATTGGGGAGTTGTCTGTCTCTCTGAGGAGGGTCTTAAGATCTTGATGGAACCTCCAAATGTTAGGGTATGGAGTCGACCACCCCTCAATTAGACAGAGAACACTCTCGATAATGCAAGTCACACAGCGACGTTTATTTCCAGCTAGCTGGGGTTCAAGTATCTGCCCGGCGCCGCAGGTTTCAACAAGGACCCTGAGTACTCAAAGCCAAGGGCTCATATAGCATTTCCAAAGCACTTAACGCACAGCAATTGTCCATAGCTCCATTCACACCTGGCACCACACTCTGACAGCTTACCTTTGCGTCACCCCCAGGTGGTTTAGTGAAATAAGCTCTTTACCAATGCATCTAGTCCGCAGCCGCCCGATTTCTGGTGCTTAGGATTGACTTGTTTTCCCAAACTTGTTTTTCTAGCTTGTTTATCAAGCTTGTTTTTCAAGCTTCCCCTAGTCCCTCCTCCCTCAACTCAGTAAAATGGCTTCCCGGCCTTTGAGATGGCCGTTCTCATGCCAACCCATTCTTACACTTAGAAACTTACATCATCCATAACCCCCTTTTGTCCTCACCCACGGCTGAGTCTACCCCTACTCTGCCTTTTAAAAATCCTGACTGTAATCTGGCTCGGGGTCCAAGTCCCTACACCCCTATGTCAGGTACACTTGGGCCCAAGCTTAAGCTTGCTGAATAAACCCTCGTGTGATTGCATCGGTGCTGGGCTCCTTGGTGGTCTCTCAGATGCAAAAACTCGGGCATAACATTTGAAGGTCCTGCTCAGATCTGGGAGACTCCCAGTACCCCAACCCACCCGCTGGTGAGTGCACTCGTTGTCATCTGTTTACGTGCCACACTTTGAGATCTCCAATCTGCATTTTTTTACCCATAGGAATTCCAACTTGTACTAGAGTTGACATTGGTTCAAGCGGACGCGTGGCAGGCCGTTGACCACGGGTTCTTGTGGAGATATCCCTTGCCCCCACAGGGGGTTCGAGTCCCCCACCATTTCAGAGGGTTAGAGTCCCCCACTGTTTCAGGGGGAGTGAGAGTTCCCCTAAGCGATTGGTCACCAGGGGGTTCATGGTCTCCCAAGGCAGCCAGGGGGCTCGAGTCCCCCTAGGCGGTCAGGCGTCTTGTTTTTGTTGTCTGTTGTGCTGTTTGTTAATTTTATGGGGATTTTTGGAAGAGACGTCCCTTGCCCCTTTGGAAGAGACGTCCCTTACCCCCGCCTGGAGGACAAGATCCTCATCTGTGAGTGTGAGGAGAGCGGGCTGCCTTTGCGGTGGGATTCTCCCTTAACTTCCTTTCAGTTTTGTCTTTGTGGCTGTGGGGGATCGTTTGTCTTTGTGAGTGTGTTCTTATTGTCATTGGTGTCTTTGTCTTGTTGTGGTCATTGCTTTGCACCAGGACCCCGATCTAAGGGCCTTTTGAAGAATAATGGGCCTTCCAGTAAACCCAGGTTGCTGGGCTACCCCTTAGCAAAGGGGGCTCTTGATTTTATCTCTCTATGTTCCTCCTAATAGATGTGGGGCTTCTCACTCACTCATTTCCCATGTTAAGGGCTATAACTGGAGCCAACTGGGGTTAGTCTAACTCAAGACAGAGACTTTAAGGAATATTCCCAAGCAGCTGCCGAAACTCCTTTTGTTTCAGGGAAATTCCCTATCTTCTCTGGTCCAACTTAGACTGCTTAACCCCTCCCTCCTTGCTGGTGGGAAAGCATAGTGTCTGCTCCTCTGTTGGGGCTGATGAGCTCTGAAGCCAGGAATCCTTTCTCTGCCTCCTGGAAGCACTTTGTTTCTTCTGTCTCCCCCTTCTCCTGTTTGTGCACCAACGTGTGTGCAGCCTGCATGACTAGCCTCTAGACCATGCAACATGGCTCCTTCTCTCTTCGCTGTCAAGGAGCAAAAAGAGCAGCCCCCAGACCTAGCACCCCCCACTCTGGATCTTCCCACCCGTGTCTCAGGTAAACATTCAAAGTGGAGTGGGCCCAGGTGGAACGTAAATCAGTATTTGAACTAAGTTAAGTTTGTTGGTTTAATTAAGATAGACATGTCTTTTAAGCAGTAAATGTGAAACTTCGAAATTTACTGAAGGTCCAATAAGCTCATGTTATTTGTTAAAATTTGTTAGCAAAGAGATGACTAAACTGATGGCTAATTGTCTGTCTCAAAGTTTTAATGGGTAATTGCTGAGATAGCTTTCAAAGTCTTTGGTAACCTGAAACTTTAAAGTTTTGGTTGGATGACAAATGGAATTAAATTATGGACATCTAGGTCTTAACCAAACAGGATAAAATGCTAAGTCATTAACTACTGGATGTAGGTTTGTGCTTTTGACTTCTTACAACAAAAAAACTAAGAATATTTAAATCTGTTGGTAAATGTGTTTTGTGCTTAACTGATTGATAAATTTTCCATCTAAAGAATTCTGTTATAACCATTCACAATTGGTTAATAACTGACTATAGGTTAAGGTGTTTCTAAGAGTACAAAATGCTAAGTGTAACTAATACTGATGGAAATAAAGGAAGCAACTCTGTATGTAGGAAAGTAGGAGATAAGTAAAAAGATTTAAGGAATGGGAATACATTTTGTTGAGGGTAAGAGAAGGTAATTTCATCCTAAATGAGATGGTTGTTTTCAAGGAAATAACTTGGGACAAAACCTGAATGCAAAAGAAAGTTGTAGAAGGTTTGTGAAGGGAAATCTTCAGAAAAGGAATTTAGGTATGGTCAGGATGGACTAAGATTGAAATGAATGGGTTTTAAAGGTACACTGATATAAGACTGAAGTTCTCTCTGTTCAAAAGGACAAAGTTTTCTTAGATTAATTGATCTGCTGTTAAGAAGAAAATGTAAATGGTTTTCTTTTTGCCTGTCCAGAAAAACCACTTTCTCATTTTGCCTATATCAGGGATAAGTATATCCCTAATTATATTTAGGCATGTGCCTTAAAACTTTATAAGATTCTAGCAAATGTTGACAAGATTTAAGTTTTAAATCTCTCTAACTCATGCTTTTCCTTGGTATGCTAAGTTACTCATGAAGTACTGCTAAACCAATGATAAACCTTGGGTTACATTTGGGTAAAGGCTATAACTATTCTAGACATCCTATGCATTTCCTAAAGTTTTAATGTTTTGATAGATCATCACTTGATATTGTAATTATGGAAATGTAACAAACAATCAGGTTTGTTAACCTGATTTCCTTGCCAGCTAAATTGTAAACTCTTGTCTCATCAGCTCTAACCATATCCATTCCGAGTTTTTGTCATTTGTAATTGTTTTAATTCTCTTGTAAAATGAGTTTTATCTTAAAGGAAATTCATATAAAGGACTTTCAGGATAAATACAGATATTTGATATACTTGAAAATCCTAAAACTGAAATGGGTAAGAATTTCCAAAACTAACTAAAGCTGCATTCACCAGATTTAGTAACATGGGACTAAATGAACTAAAAGATTATAGTGTTGTATCTGTTATTTTAGACATTGCTGGTTCTCTACTGTTTGTTCTTCCAGACCAAGAAAACTTTTTTCTTAAGATGTCTGTGACTTACAGAAATGGAAAAATATTTATTTGCAAATGAATCAAGGCATTCAACTTTTCTCTCTACCTGAACCCTCTGAAACCAAAAGGTCTCAGTAAGTATTCTTCTTCCATGGCAATCAGTCATTTGCATAAGTTCAATAAGAATCTGTTCTCCTTGAAACAGAACACCATTGGAAACACTGGTTATTTTACCAAGGCTTTGACTGGAATGTCATATTTGAAAAGACTCAGATATGACCAGACAGTTTAAGGAACTAAGGTTGAATTTATGAAAGCTGGAGCCGTAAAGCCCTTTGGAACTGTTGGCCTGATACCTTGCTTACAGAGTTCCCAGCAGCCTCACCAGGTGAGTAAAGAATGTCACTCCCTGGCAGCGGCAGGACCTCAGGAAGAGGAATTTGCCCAAATAGACAGGTATTGCAGGCTTGTCTGATGGCAACTACGTGGTTTGGCTTCTGGCCGGGAGAGGCTACTAAAATTTCAACCTAGAGATTCCTTGTAAGACGTTCCAGCAAAACAAATTCTAAAAGATCTATATGATTACTCACTGTTCTTGCTGAGCTTATGTAAATAATTAGGCCAAGTTTGTTAAAACTGGACTAGTTTTTCAAATGAATTAGTCCTGATTTGGCTATCTCTGGAAATGAGGGTTATTTTAGAGAGAAAAATTAGTTTTAATAACGCACCTTTACGGGTGTTAAATTCTAGATTTGGTTATATTTAAATATTTGTTTACCTAAGCTAGATAACTTGAGGTCAATGTCAGAGAAGTTGCGTGATAGTTCATTGAGACTATCTTGCTTTTGACAATCAGACAGCCCCAGAGATAAGGAGGAAACTTCGGAAAATTGAAGGATTTGAAAGGAAGAATCTGACTGAGTTAGTGGGAATAGTGGAAATAGCCGCTGAGGACTATGGGTCAGGCATGCGAGGGACGAGAGCTGTCTTATAGACTCTGCAGGAAAAGGGTATCAGCTGTCAGCAATGAAAACACAGCTTTGTCAGAGCCACGCCACTTATTTAGGCTTTCATCTCCAAGACGGAGCTTCTTGGGAGCTACTAGGCTACTGCAGCTGTGGATACCGCGGTTCCCGAAGATGGTGCGGCCTCTCTACGAACTGACTAAGGGAGGTTTGACTCGAGCTCTGGGACCTTGGCAAAGGCTAGTAGTCTATCTTAACAAAAAAAAACTAGATCCAGTAGCGGCTGGGTTCCCCCTTGCCTCCACATAATTACTGCCACGGCCTTCCTGGTCAAGGATGCACATAAATTGACTTTGGGTCAAAATCTCATCTTGACCACTACTCATGCTGTTGAGGGCCTTCTCTGGACTCCACCAGACTGGTGGGCAACAAACGTTGGAGTGACGGGGTATCAGGTCCTCCTGCTTAACAATGACTGATCAGTCTGTACTCCAGTCACTGCAGGCATTACAGTCTGTCTAGCCCACGCAGGGATCCTAACTGCCCACACTGAGACGGAGACAGAGCTGGAACCACTTCCTTAGCAACCTGGGGACTTGGTTTGGATGCGCTGCTGCCACGTGGAAAACTTGGAGCCTCGCTGGAAGGGATCCTACATTGTGATCCTGACCACTCCCACCACTCTCAAGGTCAATGGGATTACTCCCTGGGTCCACTACACCCACCTCCGGCCAGCTGACCCACACGCCGTTCTCAAGGACTTTGTCCCAGAATGGAAAAGTCAGGCCAACAAGGACAATCCCCTAAAGCTAAGACTGTGCCGTTCTCACGTACCCCACTAATGTTACTTATATTATGCCCTCTTCTTACACCAGTGTGGGGAATGAAAAGTAATCCTCATTATCCTCCTTCTCCTCTTTACCTTTGGGCCCTGAATTACCAATAGATTAGTATCTTTTGTCGGAGACAGAGTCAGTATGGTTCAACTCATGGTACTCAGACAGCAACACCAACCACAGGACTTTGTTGCTGAAGCCAGCTTGGACCCATGATTGGGTCCTACCTTAGGTTCCTCTAGAGGGGGAAATGTGAAGGCCAAGAAAAACAAGGCTGTACCCACTTCAAGTTTAGCCCTGATGTAAGTACAGCCATCTTGGCAAAGCAAAAGCTGGCACCTTGCACCCCCTCTCCACCTGCTCCCCTCCCCTCAGTAATATGTGTGACATTCCTCAGCCACCCCTGGCTGCCCTAAAAGAAAAACAAATAGTTAACTTGCAGAGATCACAATCCTGAAAGACAGGAGTCTCCCTCAGTTTACAAATGTCCTAGTTGAACTTTTATCTGTGGAATGTACACGCAGGCGTGCGCGCGCGCACACATACACACTCACACACACACACACAGCCTAATTGTCTTAAGGATTCAAATAAATAGGGACTCCTGGGTGGCTCAGTTGGTTGGGCGACTGCCTTCAGCTCAGGTCATGATCCTGGAGTCCCCGGGACTCCATCGGGCTCCCTGCTCGGCGGGGAGTCTGCTTCTCCCTCTGACCCCCCCCCCACTTCTCATGCTCTCTCTCTCTCTCATTCTCTCTCTCTCAAATAAATAAATAAAATCTTTTTAAAAAAGATTAAAATAAATATCAACAGTGTCTTGTTTCATCTTTCTGTCTCTACCTCCTATTCCTATTCCTATTCCTGAAAGGCAATCACCTTCGACCCTCCTAAACCCCTTCTATTTTTCTGGTAATTAGCTCCATATTTCTAAGGAATATAAACATACTGATGCTTCCTGACTCATCAGTTACAGACAGTAGCTGCTGTTGTTCTGTTCTGAGAGATGAAGATTTAGCTGCTGTACATACCCCACCTCATTTCTCCTCACTCCCAGCTACCAGTAATTTGATCTACATTTAGAAAATTCATTATTAACACTATGATTAGCACTATGGAAATGCCCACCACTGAGCCAACAATTATATCCCCTTTCTTATATCATATTTAGATTGTCCAGAAGTTAATATTTGCCTCACTTTGATTATTGGTTTAGTTATCATTTTGTACCACTCTTTAATTCTTCCTGAAGTGTCCAAGGAACATGTAACCTATGATCAAAAGCATCATGTAAGGTGCCTGGGTGGCTCAGTGGGTTAAAGCCTCTGCCTTCAGCTCAGGTCATGATCCCAGGGTCCTGGGATCAATCCCCACAGCCGGCTCTCTGCTCAGCAGGGAGTCTGCTCCCCGCCCCACCCCGCCCCGCCTGCCTCTCTGCCTACTTGTGATCTCTCTCTCCCTGTCAAATAAATAAATAAATAATCTTTAAAAAAAAAAAAAGCATCATGTAAATTATTCGTTGCTCTCATCCCTCTGGAGCCCCACTAGAGCATCGAGAGGGCTTACTGTCCACCCTGCTGACCTCCTGTCATTCCTTCTGATGCCTCTACTACCTGGGATCACAAGGTTCCAGATCCACTAATCACCCTTTTTTTCCATTCTCACTCTTTCCTCGTCTTCTAATATTGACTCTTTTGATGGTAGCTCCTTTTGGAGGCATACCAGAGACATATACATTTTTTCATGGTACTTCTGAAAATGTCCTAATTCTGCATATCTTCTTGACAGTTTGGCTTCTTAGAATTTTAAACCATTTCTCTTCCACTGTTGTTGAGAAGTCCGCGTTGGTGGTATAGTGGTGAGCATAGCTGCCTTCCACTGTTGTTGAGAAGTCCAAAGTCTTTCTGGTATTTAGTCCTTTATATTTGATTGTGTTTCCTTTCTGGAAGCTTTTTTTTTTTCCTGGAAAAGGTGTTTTTCAGGTTTTGTTTTTATTTATTTACTTTTAAAAATTAACCTATAATGTATTATTTGCTTTAGGGATACAGGTCTGTGAATCATCAGTCTTACACAATTCACAGCACTCACCATAGCACATACCTTCCTCAATGTCCATAACCCAGCCACTCTATCTCTCTCTCCCACACCCCAGTAGCCCTCAGTTTGTTTCCTCAGATTAAGAGTCTCTTATGGTTTGTCTCCCTCCTGGGTCCTATCTTGTTTCATTTTTTTCCCTCCCTTCCCCTCATGATCCCCCGCCCTTCCTCTCAAATACCTCATATCAGAGAAAGCATATGATCATTGTCCTTCTCTGATTGACTTATTTCACCTAGCATAATAACCCTCTAGTTCCTTCCATGTGGTTGCTACTGGCAAGATTTTGGTTTTTTAATGGCTTCCATTGTATATTTCTACCACATCTTCTTTATCCATTCACCTATTGATGGACATCTAAGCTCTTTCCATAGTTTGGCTATTGTGGACATTGCTGCTATAAACATTCCAGTGCACATGGCCCTTCGGATCACCACATTTGTATCCTTAGGGTAAATACCCAATAGTGTGATTGCTTAGTCATAGGGTAGATCTATTGTCAACTTTTTGAGGAAACTCCATACTGATTTCCAGAGTGTCTGCATTAGCTTGTATTCCCACCAAAGTGTAGGAGGTGTGCCCTTTCTTCACATCCTCATCAACCTCTGTAATTTCCTGACTTGTTCATTTTAGCCATTTTGACTGGTGTGAGGTGGTATCTCACTGTGGTTTTGGTTTGTATTTCCCTGACACCAAGTGATGTGGAGCACTTTTTCATGTGTCTATTGGCCATTTGGATGTCTTCTTTGCAGAAATGTCTGTTCATGTCTTCTGCCCATTTCTTGATTGGATTCTTTTTTCTTTGGGTGTTGAGTTTGTTAAGATCTTTATAGATTTTGGATACTAGCCCTTTATTTGATAGGTCATTTGCAAATATCTTCTCCTATTCTGTCAGTTGTCTTTTGGTTTTGTTGACTATTTCCATTGCTGTGCAAAAGCTTTGATCTTGATGAAGTCCCAATAGTTCATTTTTGCCTTTGCTTCCCTTGCCTTTGGCGATATTTCTAGGAAGACGTTGTTGCAGTTGAGGTCGAACAGGTTGCTGCCTGTGTTCTCCTCAAGGATATTGATGGATTCCTATCTCACACTGAGGTTTTTCATCCAGTTTGAGTCTATTTTTGTGTGTGGTGTAAGGAAATGGTTCTTTTTCATTCTTCTGCATGTGGCTGTCCAATATTCCCAACACAATTTGTTGAAGAGACTTTTTTTTTCCATTGGACATTTCTTTCCTGCTTTGTTGAAGATTAGTTGACCCTAGAGTTGAAGGTCCATTTCTGGGCTCTCTATTCTGTTCCATTGATCAATGTGTCTGTTTTTGTGCCAGAACCATACTGTCTTGATGATTACAGCTGTGTAATAGAGCTTGAAGTCCAGGATTGTGAGGCCACCAACTTTGGTTTTCTTTTTCAACATTCCTCTGGCAATTTGGGGTCTTTTTTGTTTCCATATAAATTTTAAGATTATTTGTTCATGTCTTTGAAAAGAATGGATGGTGTTTTGATAGGGATTGCATTAAATGTCTATGCTACCTAAATTGCTTTAGGTAGCATAGACATTTTCACAATATTTGTTCTTCCAATCCATGAGCATGGAATGCTTTTCCATTTTTTTGTGTCTTCCTCCATTTCTTTCATAAGTACTTTATGGTTTTCTGAGTACAGATTCTTTGCCTCTTTGGTTAGGTTTATTCCTAGGTATCTTACAGTTTGGGGTAAAATTGTAAGTGGGGTCGACTCCTTAATTTCTCTTTCTTCTGTCTTGCTATTGGTGTATAGAAATGCAACTGATTTCTGTGCATTGATTTTATATCCTGACACTTAACTGAATTCCTGTATGAGTTCTAGCAGTTTTGGAGTGGAGTCTTTTGGGTTTTCCACATAAAGTATCATATCATCTGCAAAGAGTGAGAGTTTGACTTTTTCTTTGCTGATTCAGATGCCTTTTATTTTTTGTTGTTGTTGTTGTCTGATTGCTGAGACTAGGACTTCTAGTACTATGTTGAAGAGCAGTGGTGATAATGGACAACATGCCATGTTCCTGACCTTAGGGGAAAAGCTTTCAGTTTTTCCCCACTGAGAATGATATTTACTATGGTTTTTCATAGGTGGCTTTGATGATATTGAGGTATGTACCTTCTATCCCTACACTGTGAGGAGTTTTGATCAAGAAAGGATGCTATACTTTGTCAAATGATTTTTTAGCATCTAATGAGTATCAAATTGTTCTTGTTCTTTCTTTTATTAATGTATTTTATCACATTGATTGATTTGCGGATATTGAATCAAACTTGCAGTCCAGGAATAAATTCTACTTGGTTATGGTGAATAATCCTTTTAATATACTGTTGGATCTGACTGGCTAGCATTTTGGTGAGAATTTTTGCATCTGTGTTCATCAAGGATATTGGTCTGCAATTCTCCTTTTTGATGGGGTCTTTGTCTGGTTTTGGGATAAAGGTAATTCTGGCCACATAAAATGAGTTTGGAAGTTTTGTTTGTTGATCTTTTGCTTAGATGATCTGTCCATTTCAGTGAGGGGAGTGTTAAAGTCCCCCTACTATTATTGTATTACTGGTTATTTTTTTTAAAAGATTTTATTTATATATTTGACAGACAGAAATCACAAGTATGTGGAGAGGCAGGCAGAGTGAGAGAGGGAGGAAGCAGGCTCCCCACTGAGCAGAGAGCCCGATGTGGGGCTCGATCACAGGACCCTGAGATTATGACCTGAGCTAAAGGCAGAGGCTTTAACCCACTGAGCCACCCAGGCGCTCCTATGGTATTATTGTTGATGTGTTTCTTTGATTTTGTTTTTAATTGGTTTATATAATTGGCTGCACCCATGTTAGGGGCATAGATATTTAAAATTGTTAGATCTTTTGGTTGGACAGAACCTTTAATTATGATAGTATCCTTCCTCATCTCTTATTAGAGTCTTTGGCTTAAAACCTAATATATATGATATAGGGATTGCCACCCCAGCTTTCTTTTGATGTCCACTAGCATGGAATATGGTTTTCAACCACCTCCCCCGACTTTAAATCTGGAGGTTTGTTTGGGTCTAAAATGAGTTTCTTGCAGATAGAATATTGATGGTTTTTTTTTTTAATTTATTCTGATACCCTGTGTCTTTTGATTGGGGCATTTAGCCCATTTACATTAAGGTAACTATTGAAAGATATGAATTTAGTGCCTTTGTATTGCCTATAAGATGACTGTTATTGTATATTGTCTCTGTTCCTTTCTGGTCTGTTACTTTTAGGCTCTCTCTTTGCTTAGAGCAACCCCTTTCAATATTTCCTATAGGGCTGGTTTGGTGTTTGTAAATTCTTTTAGTTTTTATTTTTCCTGGAAACTTTTTTTTATCCCTCCTTCTATTTTCAATGACAGCCTAGCTGGATATAGTATTCTTGGTTGCATATTTTTCTCATTTAGTGGTCTGAATATATCATGCCAGTCCTTTCTGGCCTGGCAGAACTTTGTGGCTAGGTCTGTTGCCAGTCTAATATTTCTACCATTGTAGGTTACATACCTCTTGTCTTGAGCTGCTTTCAGGATTTTCCCTTTGTCACTGGGACTTGTAAGTTTTACTATTAGGTGACAAAGCATGGACTTATTTTTATTGATTTTGAGGGGGGTTCTTTGTGTCTCCTGGATTTTGTTTCTTGTTCCCTTTATCAAGTTAGAGAAATTCTCTGCTATAATTTGCTCCAATATACCTTCTGCCCCTCTCTCTCTTTCTTCTGAGATCCCAATTATTCTAATACTATTTGATCTTATGATATCACTTATCTTCGAATTCTCCCTTTGTGGTCCAGTAGTTGTTTGTCTCTTTTTCTCAGCCTCTTTATTCTCCATCATTTGGTCTTCTATATCACTAATTCTCTCTTCTGCCTCATTTATCCTAGCAGTAAGAGCCTCCATTTTTTATTGCACGTCATTAACAGCTTTTTACATTTTAACTTGGTTAGATTTTAGTTCTTTTATTTTTCCAGAAAAGGATTTTATTTCTCCAGAAAGGGATTCTCTAGTATCTTCCATATATATATTTTTTTTTTTAGCCCAGCTAGCACCTTGATAATCGTCATTCTGAACTCTATTTCTAGCATCTTACTAATGTCCATACTGATTAGGTCCCTAACCATTGGTACTGCCTCTTGTTCTTTTTTTTGAGGTGTGTTTTTCCACTTTGTCATTTTGTCCCAATAAGACTAGATGAATGAGAGAACAAAATACTAAAAGGGTAGCAATAACTCCAGAAAAATATACACTAACCATATCCGAAGAGATCCAAAACCAGGGGAAGAAGAAAGGAGGAAAAAATATAAATATGTATCGGACACCTGGTTAAGCTGCTGCCTTTGCCTCAGATCATGATCCCAGGGTCCTGGGATTGAGTCCTGCAATGGGCTCCTCCTGAGCAAGGAGCCTGCTTCTCTCTCTGCCTCTGCCTGCCACTTTGCCTGTTTGTGCTTTCTATCTCTCTCTCTGACAAGAAAATAAATAGATAAAAATCTTTCATATATATATGTGTGTGTGTGTGTGTGTATATATATATATATATTAGACTATTAACTAGGACAGGGCCACACACTTGATTTTGGGTATATTTTGGTCCGTTAGACAAAACTGCTTCCCAAAACGTTAAAGAAGGAAAAACTTATATATATATATACAAAAATAAGGATAAACACAATGAAGAGATTGGGACGCCTGGGTGGCTCAGTTGGTTGGACAACTGCCTTCGGCTCAGGGCGTGATCCTGGAGTCCCGGGATCGAGTCCCACATCGGGCTCCCAGCTCCATGGGGAGTCTGCTTCTCCCTCTGACCTTCTCCTCGCTCATGCTCTCTCTCACTGTCTCTCTCTCTCAAATAAATAAATAAAATCTTAAAAAAAAAACACAATGAAGGGATGGAATATGACTGTAAAGATGAAAATTTAAAAAGATTCTAAAGAAGTAATTGATAAGATAAGAAGTTGGTTGAAATAAGAAAAAAGAAAATTAAAAAGAGGAAAGAATGTGATCAGGCTGGAGACTAGAACAAAGCCATACACCAGATTAGAGTGTATTTTGATCTGTTAGAAGAAACTATGCCAAAATTTTAAAGAAAGAAAAACCTGTATGTATACAAAAAAGAAGGTTAAATACAAGGAAAGGATATAAAATGACCATAACAATACAAATTTAAAACGTTTTTTAAAAGGTATTGGTAAGATAAAATAGTTAAAAAAATAAAGTAAGAAAGATGAAAAACTTAAAAAATAGAGTAAAAAACATAAAAATTAAAAAAATTTAACTTTGAAGGACTAAAGAATCATGGGGAAAAGCCATGAATTCTATGTGCTGTATTCCCATATCTCTGAGGTTTTGCAGTTCTCGTTGGTTGGTGAACTTGGTCTTGTCTGGATGTTCTTCCTGATCTTCTGGGGGAAGGATGAGTTGCAGTCATTCTCAAATGTCTTTGCCCAAGGCAGAATGGCACCACCCTTGCCAGGAGTCAGGCTAAGTAATCTGCTTGGGTTTGCTCTCAGGAGCTTTTGTTCCCTGAATGCTTTCTGTAGAGCTTTGGAGGACGAGAATGAAGATGGCACCCTCTCAACCTTTTGCCCAGTGGAGTCAACAGCTCAGAGTCCCACTCCTCAGTGCACCAAAAGCAGTCAATCCCTCCTGTCTCCCTGGTTTCTGGCTGCACTCCGTGCTCACCCACCTGTGACCGAGCACTTCTATCTCTGGCACACAGCCCCATTGGAGGTTTGGAGTCTCCAAACCCAGCCGATTCCTGCAGTGTACTCATGCGCTGCTCCCCTGGGGAGGAAGATGAGTCTCCCCAGATCCGCCACTTGTTGGGTTCCTGCTTGAAGAGCAGTGGTCTTACTATGCCTTGGATCATGATTTAAGGTAACCCCAAGCTGAAAGCCCAAGCCTTGGCTCCATCTCTGTAGCCAGCTTCTCTGCTCTTATACCTGGGAGTTCTGCTACACTCAGACACCCTTAGATTTTTTGTGACCCTGAGGGTCCTGAGACCACACTGTGCTTTTGAGGGCTCCATCCCCCACTTAGCCTCTGGAGTGATGCCTGTCAGTGGAGTAGATTTCTAAAAGTTCCGATTTTGTGCTCTGTTGCTCTACTGCTTGCTGGGAGCTGGTCCCTCCCTCTGCGGTCTCTCTTCTCATATGTTGCCTTGGATTCACTTCCCTGCACATCTTACCTTCAAGAAAGTCCTCACTTTTCTGTTCCTAGAATTGCTGTTCTTCTCTTCCATCTCCTGTTGAGTTTGGAGGTGTTCAGAATGGTTTGAGAACTATCTAGCTGAACTCCTGTGACCTGATGATATTCAGGTCTCCTACTCCTCCACCATCTTGTGCCTCCCCCCATTTCTGAAAGCTTTTAGGATATTTTCTCTATCCCAGAAATTCTGAAACTTCATGACACCTCATGGGTCTTTTTCACTCATTGTGTTGGCCCTTTGGTGGGCTCCTTTCAACGTAGAGACTTCTTTCCTTCAACTGTTAGATGTTCTCATACTTGTCTTTAACATGTTCTTCCTTCTCTTTCTTCAATTCTCCCTTTCTCGATCTCCTATTAACTAGATGTTTTTCCACCTGGTAGCATTCCTCTTTCTTATCCTTTTCCCCTCTCTGTCTTATTGTGCTTCTTTCTGGGTCGTATTACCTTTATCTTCCAATGTTCTGTACACAGGAAAGTCTCTGAATCTCAAAAATATTCTACCATCTTCTAAAACGATGTTGACATTTCTTGTCCATCATTGACTCCTCTTGTGTTTTCTTTACCTTTGCAGATTTATACCTTTTAATCCTTGATCCTCACGTTGGTGTTGGTTTGCAGAAGGAGGATTTGGGGGAGTGGTGCTGGTAGGGATAGGACAGAGTGGATATTTCAGTACTGGGGCTTTCTGGTGTTTTTGTTCTTATTTAATTGCTGATCTGATTACCACATAGGACCTGGACACAACATTGGGTTCATTCTCTATCCTCCCCTTCAAGGTGTCTCTTGATGACATCCTTAGTGTATAGAGGCAGAGGGTATAATGGAAGATATCCGGATTAGACTCCTATGAAGTCAGCTCAAACCCCAGCTCTGTGCTTTATTAGCAGTGTCAACTTAGTCAAGGCATCAAACCACAGTGCTACCATGTCCTCCTCTGTGAAATGACTCTATCATATCTGCTGTACCTATGACAGGTGGTTATTAAGAGCATCACATCAAGAGATAGCATGTGTAAGAGTATTGGCAAACTATAAGGCATTACAAACACATTAATTAGAATTGGCAATGAATGGTACCAACAGCTAGTTCTTCAGGAGGATCCCATGTCTGAAGGCAGAACACAGAGTGTTCTACTTCCTGACTGCCTGCCCATTCTGACTCTTTCCAAATGCCTGTTTCAGATTTGGTTAGACTCTTAGGAGCCTTGATCTTGGAAAGTCAACTCCCCTTTGTGGAGAAAACAAAGATGAATCAACATGTGTTGAACAGGATACCCGACCCCCCCACCCCAAAATACAAATGAGCAGCTAGGGAGACTTCAGCTCACCCACTTTCCAAGCAAGGTGACCAAGTATAGTCATTAGGACGAGTGATTAGAAGGTGGGTGTAACCAATAAAATCGCAACTGGCTTGTATCTTGTCTGAAGAAAAAGCTTGGCTACCCAAGGGAATCTGCAGAGTAAAAGGGAAGTCAGGGAGCAAAATGTTATCTGTGTCTTCAACACCATCCAATGAAGAAGGCAGTGGGCAAATGCCCATTACATTTGCTTGGCAGCTGCATTTTCTTAGTATAGATGGCTGTTATCAGTCTACATAAGCTTATCAACACTATTAACATAGTAAAACACATTTTTTGGTTCTAACTTTATGTTGATTAACTCTTCAATCATCCAGCAAATATTTATTGAGTGCTTGGGATACAGCAGTGAACAAAAAGGACCAATATGCCTGCCTTCCTGGAGTTTATCCTCTATAAAGATATAACTTTAAAAAAAAATTTTTTTTAAAGATTTTATTTATTTATTTGACAGAGATCACAAGTAGGCAGAGAGGCGGGCAGAGAGAGAGGAAGGAAGCAGGCTCCCTGCTGAGCAGAGAACCCAATGCGGGGCTCGATCCCAGGACTCTGGGATCATGACCTGAGCTGAAGGCAGAGGCTTTAAACCACTGAGCCACCCAGGTGCCCCAAGATATAACTTTTTGAGTGATCATTCACTCTGCTAGGGGTTAGAGACTGGCCCTCTAGGGACTTATTGTTAATAGATATGGCTTCCCTAGGGCAAGAATGATTGATTCACTAATTCAAATACCCAGTCCCTTTCACTAAAAATTAATTGCATTCTGATCTCTAGATTTTGGTTAGCTTGAGGTAACACTTAACTATGTATGAGTGCACAAGGTTGGGTTTCCTGACTCATTCAATTAATGACTGGGCCCTGGAAAGTGTTGACCCAGTAAAGTTAATTTTATGTAGACACACTGGGTCTAAATCTCCTTTTATCATTTCCCTGTCACATCACTTTCTCTAACCTCAACAGAGATATTCATGTGTCATGCGTAATCATACTCTCTCTTGCAGAGCATGTGTAGGGACAGATAAAAGTGAGTTATTGATATATTCATTGCTCAGGTGATTCTGCAGACCTATGATACAGCAGACACTGTGCCTAGGAGATGAAGGCAGCAGTATCTCTTCACAGGGTGATGCTGGGCTGTATATGGAAAGCTCTCCTGATGGACAGGGTTGAATTCTAGTCTTGGATCTGCTAGTGGCTTGTGTGAGTGATCTCTGCTTCTGGGTCTTCACCTGCGATCAAGAAGCTGGACTAGCCCATCTCCCGGCTTTGTGATGTAACACTTCTGTATCAGAAAGGTGTGTGGTGGGACCTTTTGGAGAGTGTGAGGAAAAGCAATATGTAGTTTGGCAGAGAATGGGAGAGGTGGAAGGATGCATGGTATTGTTTTTTCTGTGTGTATGTGTGTGTGTGTGTCTGTGTTTTGTTTTTGTTTTTTCCCCCAGAATGTCCATCTTTCCTCAGCAGCACCAGGGAGTCACAGTGCAGGCAGTTCACCAGGAAGCTCCTGCTTTCAACACATTGCAGGGCGGGGGCGGGGGGTGGAGATGGTGGTGGTGGTGTGGTGCCTGGGAGGCTCAGTCGTTAAGCGTCTGTCTTTGGCTCATGTCATTGTAAGGGCCTGCCCCTCCCAGAGGAACTTGCTTATGGACCCTGGATGTAGGGGCGGGGCAGGCTGGGTGGAGATATCCAATCCGTGGGGTGCGTGTATATCCACTAGGGTGAATTGAGATCCGATTGGCCACCTGTGTAGGGGCGGGAATCAACCAACTGCATAAAGGGTGTGCGAGGCTGTCAGGGGAGCAGGAGAGCTGTGGCGGGAGCAGAAGGAAGAGTCCACGGGAGCGGAAGAGGCAGCCCAGTGGAGGAGCTGTAACAGCTCTTGTAAGAGCTATAACTGCCGCTGGCGGTCCTTCCGCCAGCAGTCTCCAGCCTCCAGCCTCCAGCAGCCCCGAGCCGCCGGTAGCTTCGAGCCGCCTCCTGCGGTTTTGCCTCCAGCGGCCCGAGCCACCGCCTGCAGCCTCCAGCCACGTGCGGTCCAGCCTCTGGCGGTCCAGCCTTTGGTGGCCCCCAGCCGCCTGCAGCCTCCAGCCGCCT
The DNA here is from genome assembly GCF_020171115.1 of Neogale vison. Classification (NCBI taxonomy): domain Eukaryota; kingdom Metazoa; phylum Chordata; class Mammalia; order Carnivora; family Mustelidae; genus Neogale; species Neogale vison. The sequence goes on along the minus strand of NC_058095.1, from coordinate 107,739,605 downwards.
GTGGTACCACCTCCGGAGGTGGTCCCGAGACATCAGCGGTCCAGCTGTCTGCACCTGCAGCCCCTAGACGTGAGCGGTCCTAAGACACCAGCAGTCCAGCTGTCAGCAGTCCCGTCGCCTGCAGCCCCGAGATGCCAGTGGTCCCGAGAGGCCAGCGGCCCTGAGACGCCAATGGCCCCTAGCCGCCAGCAGCCTCACCACAAAATGCCTCGCCACCCTGACCCGTGAGCGGCCTTGTCTGCAGCGGTGGCCTCCTCTGGGTGGCAGCCTTGTCAGAGTGGCGTCATGGGGAACAGAGTCTGTGTCATCAGGGTTGTCCTCCTTGTCATCGTCACTGTCATCGTTGCCTCTTCGTCGTCAGGAGCAGCCTCGTCCGAGAAGCAGCCTCGTCCAGAGTGGCCTCTTCTTGGGAGCGGCCCTGTCCGGGGAGCGACCTCATCGAGCAGTGGACTCGTCCTGGGAGTGGCCTTGTCCGGAGTGGCCTCTTCTTGGGAGCAGCTCTGACCGGGGAGCGGCCTCATCTGCGGAGCAGCCTCGTCTGGAGGGGCCTTTTTGGGAGTGACCTTGTCGGGATCATCGTCGTCACCTTTTTGTAAGAGACAGCCCTGACCGGTCAGTTTGATTCTTGATGCTTGGCACGAAATAAAGCTTTGCTTGACCTTCGCTTTCTATCAGTCTCATTCCTTTGATCATGGACCCTAACAGTCATTATCCCTGGGTCCTGGGATCGAGCCCCACATCAGGCTCCCTGCTCAGCGGGAAGCCTGCTTCTCCCTCTCCCACTTCCCCTGTTTGTGTTCCCTTTCGCTGTCTCTTTCTGTCAAATAAATAAAATCTTAAACAAACCAAAACACACGGGGGATTCGGATGAGGATGATGAGGTAAACCGAGCTGGGCTTTCCCTCCTGCCCAGTTGCAAGCTCAGCCCGAGGCCAGGGCCCCAGCAAGCCTGAGGCTGCAGCAGAGTTCCAGCCTCCCAGGGGATTTCTGCCCCATCCTGAGGCTAAAGCTGCTCTCTTAGCATCTGCACCAGGAGGAAAGACAGCTTCTCACAGACAGTGGTTTGACCCAACTCAACTGCGTGCCTCAAGTTCTGTTTTCTTAAAGGAGGCGCGGGGAAGAGGGTCCTTTTCCTTGAATTATAACCCCCCAACAATGGGCCCTCCTGTGTTCTGAGCCTCTTCAAACACACACACATACACACACACACACGCACACACACTATACACAAATATACCCCCCTCACATGCCCTATACACACACCATACATATGTACACACTACACACGCAGACACAGACATTGGCATACATACACCCTCCCTTTAACCAAAACTATAACAAAACAATTTTTTTTTCATTTGCTCATTCAATAATCACTTATTAAGACCCTAGTAAGTACCAGGCCTCTTCTAGATTCTGGACATTCATGATGAACAAAAGACAAGAAGGAGCTCACTATTTTGTGGGGAGAAAGATAATGAACATAAAAACAAATAAGTATAATGTAATATGATACACAGTTGTGGTAAGTGTTATGAAACAAAAGAAAGCAAGGTTTGGAGACCAGGGAATAGACCTCTTGGGTAGGGGGCTAGATAGGGTAGATAAGGAGGATTAGGAAGGCCTGTCACCTCCTCAGCTGATCTGTGAGCAGGGCTCCTTATGATTTAATTTCCCCAATTTCCAACCTTACCCTTAAAATGCCAAAAAAGTTTTTCTTCTAACTAGCTTTGACTGAAATTACTTTAAATGCACTGGACACCTCTGCCTTATAATGTAGGGAACTAGCATCTTTTCAGCTTCGATTTCTGGAAACCTCTGGGCTAGAATATAGTCCAGCAGTTCTCAGAGTGTGTCCCTGGGCCAGCAGCATCCATATCCCCCAGAATTCAATGGAAATGGTCCCAATCTGCTTTAACAAGTCCTCTAGGTGATTGTCATGCCCACTGGGGCCTGGTATGGGGATGCCACCAGCAGCAGGCAGCATCTTTGTCCCATCCCCAAGGGGGGCCTCCTCTTTCCTGTAGGCCCTGTCTCCCTGGGGGTTGTCAGCGTTCCTTGTCATGGCTGGCATCAGAATGTCTCTGTCTAATTTGTATTCCCTTCAAATTTGCTTCTTCTAATCAGCTCTGTGCTGAGAAACCAGATCACCAGCCCTAACTTCATTATGCAGAGACTAGGCATAAATTCCAGGGCTGCCTGTTATTAGTAATTTGATCATTCACTGTCATGGCATTGGCTGGTGGAGAGGACACAGGCCTCCGGAGTCAAGTAGACCTGGACTTTGGTCCCAAACTCCACCCACGCTGGGAGTTTGCCAGCTACTGTGTATGCCTGTCCCAGTGATGCCTTCTGGAAATGGGAAGTAACTATAGGATGGGTTTCTGAACCCCACCGGCACCACTGTGAGATAAATCTGAACTAAACTGTCATGGCTCCCCCAACCTCCATCAGCCTCCACTCTGACTGGTGGACCTCAGTGAGGTTTGGGATCCACCAGAATAAGTATCTGTTTGGAGTTAGGGTCCAGTGAGCTGCCAAAAGTCTGATTATTTCCTTTCTCCAGTGCAGTCACCCTGGCCAATGGACAAACGTTCCCCGAGGTGAAGGCTGGGACGGAGGTTAATAAGGCAGATTTTTAGCAGTGTAGCAGGGACATTTCTTAGGGGGATATAGCCCCCCATTTTACTGGTTGTGTAATCTTGCTTCAGTTAGAAAGAGAATTGTCTGGCACCAGTGACATGCCCAGTAAGTGTTGGGATGTTTGAGGATGGGACTGATCAAGGTGTGATATTTTTTTGGGGGGGGGGGGCACGTCATTGTCCTTCTGAAAAATTTGCTCAATCTTTATCCTTTTTAAAGAAACAGACTTAAAAATGTTTTGTGATATACCAGATACCAGAAAATTCATCCATTTAAAGTGCACCATTTGATGGCTTCTAGTGTATTCCCCAAATTGTACATTCATCACCATAATCAATTTTAGCTATTTTTTATTGCCCTAACAAAGAAATGACACATCCCTTAGCCATCACCCTTCCCACGATCTCCTTATTGTCCCCAGCCCTAGGCAACCACTAATCTGTATTCTATCCCTATAGATTTTCCGATTCTGGACATTTCATATAAATGGAATCTTACAGAATGTGCTCCTTTGTAACTGGCTTCTTTCTTTATTTCTTTCTTTTAAAAGATTTTATTTATTTATTTGACAGAGAGAGATCACAAGTAGGCAGAGAGGCAGGCAGAGAGAGAGGGGGAAGCAGGCTCCCCGCCGAGCAGAAAGCCCTACATGGGGCTCGATCCCAGGATGCTGGGAGCATGACCTGAGCTGAAAGCAGATGATTTAACCCACTGAGCCACCCAGGAGCCCCAAAAAGAGAGAGATTTTATGTGTTTATTTGACAGAGAGAAAGAGCACAAGTAGGCAGAGCAGCAGGCAGAGGGAGAAGCAGGTTCTCTGCAAAGAAGGGAGCTGAATGTGGGACTTGATCCCAAGATCCTGGGACCATGACCTGAGCCAATGGCAGCCGCTCAGTCAACTGAGCCACCCAGGCATCCTCTGTAACTGGCTTCTTTCATTTAGCATAATGTTTTTGAAATATATTAGTACTTCAATTTTTACTGCCAAATAATATTTCATTGGATATATCACATTTACTTATCAATTAGTGAATTGGTTTTTTTTTTTTAACTTTTTGGTCATTATGAATGATGTTAGTATCAATATTTGTGTCCAATTTTTTATGTGGATGTATGTTGTTATGGATTGAATACTTGTGTTCTCCTAAATTCATATGTTGAAGCCCTAACTCCCAATGAGATGGTGTTAGGAGGTGAGGCCTTTCAAGGTGATTAGGTCATGAGGGTGGAGCCCTCATGAATGGAATTAGTGCCCTTATAAGAAGAGGAAGAAACCAAGAAACTCCAGTGCATGCGTGCTCTCTCTCTCTCTCTGTCTCTTTCCTTCTTTGTCTCTCTCTTTCTCCACTATGTGAAGACTTAATAAGAAGTTGCCAACTATAAGCAAGGAAGAGGGCTTGCACCAGAACCCAAAAATATGATGGCACCCAGATCTCAGACTTTCAGCCTCCAGAACCATAAGAAATAAACATGTTTGGGGGCACCTGGGTGGCCCAGTCATTAAGCGTCTGCCTTCGGCTCAGGTCATGATCTCATGGGTTCTGGAATTGAGCCCCCACATCAGGCACTCTGCTCGGTGGGAAGCCTGCTTCTCCCTCTCCCACTGCCCCTGCTTGTGTTCTTTCTCTCTCTGTCAAATAAATAAAGTCTTAAAAAAAATAAACATTTTTGTTGTTTAAGCCACCCAATCTATGGTATTTTTGTTACAGCAGCCCAAACTGGCTATATGATGTATGTTTTCATGTATCTTGGATATATACCTAGAAATGGAATTGTTAGATCATACTGGTAGTTCTATGTTTAAACATCTGTGGAGTCACCAGACTACTACACCACTTTACATCCCCATTAGCAGTGCACAGGAATTCCAATTTGTCAGCATACCTACCAGCACTTATTGTCTGACTTGTTAAATATAGCCATCCTAGTGGATGCGGAGTGCTGTCTTATTGTGGCTTTGATTTGTATTTCACTGATGGCTAATGATGTTGAAAATGTTTCATGGGTTTAGTGGCCATTTGATATCTTCTTTGGAGAAATGCCTATTCAGGCCCTTCTCCTATTTTAAAATTGGCTTATATTTTTTAAATTATTGATTTTTATCTTATTTTTTATTATGTATATTATTTTTTAATTTTTTTATTATTATTTATATATAAAATTTTAATTATTGTAAGGGTTCTTTTTGTATTATATATACAAGTCCTTTATCAGATATAGATGATTAGTAAATATTTTATCATTTTTCATTCTCATTTCATTCTCATTAGTAAATATTTTCTCATATTTCCCATTCTATAGGCTGTCTTTTTACTTTTACTTGGTGTCCTTGGATGCAAACAAGTCTTAATTTTGATGATATAGTATTTTTAATCTATTTTTATTTTATCACGTGTACTTTGGTGTCATACTTAACAAATTATTCCCTAATCCAAGATCACAAAGATAACCCTATGTTTTCCTCTAAGACTTCCATAGTTTTAAGTCTTACATTTAGAACTCTAATCCTTTTTTTAAAAAAGATTTTATTTATTTATTTGACAAAGAGAGAGAAATCACAAGTAGGCAGAGCAGCAGGTAGAAAGAGAGGGGGAAGCGGCTCTCCGCTGAGCAGAGAGCCTGATGCGGGGCTCGATCCAAAGATGCTGGGAGCATCACCTGAACCGAAGCATAGGATTTACCCACTGAGTCACCCAGGCACCCAGACCTTTAATCCTTTGAGTTAGTTTTTGTTAGTAATGGTGTGAAATAAGGCTCTAACTCCATTCTTCTGCATACGGGCTTCCAGCTGCCCCAACATCACTGGTTGGAAAGACTTCTCTTTTCCCATTTAATTGGTTTGGTATCCTTGCCAAAAAATCAGCTGGCCTACTTATTTTATTTTGTCTTAAATTTTTACCCAAAAAAACTTTGCTGGTGCAGATATTGATATGGGAAAAAACAAACAGATGCACTGAACAAAAGCAAGCCATGGAGAGTATTCTGCTATTTCTGGATGACAGTGGAGTATGGCTTTTATCTTAAGTCCTTCTAGTGTCCGTTTCAATGCACACTGGTCAGTTTGTCCATTAACTTGCTGCTTGACATCATGTGTTGAAAAGAGTTTATTTTATCTCGAAGCAAACAAAACATAGACCCCTGAAAAGAGGCTGGCTCTAGACAGTTCAGTAGACCTTAACATTTGCTACAGTTCGGCCATCTTTATTTCTGCTTAGACTAAGATTTTGGCCAACCTGGGAGTCCACTGACATTTTAGTTGTAAAATAAACCTGTTGGGGACATTGCTGTTTTTCTTGTGGAGTCATGGCACCTTTTTCAGGGCTGCAGTTGAAAAAGTTGCTTGGTCCCAGGATTGCCTTCCGACTAAACCTCTTCATTCAGGGAAACTGCCCATTTATAATAGCAGAGTGATGTTAAAATGTATTAGAAATTGCAGGAGCTGAAGCGCAAGTACTGTGCATTGCAAACAGATCTCTTGTTGATAGGGAAAAGAAGAGGGAATGTGTGCTCCCTAACAACTTGGGATCAGTTCAAACATGCCAGACTTGCCCCATGGTTCAAGCACTGTCTGCCAAGCCACAGAGCCAGGGAACAGAGGCTTCAGGGAGAAAAACCCTCTTAGGAGAGTTTATCATTCAAAACCATCAAATGGAGGTACATATCACTCAACCTTGGGTGATCTTCATTATGTGAGTTGAATCCCATTCAGAAGTATTACAGCCGAGCTCACCAATGGCCTGTAAGTCAGTTCCGATCGTAGGAGATCCTTCAGTCTGGTCTCAGATTTCAATGCCATTTCCATCTGTTCTGCCGAACACCTATGACGTGCAAAGCTCCATATGAGTAGTGTGGGGAGGTGGGGGTAAAGATGAATATAGAAAGGCACGATCCACACTGTAATGGAGTTTATAATTCAGCAGGACTTTGCCAGAACTGAATATTGAAGGAATCATGCACTGTTTAAAAAATTATGGAGTTTTATTAAGCAGTAGTTCCTGTGTTTGATGTTTCCCCAACCACCCTCGGGTTCAATGATTCAATAGGATTAGAATCAACAAAACTATTATAATAATGACTATAATTTATTGCAGTGAAAGTATATAGATTGAAATCAACAGAAAAATGCATATAGGATAGAGTTTAGTAGAGATCAAGCACAAGCTTCTGGTGTCCTCTCCCAACGGGGTCATGCTTACTTCTTCCGGCAGCAGTGTGTGGCAATGCTCACAAAACAGTGCCAATAAGGGAAGCTCACTGAGCCTTGGAGTCCGGAGTTTTTATTGCTGTTCTATTACCCATGCATGGCTGACTGCCCATGTGGTTGACCTAAGTCCAGGCCCTGAAGAGATGAAGGTAATATTACATGGCCAAAGGCCCTCAATAAATCACATTGTCAGCATAAACTATCTGACATAGACTAAGAAACTTAGGTAAATAAAAATATTTTTATCAGGCAGGATATCCCAATGACCTAGAGGTTATCTCCTAAGAATTGAATAAGGGCCAGACTTCCTTGGGGAAATGTACCTGTTTGGACAACCCAGACTTGTTGAGATTGTCCTTTACTATGCAGAACCCAAATGCATTCTTATTGTTAAGAGAAAAATTCAGACATTACAGACAGGTCTAAATCAACCCTCTTCATGTAGGAGCATCTTTACCAATGTAACGTTAGCCTAGGCGTGGTTGTGAGAAGCTCTGTTGTAGTGAGCACTGGGACTCTGTCTCAGTACAGCTTCAGCATTAGTAGGAATACAGTTGGTGCAAAACATGCTTAACATTGGAATAATCTTCCACATACTTTCCAAGGAATTCTCATAGAAACTCAGAGATTACATTTCATCTGAATCCAGACAGATTGTGGGAAAGTTAAAATAATCTCTTAGGAAAACAAGATGACAAATGAGACACTCATTCCCAAGCCAGCTACACATCCACAGTGGCTTATGCTAGTTCCTCTGGGATCACTGGGGAAGGCAGTATGGAGTTGGAATGCTATCATCAGAATTGAGCTTGAGTTCCAGCTTTGTCACTTTTTGGTGACTACAGCAGGTTGACTTGCGTCATCCCCCAAAAGGTATGCCCAAGTCCTAAACCCTAGTACCTATGAGTGTGACCTTGTTTGGAAATAGGGTCTTTGCAGATGTAATTTGGTTAAAGATCTAGAGGTGGCATCAGCCTGGATTTAAGGTGGAACACAAATCCAATGACTGGCATCCTAATAAGAGAAAGGGGGGAGATTTAACACACAAAGAGACACACACAGGAAGAGGCCTTGGGGTGATGGAGGCAGAGATTGGAGCACTTCAGCTTTAAGCCAGACAGTGCCAGGATGGATGCTGCCAGCAGGAACTAGGAAGGAGGAAGGAAAGATTCTTCCCCAGATGCTTCAGAAGCAGCTAAGTCTGCTGACAGCTTGATTTCAGATTTCTGGCTTCAAGGACTGTGAGAGGATGCATTTTTGTTATTTCAAACCACCAAGTTTGTGGCAACGTTTTAGTGCAGTGCCAGGAAGCTAAGAGAGTGATCTTGTGCCACTTTCTGAACTTATCTAGTCTGTGTCATCCATAAGACCACAATACCTACCTCTTGAGAGAATTGAACAAGGTAATGCATAAATAACAGTGAGAAATCTTTCTAATGTGAAATTTTTATTTTCCTAGTAGTTCTCAAATGCTTCATAAAGATGCTGCTTTGGGGATTTTGTTGTATAGTTTTACACTTTTTTGGCATTATGACTGTGAACTCAGTGGAAAGTAAACGTCCCAGAAAGATTCTATGAAACTCTCATATGATTTCAGTGCAGAAGAATGAGAAAAGAGAAACAGGAATTGGAACAAGTGTCAGCTACCTAGGCTCTCCTTTAAGAGATACACATCTCCTTCCACCAATGATAGCCATTGCTGAGTGACTTCATCACTTGGACAGCTAAGTCCCAAGGGCTGGGGGTCCTAGACTGGGAGGCTGCATCAGACTGCATTCACTTTGTCAACACAGGGTGGTGAACATGACCACTTCTTCTTTCCTCTGGGTCCTCTGTGTTGATGCTGTGCCTTAGCACGGAGGACAATGAGGGGCAAGAACTACATCCTTAACGGGAAAAATTATTCCTAACTGGACTGAAAAGGCTTATCACCCCAGGAGTCCAGAATCACCATAACTTCCTTCTATGGTTTTGCCTCTTCATTGTGCTGACATGAGGGCATGTCATCATTTACCCATAAGTCTGGAAGAGCAGTCTCTGGGGTAGGTGCTACTCTAGACCCAAGTCATTTGTCCTCGTCATGAGAAGGACTTATGTTAAAGAAGCCCCCTGCCCACTCCTTCAGGATAATCAAATTCTATACTCATTGTCATCAGTGATAGGGAGAGTAGATAGAAACTTAATTTATTAGGTACTTATTCTGTGCCAAGAACAATGTCAGCTGCATTTACATAGATTTTTTTTCTCATTTAATCCTCATTTGAATAATTTGGAAAGATCCTAGCTTAAATTAGATATGGGGGATGTGGCCTGCAGATAAACTGAACAAAGAATTCAGTCTTCACAAGCTATTGGGAGAAGGATTATCTGACCTTAGAATTATCTGTCTTTTGTTAAGGAACCACAGTTTTGTCCCAGCGCAATCTTCATTCATTTTCATTCATTATTTCAACAAATATTTAATGAATGCCTTTTGTGTGTTAGTTAGAAATCTTCATCCCATGAAGCTTATATTCTAGGGCGGGAAGAAGACAACAGATTGATAAAATATATGCTATGTGAAAAGGTACAGGGCAAGATGGAAAAAATAGAGGAGAGTAATAAGGTTTGGAAGTACAGGGTTAAACAGTGTGGACAAGGTACATCTCACTGAGAAGGTAGCACCTGAGCAAAGACTTGAAGCAGGTGAGGGAAGAGCCATGTGGTTGTCTGGAGAAGAGCCTTCTAGGCAGAGGCCGAGGCTCTGCTCTGGGAGTGTGCTTGGTCTGTTCAAGGAACAACAGGAATGTCAGCTATCATAGAGTAAACAAGGGGAGATCACCAGTAGGGAGGTAGGAGAGAAGAGGGTAGGAAAATATCATAATGGAACTTATCAGCAACTGTAAGGACTGATGTGAAGGCTATTAGAGGGTTTCCGCTGAAGGAGTGATCAGATTAGAACAGGCTTTAAAGGGATCGCTTTTGGGTCTATGTTGATATAGACTGTAGAGGGGTGTGTCAGTTTCCTAGAACAGCTGTAATAAGTACCACAAACTGGGTGGCTTAAAACCACAAAAGTCTATTTTCTAGCCATGTTTGGAGACTAGACGTTTGAAATCAAGGTGTCAGCAGGGCCATGCTCCCTCTAAAAGTTCTGGGGGAGAATCCTTCCTGGCTTCTTCCAATTTCTGATCTTTGAGGGCATTCCTTGGTGTTCCTTGACTTGTGGTACCGTACCTCCAATCTCTGCCTCCATCTCCACATGGCATTTTTCCCTTTATCTCTGTGTCTCTAAATCATTCTCTCATAAGGACACCAGTCATTAGATTAGGACCTACCCCAATCTGACCTCATCTTAAATTGTTTATGTTTGCAAAGACCTTATAGCCAAATAAGGTCACCTTTACAAATACTGATGTTTGGACTACAACATATCTTTTCTTGGGACACAGTTCAACCCACAGAAAGAATTGAGGGTGGAAGCAAGAAGCCCAGCTAAGAAGCAAGGGCAGAAACCCAGGTAAGACAGATATTTTTAGCTTGGATCTAAGTTGTAGGAGAAGAGTAGTGAGAAGTGGTCTGACTCTGGTCAGCTCAGAAGGGGTCTGATATATTTTGAAATCTGAGTGAAAGTGTTTCTGACCTCTTGGAAATCAAAAAGAGAGGCAGCAAGGGTGTCTCAAGGGTTTTCCCATGAGCACTTGGAAGATTAGAGATGTCATTAACTGAAGTGGCGAAGGCTGCCGGAAGGGCAGACTTGGGGTATGAAGATCAGGTGTTCGATTTTGCATGTTTAGTTTAAGACGTCTTTTAGACATCCAGTAAAAATGTTGAGTAGGAAATTGAATAATCAAATCTAGAGTAGTTCAGGGAGAGGTCGAAGTTAGAGATAAACCGGGAATCATGGGCATACAGATGGTAAACTCCTTATCTTGGCCGTTCTGTAGACACTGTATTGGTAAAATATTTACATGAAAGCTATAGCTGGGTATCTGGAAGTTATTCTGTTGTTGAAAAGGCTGTGAAAGTGTAAAACATTTTCCAGGCTTTGTAACGAACCCTTCAACGTCACTTATTCTTTTGAGGGAAAGGAACATGATGAAGAAACTTTGGTCACTTGAGACAATAGTTAACGTTGAGCTCCTAATATATGCCGGGTTTATTTTCCAAGTTCTTTTGTTCAATACTTATAATAACCCTTTGAGACTGATTGGTACTGTTAACAGCCTCAATTACAAAGGAGAAAACCTAATTTTTTTTTTTAAGATTTTATTTATTTGACACAGAGAGATCACAAGTAGGCAGAGAGGCAGGCAGAGAGAGAGGAAGGGAAACAGGCTCCCTGCTGAGCAGAGAGCCCTATGCGGGGCTCGATCCTAGGACCCTGAGATCATGACCTGAGCCGAAAGCAGCGGCTTAACCCACTGAGCCACCCAGGTGCCCCAGAAAACCTAATTTTAAGGTGGTTAGGTAACTGACTCAGAGATATCCAGCTTCTGAGTGGCACAGTGGAGAGTCAAACCCACATTTGCCTGAGAGTGGAGCTGGAGATGTTGAGCACTGTGTTATTTAACTTCATAAGTTGCCTGTATGCCTTTTGTAGAGCCCTCTAAGGGAAACACTTCTTTGAAATGCATTTCTTAAATGGCCTCCAATTTCCTATTCTTAACTTTTGATTACCCTCAACCCCTCATTTCTACTTTTTTTTTTTTTTTTTTTTAGAGTAAGGGGGTTGAACTCAACATGAGGCTTAAAATCATGACTCTGAGATAGAGAGTCACATGCTCTACTGACTGAGCCGGTGAAGGGCCCCTCAACCCCTCGCTTCTGACAGTGTGTCTGAATTTCCCATGGGTGAGGTTAAATAACTTCGCGTTCAGAAAGCAATGCTTACTAAGCTGTCACATCAGGGCCCATCGCCTTTCAGCTGGAGTAGACTATGGCCACTAGGACCCAAATAGCCAGAAAGGGCTAGCAGCCTCCAGCCTGCTCACACTGCCTGCCTGTCCTCAAAGTGTTTCCACAACCTTGCAACAAGCGTCCAAGCTGCAGGCCAAGCCAATATCTCTTGGTTGGGGGCGTGTCTCCATATTCTCTGTAGCCAATAAGATGGAGTTGTAAGAGTTCATCAAGCACCTCCTGGTCTACCCACTCTGGACACCCCAACCTTGGTTCAAGCTAGACATTGTCTTTTCCCTCCATCCACTCCAGGACAACTTGTGGAGAAGCTCCGTTGAGTTCCTCAAGCTGACTTTGACTGCTGGTTCTTCATTCTACTCTTAGTGCTGGTTGTCCGCTTTGTGCTGATAGCAGCCAGCTCCTCCTTTCCCTCCACTCTCCTTCCCACTCCCACTCTGTGCCCTTATACTTCTTAAGGTGATAATAATTATAATTATTATGATAATAATAGCCAAAATTGACTAAGTATTTATGATGTGCCAGGCACTGTGCTCAAGGTTTCACACAGGATATGTTTTTTAATCCTCACAACAATTTAGTGGGTTACATACGACCTTTTCATGATAAGAAAATTGAAGCATAGAGGAGTAAAGTAATTTTCCCATAGTCATAATGCTAATGAATGGGATTGCTGGCATTTGAACCCAGGAAATCTCCTTCCACCCTCCCACCACCACCGCTCCTCCCACGTGGTGTCTTCTCTGGAAACAATAGGTACACTGGTAATTAGAATTGCAAGCAGGAAATATGTCAGTATGTGTGTCAACCACTCCACTCAAATTCAGATAAGGAGGCCCAAGGCAAATTAAATCATATTCTGACTGTTGCTAGATTTAGCTTACTTTTTCTTTCCTTCCTTCCTTTTTCCCCCAAAATAGATGTGGAGTAATATGGTGGCCCCATGAAAATGACAGGGATCATGTCACACAGTGGACAGAAGATTAACTTTGGGGTCAGCTCACTGACCAGCTCCTGACCAACGTCACTTGACAGTGGCAGTCAAGGGAAACACAGACTTAGAGGCCTTTTGATGTTGATTTTATGACATCACTCCCTTGAAATTTCCTAGGAAAGTTGGCTGTCCTTCTGTTAACATAGTAGCTGGAAGAGTCTCTGCTGCTTGGTCAGACACAAGGGCAAGGCAGATGAACGGGAGGGGTGTGAGGTACAGCTGCACAGATCATGGGTCAATGCTTTATCCTATTTTAGTTTCTATATACGATCGGTTTATTTAGGTTTCTAAACTCATGTGATTAAAACAGAAAATGTTTCAAATTTCTATCTAATAATTTTGTCTAACTGACCACCTTGTCAAACTTTACCAATGAGTAGTTCATTCATTATTGATATCTTTGTCAAATTTTATAATTCTTTAGGCATTCTTACTTTAGAACAGCCTCATTTTGATATTTAAGGCTCGTTCTTCTTCATTTCCAAACTTCTACCTCAAAAGTTTTTCTAAGCTTTTTCCCTCTTGCCCTCCTAGTACTAACTAGTCCTGTCTTGGCTCTTAAGGTTTTTGAGGTTAAATGTGGTTTGTAAAAGTGTGATTGAGAGCAGGATTGAGTCCCCTGACAAGATCAGATTTGATTTAATAGGCAACATTTCAGACCACATAGCTCTGTAAATTGCACTGGCTTCCCCCCACGACCCCTGCCCTCTTGCCCCGTCTCACTCCCCTATCCATACCAAAGTTGCTCCATCCCATACCTTTCAACCCTGGGATTATTATTTCCTCAGGTTACCTATCTTTGATCTGGTATCAACAATGTGACCCAAACCTATTTCTTTTCACTGATGTCCGCTTGATCCATTGGAAACACACACATCTTTGTCTTGCCAAATGGTATAGAAGCTATTCTACCTTGGAGAATTTCCTCTCTATCTTGCCATTATCCTGAAGTTTCTCTTCCTCCTTTTCAACTAATGGGCAGATTAGACCACTACTAGATAAGCAGATCTTCAACTAGGGAAAAAAATACAATTCTCCCCCTCTTGTAGTTTTCCTAAACCTTTATCACTGATTCTCTTGGGGTCTTACACTTGGTTTTAGAGAATGAAAGGAAATAGCTTCTTTTCATAAACGCTGTATTAGTCAAATAGCCTAGGGCTTCTTTACCTCTTAAACTTTTTCTTATGGTCATTGGATGTGGTGTGGGGTGGGAAAGTAGGATTGCCCCTGAACTGGTGCCTCTCATAGGCTCTGAGGGTAAAGAGATAACTCCAACCGTTGGCAGCTCTCTGAATGTGGGGTGCTTAATGCCTCTGGTTAGTTCTAGGACAGAGGAAAAATTTCCCTTCATGTTCTGTTATGTATAATTTCATGTTTTAATAGTTGAGGGTAAAATTTACCCAAGTGATTTTTCAGCACTAAAAGCCCACATTATTAAGATCTGTGTGCTTAGTGTAAGGTCCAACACCCATTCTTCCCATCCTCCTTCCTAGAATAACCATGATTTTTTTCATGAAGAAAGCCTCCTCTTTCTTCTTTCTCTCTCATTAATTTTCTGGATCATTTAAGAGTAAGATACAGACATAGTGTCTCTTCATTCTCTAATATTTCAGTGTATGTTTTCTCAACTCAAGGAATTTTCTTCAAAAGCACAAGACAATTATCAAAACCAGGAAATTCATATTGATAAAATATTATCTAATCTATAAACTTTATAAATATTTTGTCAATTGATCCAATAATATACTTTGTAGCAAAAGAAAATTCAAGGCATTTGTCACATTTCATGAGTCTCTTTTTAATATACAACGGTTTCTGAGTCTGTCTTTGTATTTCGTGACATTGACCTATTTTAGGAGTTCAGGGCAATGAATTTGTAGATTGTCCTCAGTTTGAGTTTGGTTGATGTTTCCTGGTGATCAGATTCAGGATTTCACTCTAGGAGGCACCTGTTGACTAAGCTCATTGGGCTGAGAATTCCCCTCCTCTCCTCTTCTCTCCTTTCCTTTTTTAAAAAAAGATTTATTTATTTGAGAGAGAGACCAGGAAAGGATTGGGAGGGAGGGGCAGAGGGAGAGGGAGAGAGAATCTCAAGCCAACTCTATGCCAAGCACAAAGCCCCATGTGGGGGCTCAATCCCACGACCCTGAGATCATGACCTGAGCCAAAATTGAGTCAGCCGCTTAACCCACTGAGTCACCCACACATCCTGAGAATTTGATTTCTAACATGAAAACATTATTGGGTCACTGGCCACTTATTCTGTTACTTTGTTACCACCTTCAGAATTTCTCATATTCATGCTTTTATCCTGACTACACTGACCCCAACTGCCCTTTCTGTAGCAAGCTGTTAATCATGATCAGGAAAGAACTGATCTGGTAAACTAGATCTATTTCTACTCATTTAATTTGGGGGGAAACTTCCTGCAAATATGGTTGGTCCTCCAGTGCACTCTTCCTGGTACCCACAGCCCTGCTCACGGTTCAGAAGATGACCCATGATTAGTTTGCTTGATAAACCTCAGACTTCCAGTGATTGCTCCTGAATAGATTCAAAATGGAATTCTAGTGACTACTTTTCATTTTTAGGAAGTGAAAAGCTGCAGAGTTGATTGGTTGATTTTTATTTTTAAAGGACAAAGTCTTTTGACCAGGTGCTCTTTATCCTAGATCTAGTGAAAATAGACTTTATGAGCATGTGCTCAGAAGTTGGCTACAGTTTATCAGGCTCAGCCTTGCTCCTCTTCAGAAGGACTGTTCCTATTACTTTGCTTGCACTTGGTTTTCCCAGGGGAGGAAGTGGCTCCAATGAGCTCCACTCTACTTTCTTCTGAAATTGGCAGTGAATGGAACAGACACCACAAGCATGTGAGGTCTTCTGTGCGGGTGGGAAATGTGGTCTAGCACATTCTCTGCAGAGTAACCTTCTCTCACCAGGATCTCCCTAAGATTAGGCAGATGACTCTGGGGTGTGAGGTGCTTGCTGATGGCTTCCTTTGTGGGTTGCCCCTGCACCCAGGAGAGTGCCTCCCCCTCAGTGTATCCTCAACAACAGACGAGCTACTGCAGAGCAGCAGTCAGTGAAAGGAAGTGAAACCACAAGTAGCAGGAAAAAGTGGTTGAGAGGGTGGTGACAAGAAGGGAATCTGGCTTTTGTGGTTGAGACTGGACTCATGATGAATGACAGTCCACAGAGCTCCTCCAGGAAGCTGACATATGGGTAGTTTTATTTTATTTTTTATGGCAGCCAAAAGTATCATTTAATACTGGCCATGTTTGATACTAGATGTACTAAATAGTGGTTTTTGACACATGGTTTTGAAAGGTGCTATGTCCCCAGGTTCTTAAATAATGGCTAAGTTAGTTTTAAGAATGATAAATCACCTATAAACGTATTTATATGCCAAAAAGAAAGAGAACAGTATGAATATTATTATCCTTATGATTATAAATATAACCCCCATTTAGCTCATGCAGTGCAGGTTCTCAAGGGCACGGTTGGAATGCTGCATGCTCCCCTCATCTTGAGGCTGCATTCTGCACCACTGTTATCCCTTGAGATCTCACATCTTGAGAGCTTTTTTTTTTTTCATTAAAAAAATAAATATATATAATTTATATACCATAAAGCTCACCACTTGGAGGTTTATAATTCAGTAGCCTTTAATATGTATATAAGGTTGTGCAACTATCATCACTAATTCCAAGAACACTTTTATCACCCCCCAAAGAATCCCCATACTCATTAGCAGTCACTCCCCATTTCCCCATCCCCCCAGCTCCTGGCAACCACTAATCTACTTTCTGTCTCTATGGATTTGCCTCTTATGGGCCTTTCATACAAACAGAACATAGAATAAGTGGCATCATGTGTTCTGGCTTCCTTCACTAACGTACTATGTTCGAGGCTCATTGGCATCCTAGCATGTATTAGTACCTCATCCTTTTCAATTGCCAGGTAATATCCTATTGTATGGACTTACTACTTCACTTATCCATTCATCAGCTGATGGACATTGGGGTGATTTCCTCCCTTTGACCATTAAGAATAGTTGCTATGGGCGCCTGGGTGGCTCAGTGGGTTAAGCCGCTGCCTTCGGCTCAGGTCATGATCTCAGGGTCCTGGGATCGAGTCCCGCATCGGGCTCTCTGCTCTGCAGGGAGCCTGCTTCCTCCTCTCTCTCTCTCTGCCTGCCTCTCTGCCTACTTGTAATCTCTCTCTGTCAAATAAATAAATAAAATCTTAAAAAAAAAAAGAATAGTGTTGCTATGAAGATTGGTGCAGAAGTTTTACTGGACACAAGTTTTCATTTCTCTTTACTTTCTCTTCTCTTCACTTCTAGAAGTGAAATTCTTGGGTCACAAGGTCACTCTATCTTTAATTTGCCAATGGATTGTGGAATTGTTTTTCACAGTAGCTACCCCATTCCTGCCTGCAAAGTATGTGAGTTCTTACCTTTCCACACTCTTGCCAAATCTTGTTAGTGTGTGTGTGTGTGTGTGTGTGCTTCTAGCCCTCCTAGTGGGTGTCTTACTGTGGTTGTGAGCATTTTTAACACAGTGTTCTCACACACATTAGAACTCCAGTTTGCATATAAGAGTGCTCCTGGCCCATAGTCTATTGGAGAACCTTAGCTGTTCTGTCATTTAACCAAGACTTACTAGCATCTGCTGTGCACCCAGTGCCTCTCAGACACAGGGAGAACAAGGCACATCTGCTTGGCCTTTATGGAATTTACATTTAGTCAAGACACTATAGAAAAAGGTGAAACAATGAACAAAATGTCTGGACGTTGGAACAAGCCTCTGAAGGACATGAACAAAGACAGAGGAAAGGGATAATGATGTGTACGTGCCTGGTGTACTAGTCAGGGTTCCCCAGAGAGACAGACAAATGTTTATACGGAGAAACAGATCTATTTTAAGGAATTGGCTCACAACTGTGAAGGCTTGGAGAGTCCAGCATCTGGTGGGGGGGAGGCAGCAAGCTGGACACTCGAGTAAGAACTACAGCTTGAGTTCAAAGACAGTCAGCTGTAGAACCAGAAAGAATTGATGTTGCAGGTAAAGTCCAAAAGCTGTCTGCCATCAGAATTCCCTCTTGCTCAGGGGAGGTCAGCTTTTTGTTCTATTCAGACCTTCAGATGATTTGATGAGGCCCATCCACATTAGCGAGGGCAATGTGCTTTACTCAAATGTAAATCTCATTCAAAATCACCTTCACAAGAACATCCAGAATAGTGTTTGACCATATCTGGGCACCATGGCCCAGTTATTACCCATCACAGGGGGTATCCACAGTAGATAGGTGATTGAGAAGGCTCTCTCAGCAGGTGACATTTAAACTGAGGTCTAAAGGATGAGAAAAAATCAAGTGTGCAGTTAGAAGAACATTCCAGGCAGAAGATACTGGCCTCAGTGTCACCTTCTCTAAAGTTCAATTTTTTCTTTCTTCTATCACCTGCCATCAAAGTTAGTAAATAGCAAAAAAGGAATAATGGCTGGACCAGGGTTGTGACATCAAGTGCCAAAGGTATTTTTCTATTCCAAAGGTAATCTGCTAGTCTCCAAAATAAACTTTGTTCACTTCCCAAGCTGGACGCCAAAGCAGATTTCTAAGGAAAGCAAGGGAATAAAAGACAAATCTCAAAAGTTCCAGAGAAGATGCTTGAGGACTTCACAGCTAGTCATTTCTTTGGAAGTCTACAATAACAAATTACACTAGATAGGTAGGGTTCCCACCTTTATGTGTGTCTATGTGTGTTTATCTTTTTTTGGAGGGAGAGAGTGGGGCAAGGATGAGCAGAGGAAGAGGGAGAGAGAGAATCTTACTTAAGCAGGCTCCACACCCAGCACAGACCCCGATGCAGGGCTCCATCTCATGACCCCGAGACCTGAGCCGAAATCAAGAGTCAGACATTTAACTGACTAGAGCTTCCCAGGTGCCACCCCAGCCCCAACATATTTTTGAAAAGGTAGAGCCTATTCTCACAGTGTGGAGTCCCCGGGTTCAGACCCATCCTTGCTGAAAAGACCCTAGCTACCTTCCACAACCTCCAGAGCCTCTGGCCACAGATTTGCCTTATTCCATTTCATTGAGGTTTCCGAGTATAATGACACACAAAACAAAGCAAAATCCCTACCAAACACATTTCTCCTATGCCAAGCCATTTGGTTCTTTCCGTCGTGTGGTGGAGACTGGGGTGCCAGGGCCTGTGGGCTCCTCCTCAGCTGACTCTCTAGGCTTCAGGCACGATGTGACAGTCTCTCCTGGGCCGACTTTGTCTTTTGTAGTCTTCAGCTTTCCTTCTCTCGTGCGGGGGAGGGGCTAACCAACAGCTTCCATGACAACCAACATGGGTTCATTATTTGCCTTTCTGGCATATTTATGTAGCAAGAATGCGTCTCTTTCCCCTTCAGCTTCCTGCTCTAAGGTCTCTTACTCTCTTTCTCTTTCTCTTTCTCTTCCTATCAGAGAAGACACAAACCATCACTCTCAAATGTATTCACCAGCCAGATTGTAACAGCTTCAGAAACTGGCCCTGAAGCCAGAGAAGCGTATAGGGTTTGAAAACACTTGGATGAATAATTGAAATTACGGCAAAAATTTTAGGTATGCAAATGGGTCCTAGGAAATAAATTCTCTGGTTGAATGTTAACTCCTACTGATAAGATAAACCCAAAAATGAGGTCATAGGCCTCCTTTTACCTTTCCTGAAATAATAATAATAATAATAATAATAGTAAAAGCCAACTTACTTTGTGCTAGACATTGTTCTCACATTCTATGAAGACTGACCCATCCAATGTTCACGCAGCCTCAGGGGACAGACTGTCATCCCTGCCTTCCCATGAGAAAAGGGCCGAATGAGCTTGAAACCTCCCCCACTTCCCCGAAGGAAGTGGTGAAAAGTGTCTCAGAGTCCACTACAAAGATTTTAACATAACTGTCAAAGTATTAACTAGTTTGCCCGCCCAAGTCAGGAAACAGACTTGAGAGGGTAGCTATCACCTTCCTGATGGTAGCCCCACAGGAGGGCTGCCTGGGCCTGCTCCCTGGGCCTGTTGCCCCTCAGTCCCTTTTCTGCATCAGGACGCAGGCAGAGCCACTGAGGCACTTGGACCTCGCCCCTCTCACCTGCAGCAAGCAAATCTTAAAGTAGTGCCTAGAGCAGAGCGTCTCCAAGCATGATGGCAAAAGATCAGCTGGGACGCAGGGACAATGCAGGGACTGACTCTGAGGGGCAGGGGGAGCTGCCCGCTGAGGCTCACATGTGATGCCCCTGCTGCTGGCCCACAGGGACTAAGAAGCAAGGGCCTAGATGAACACCTGCCTCTTGATTACACCTGTAACGGCAGGTTTCAGCTGGAACTTTTCTACTAAATTAGTCCTGTATTTGAACATGCATTCACTGTCTCTGTTTTTAATCGCTGCTGTGGACATTTTCCATCTGGGAGAGTGTTCTGGGCTAAATTGTGCCCCCCCCCATATGTTGAAGTTCTAACCCTCAGGACCTCGGAATATGACGCTTTGGGAGATAGGACCTTTAAAGAGGTGATTAAGTTATAGTGAGACCTTAAGGGTATGTCCTAATCCAATTTGACTGAAAAGAAGAAATTTGGATGCCCGAAGAGACAGCTGGGGAGGCACTTCGCAAAAGAAAGACTACAAGCGGACATAGTGGCTCGAAGGTGAGAGACTTCAGAGGAAACCAAGCCTGCCCACACTTGGATCTTGGACTTCCAATTTCCAGAACTGTGAGAAGATAAATTTCTGTAGCTTCAGCTTTGCCATCTGTGGCATTTTGCTGTGACAGCCCAAGCAAACTAGGACAGAGGGTACCTATTATCTGAAGTCTTACCATCGGGCAAGTTTGCTGGGCCTCAGAGTGCCACCTGAAAAGACAGGTGATTGTTTTTCCTGGCCCTCAGCAGCCTCAGAAGGGACATGAGGCCCGTGGTGGGCTCTTCCAAGGGCTTCGACTTCGGAGATGGGAACACAAGCGAGGGCAGCTCAGAATCTTCCTAGTGGCAGTAGTGACTCCTTTCATCAAGTGTTTCCATGGCCACAGTAGCAGTGAAGAAGGCCAGTTTCCAGCAGTGATGAGGCCACTGCTAAGGTCCCGGGACAGCGTGGAACGGTCATGGGCAACAGCGTCCCCACCAGGCTGTACTGAGGCATGACCTCAGCAGAGTTCGTGGTCTTGATTCCCTTCCTTTGCCTTCTCCCAAACCTGGTCCTCCAGCCTCCCTAACTGTTCCCCCAGCTCCCCAGCAGCTTTCTTGCGGATTCCCTTTCCGCTTAAGGTTATAAAGCAGCTTTTTATTCTTTGCAGTCAACAATTTTGACTCCTATCGTCACAAAGAGTTTGAATAATTGACCTTGCTTTGTGGCTTGAACATTCTTCATCTGGATTTTTTTTTTTTTTCCATTCAACTATGTTTCATGCTATTCGATCCAAGAAGAGTCTGGAACCGTGGACTGCTTTGGCCCTCACAGGCTGCCTGAGAGCAATTCCTCCCACATCCTTCATTCCAGCCAGGATACAGGGAGGTGTGCTTGGATGCCCAGTGTGCATCTTCATCTTCAGCCCAAACCAGATTTCTCATGCTATCCATTATAGCAATGGGTTCTATGCTGAAAATGAAGAGAAAAACAGCAGTTTATGCAAGTGTCTTCACAGTATCTTCGAGCACGGCAGAAGTTTGGAGCCATAGAGGCCTGTCCATGTGATTATGGCAACACTGGCATTAGAACAGTTCTCCCCAGAGTGCCTGGGTGGCTCAGTGGGTTAAGGCTCTGCTTGGGCTCAGGTCATGATCTCAGGGTCCTGGGATCAAGCCCCGCATCGGGCTCTCTGTTCGGCAGGGAGCCTGCTTCCCCCTCTCCCTCTGCCTGCCTCTCTGCCTACTTGTGATCTCTGTCTGTCAAATACATAAAATCTTAAAAAAAAAAAGAACAGTTCTCCCCAGTTATACCAGCACCCAGATCTCTTTAATTCCCACCTAGTACTTTAACATCCCTCGTTGCCGGTTTTCAAATCTTTTACTACAAAACTGTATACATTAATTAACAAATTTATTTTTTTTTTAATCAATCAAGGCATTACTGTGGAGCCTTCGGAAACTCTCTTAGTCTGTCCAGCCCTCAGTTTTATTATGAGAAGAGAGCAGCAAGACTGACCAGGGAGGAGAGCAGGGTCCCGTCCGTCACCGAGGGTCAGAACATGTTGAGTGTGTTGCGAGGCCTGGTAGAACAGGCCCATTACAGGTCTGATTTGCAAGGGTGCTCAGAGAGCCTCCTCAGATAGAACGGCCCTGAGAACCAGACAAGGTAAGCCTGCGCCCAGTCACAAACCTCTGTCCCAAGAAGGAGACAAAATTCCCACTACAGTGCTGTGTTGTCTTGTGACTGTGTCTCCTATGTCTGGGTCTGATGGAATGTTAGGGATGAAGGCAGGGCTGGAGGAGAAGTGGACACCAAATACCAACAGGAGGCACTATTTCACTGAAAAACTTGAAGATATTGGGGGTATGAACAGTGTCATTTGGTACCCCTCTAATAAAGGATGGAGAAACACATGTTCTCTACATCTCTGCCAAAGCCCACCACACTGCTCAGCACCTCCAGGCCTCCAGCTCCTGGTAGCTGTTCCTGAAGGGAAGTGGGAATTGGCCGAAGTGTCCACAGGGGCAGCTGGCCCTGAGGAGACAGTGACCAGTGGGGTGGGGAGGGGTGGGGGGCAGATGAAGGGACTGGAAATGGCAGCTGATGAGACTTGCATCCCTTTGGAATATCCCCTGAGGAATCAGGAAATACCTGGGGGGCCCTTTACACAGGATTGCTTCCCTGCTGCATTAATGGGTGTGAACAGTGAAATTTGTATCACATAAGGATTAGGAACAACACAGGGAAAGATTGAGTTGGTGCTCAAATTATGGCAGCCCCTAACCCACACAACATCCACAGAGATCGTGACTAACCATTAACCTTACTTGTTTGGTGAGGTGATGGATATTTCTTCTCATGGGACCCAAGTGGTGTAGTTTCCATTCGCTTTTTGGAAACAAGAAAAATTGCTCCAGGACTCTTGTTTCTGTCTTAACGAGCTCCTGGGGAGGAAGTCTTCAGGTCAGAGACCATGAAGGATGTGAACAGCAGAAGGGTGTGAACAGCAGAAGGGTGTGATGGGATAAGGCGTTGTCCTCCATGTTTTGTGCTGCTGGCCAATCAGTGATTCCTGAAGAATTCCAGACCCATATGTGATGGGTCGCTGGCCCAGCCACATGAACTTTTCTAGTGGTTTTTCATTTGCTTGGTGATAGAACTAGAAATTCTGTGAGGCCTTAGGAGAGCTGGGAATAAATAAAAAGGCCCAAGAACTTCAGGGTCAGTGCCATAAAATCGAGAAAAGAAAATAAGACTGAAAGTTGGGAAAATATTTGTGGACTATAAGTGCTATTTTCAGGCTCCTGGAAAATATAGAAATGCCACCCTGAAGCATTTAACACTAGATGGGTCAACAAATATGAGGGAGCACTAAAGGAAATCATGCTGTGGAGGAAGGGGAGGTGACCTATAATTTTCATTCTATCTTGACTTTCTGTCATCACGATAATTTGTATTTCCTTACTATTTAGATAAACCTCTCTGTACAAACATTTTCGAGCCTTCAGTCCTCAACCTTAACCAAATCTGCCATTTATGATGCTGTTAAGGATTCTATAAAGAAGCCTATGTGTACTGAGCATCGTTAGTGAATAAATCTAAGGGATTTGACAGCTATATTGGAAGTAAGGAGGGTTGGAAAGGAAAGGGGGTAGGAAAGAGTAGAGCTGGAAGGGGCAGCTTCAATGTCTATTGGCAAGATGTAATATTTCAGTTAATCTCAGGGTTTGATGAATTTGGGCAGATATAATTTATTCTTACCCCTACCTTTCTTGTCTTGTTCCTCAATATATAATTGAATTTAAAAGAAAGAAAAGGTGGAGGGGCACCTGGGTGGCTCAGTCAGTAAAGCATCTGCCTTCTGCTCAGGTCATGATCTCAGGGTCCTGGGATCAAGCCCCATACTGGGCTCCAGGCTCAGCAGGAAGCCTGCTTCTCCTTCTGCCCCTCTCCCTGCTCATGTTCCCTCCCTCTCTCTCTCAAATAAATAAATAAAATATATATTTTTTAAAGTGAAGATCTTCATCCATCTTCATCAGCAAATGAGATGCTTACCCTCCTATTTTACTGAAAAGTCAAAGAAAGCTTTTAAGGGGAATTGGAGGCAACCAAGATGGCAACCTAGCAGGCTCCTGAGCACCTCTCCTGTGGATATACGGAATGTACAATTACTCAGAGCACGGTCAAGAAACTAGCCGAGTGACTTATACACATTGAAGGAATGAGAAAATACCCCCTCCAAAGTGTGTGTGAAAGACTGAGACACACAGTTACCATAAACTACTCCCAACACACATACAACTAGGCAGGAAGTCATAAGTCTCTGCTTTGGGGGGATGAGTAAGGGGTTTGGATTCCACATCCAGTGCCCCAACTGTGAAGACTCCCAGTACAGGAGCTGAGTTCTTGAAATACTTAACTGAAATCCAATGGTCTTGTGTCTGAGACCTGCAAAACTATAGCAAACAAAGAGGCAGTTCTTAAGGACTCTGTGAGCGCTCACCACAGCTGTCCCCCAGGGCCCAATGCAGGCAAAATGATTCATCTCTATCTTTTCCTGAAAGAGAGGTTCATCTGTATACTTTCAAAGCTTCTGCCAGTCTTCTAATTTATCACAACCCAACCTCCATCCCTCCTTAAAAAATGTTGAACTCAAAGAAACAAAGTAGGAAATTGGTTGCCAGGGGTTGGGGGTGGGATTGGAGAAATAGGGAAAGGTTGGTAAAGGGCTATTAAAAAGAGAGACAGAGAGACAGAGATATGAAAATAACAATTTACATTTTAATCCAGAATTATTAGACATTCTCCCCCCACCCCCCGCCATGCCTCCATACAATTTGATATTTGGGAAAGTGGACATCCCACTGTTGGATTGCCAAGTTTATTTAAGTCCATATTTTTTTTCTTTTTGTCAAAATACCTGGAAATAAGACTAATAATAAACATTTGGTTTGAGTTTATGATGGACATTATACTATAAATTATAAATACTTTATATATATTACTTAACTTAATGATCATAAAAATTTCATAGAGTAGACATTATTATACCCACTTTTCAGATGAGGCAACGGAGCCTCACTATCAGACAGGATACATTCAACTTAAAGTTACAGAAAACCCAAATCAAAGTGGTTTTGTTGCAGAAAATAAGAATCAGACTTGTGAGAAATCAAGCAACAGTTGGAGAAGTAGGTGAACTTGGTTTATTTTATACTGGGGGACCCAGACAAGCTTGCACTCGAAATTCTGGGCCCTGGGCATTGGGGTTATAGAGCTTTTATAGGGGAGTGCAGGAGGTGATTGTCCAAGGGCTATGCTGACCGCTGGTTGGTGGGTTTAAACTGGGGGGGGGGTGGTGTTCTTTAGGTGGGAACAAAGGTTAGGGCAGGGAGCTTATGGAGGTAGGCCTATTTATAGAAGCAGAAAGGGCTGGTTATATATTGCTCCTGGAGGAGCTTCTGTTTATCTCTTGCTATTTCTAGTAACCTTCTATCTTCTGGGCCTGCCAGCCTAGGCCTGCTCTGGGTAAATTTCCTCTTCAACTTGACCAATATAGATTCAGTAACCCATGTTACTGAAAAAGACCAGAAGTTGCTGGAACCAAGCACAATTCAGTATTCTTATTTAATTTCTCTGAGATTCTCTTGGCTTTTTCTTCCTCCAGATGTCAGATTCATCCCCAGGCTGGTATCATGATTGCTAAGAGAACTATGGGTCTCACAGCCACCTAGGACTATATCCAGGATCTCTTGCTGTGGTCCTCTGTAGAGAGTGAGGAAACTTTCCTAGAATCCTTTGACTATCTTCTTCTCACATCTCACAAACCTGAGATTTTATCACCTGTCCATGTGTGAACCAGTACCTGTGACTATTTGAATGCCTTGTGCTGACTAGCTTGGGCCCGAGTTTCTAAACCAAACCCTGGCAAGGATCATGGGATTATTTTTAGCAATCTACAAGGCAAATACAAGAAAAATAAGAGTGAAAATGCCCAAGACTCAGGCTCTGGTCTCGATTCTGCCTCATTGGGTGTGTCAGTGAGTCCATGGAACTTTCTTTTGCCTCAGCCATAAAACGATGACTTCCATCTACCAGATGAGGTCTAGGTAACTTCAGGCTCTAAGCACTGGTGGGCTCCCTTCAGTGTCCTCTCCTCCCCAGTTCCTCTGGGACCTTCCCAGTCAGTGCTGAGGCACTGCCATTACTGTCCTCTAGCCCTACCCATTCCTCAGTGTTGTGGCAGGGATGTGAGCATCCATAGTCACTTTCTAGCCACGTGACCTTCTAGAATGGTGCTGTGTCTCAGCTTCCTTGTTTATAAAATGGGGCCAAAAACATCTCTCTCCAAGGCTCTTGAAAGAATTAAGACAGTGCTTGTTAAGTAGCTAGAAAATGCCAAAGACTTAGTAGGCATGTGGTAGTTTTTGTTCCCCTCCCTTTCTCCTCTGTTGTCCTCTTTCTAAGGTCAGTGACCAGCTCTTAACTCACTTTGTAAACCTTTATTATCTAGCTCAAACCCTTCATGTAGCAGTGTCCTGTGAAGTTCATTTCAGTGAGTGAATAAATTCCCTTCTTATACAACTGTAACCAGGGTCAGACAGTGCTAGGGGACAAGGCATTGCTTGCTGGTGTTGGCATCAAGTCTGTGGGGCTGGAATGGGAAGAGAAGGCATTCTAGAAGGTAAGATATCTCTAAACAAGGCACAGATGCAGGAAAGGGCAAGGCTTACTCCAGAAACTGTGACCCCCGGGTGATAAGAAAAAAGCAGTCATGTGAAAATCTGGGGAAAGGATTCAGACAGCAAGGCTCTATGGTAGAAATGAGCTTGAAGTGTTCAAGGGTCAGAAATAATCAAGTATGGCTAGAGGACAGGGAAAGAAGAGCAGAGTTGAAGGAAATAGATTTGGAATGGCAAGCATAGGTTGGATTATGTAGGACCTTGAAGGGCTTTAGATTTTATACCAGTCACCATGTTTGAAGGGTTTATGTAAGGTCATATGATCAGATCTATGCAATGGGAAGATCACTCTGACTGGTGTGTGGGGAACGGATTGTAGCGAGCTGGAGCGGCAACAGAGAGATTGGTACGGAAGTAGTTACTATAACCCAGCTGTTTTGGTCATGGTTCTCCAGGGAAACAGAACCAATAGGATGGAGTTATATAAAGATATTTATAGAGAGATATTATATATAACATAGGGATATTTATTAAAAGGAATTGGTTCATACCATTATAAAGTCTGAGAAGTCCCACCACCTGTAGTCTGCAAGCTGGAGGCCCAGGAGAGCTGAGGTATTGTTTGAAAGCCTGAGAACTACAGAACTGATAGTTCTATCGGGAAATGTGGATCCCAGTCCAAGTCTGAAGGCCTGAGAACCAGGTGCACTGAAGGGGGAGATCAGTATTCAGC
Organism: Neogale vison; assembly: GCF_020171115.1. Lineage (NCBI taxonomy): Eukaryota > Metazoa > Chordata > Mammalia > Carnivora > Mustelidae > Neogale > Neogale vison. Next base: position 107,712,282 of record NC_058095.1, on the reverse strand, counting down.
TCAGGCCCTCAACAGGTTAGATGATGTTCACCCATATGGAGGTGGATCATCTTTACTCAGACCACCAATTCAAATGCTAACCTCTTCTGGAAGAGGTTAATCCGATATTTTATGTTTAATCCAATATTGAGTCATCCTTCGGCCCAGTCAAGCTGACACATAAAATTAACCATCATACTAGCTGAGAGATAATAGTGTTTCAGATCAGGGTGAGTGACATGGTAATGGTGAGCCAACAAGATTTGCTGATGAATTGTATGTTTATTTGGTTTAGTTAATATTAGGTTCTGCTGTATCCAAAAAAAAAAAAAAAAAAAAAAAGGAAGAAATTTATTGTTCTCTGAAGTCAAAGTCTTTGTAGGAGATCCAGGACTGATGCAGCCCTCTGTGCCAGTTAACAGTTCTGCCTGCCTTCTCTCCAAATTCTCCCTTTTAAGTTGGAAACATACTGGGCCTGTCGCACCACTGTGTTTTGGAAGCACATACTTTGCTTGAGTTCACACGTTCACAGTAGAGAGGAATTTTGCCTCAGAACAAATCATACCTTGGGTCTCTCTTACGCCTGATTTAGATGCTGTTTAGAGCTGAACTTGGAGTCGATGCTGAAATGGGTTTAGACTGTGGGCCTGTGAGGATGGGAGCAATGTATTTTACATATGAGAAAGACATACATTTGGGGGTCCAAAGGGTGGAGAATTTTGGACTGAATTGTGTTCTCCCCAGATTCTTATGTTGAAGCCCCAACCACCAAGATGACTATATTTAGAGACAGGGCTTCTAAAGAGGTAAGTCAAGGGAGGTCCTAAGTGTAGAGCTCTAATGCAATGTGATTGGTGTCTTTAGAAGGGAGAAGACATCAGGGGATTTATGTGTGTGTGTGCAGAGGGAAAAGGCCACGTGAAGACACAGCAAGGAGGGGACCATCTGCAAGCCAACGAGAGGCCTCAAGAGAAAGCAAATCTGTTGACTTCTTGATCTTGGAATTCTAGCCTCAAGTACTGTGAGGAAATAAATGTCTGTTGGTTAAGCCTCCTGGTCTGTGTTGTGGCAGCCTAGCAAACCAATACAGATTTTGCTTCTTCACTCCAAATCCGTTCTTCATTGCCTTATTTGTTGCACTGGAGTTGGATTCTGTAAGCACTTTTCCTTTGCTGGTTGGCCTGATGTTAGCTTTGTCAGTAGATGGTACAATAGGGATATGACAAGAAGAAGGAGCTTCTCTTCTTGGTTATGGTTCTCTTTCTCTTCCTCTTGCACCTACAAGGTAACTCCCAGTGGCTTGCATACAGGGCATCCCATGGCCATCTCTGCCCAGTTTTGGCCCACAGTTTCCCACCCACCACTTTTAGTCCACAGGCTGTGAATCTCCTTTAAAGTAACTGGTCTAAGCAAACTTCTCCACCTCTAGTAGGCTCTGGAACACCTTTTCCAACAAGTTCTGAGCCCCTCTCCCCTTTCAAATTTGTTCCTTCATTGGCTACTCTTTCTCAGCCCTCAGGTATTCTTTAGAGTTTTCCTTTATCTGCTTTTAGAACCCAATCCCCTAAGAATAGTTAGTAATTCTTTATATTAAACATTGCCCATTTAAATTCTATCTCCAGCCTAGACCCTGGATAATACACATACTAGCAGCTCACTACTAGGGCATCTTAGGGTGGTGGCCCTCATCCCCCTGGTCCAAAACAGCCTCTGCCTTGAAGACATCATGACAGAAAAAGTGATAAAGGAGAGACAAAAAGTTGTCCCTTGACGCTTCCCAGTCCTAGGGCTACAACTGGGTGCAAGGGAAATGGAGAAGTGCCATCTTCGTTCTGGGTGCACACGTGCCCAGTAAAAGTTCTATACTATGGAAGAAGAGAAAATAGTAGAGCCAAATAAAAGTCCCTATATCAGTTGGAAGTGAACTCAAGAAATCAAGATTAACTTTCAGGTTGTTGTCTGTGCAAAAAAATATAAATGGTAGTGTCATTTATTAGGATGGGTAAAGCTGGAAGTTGAGAAGATTTTGGGGGGAGGAGTGGGTGGAGAAAGAATCAAAGATTCTGTCACATTAAAATTGATGTTCTCATTAGAAATTTAAGTTAAGCCGTCAACCAGAGAAACCTAGAACTCAGGAGAGTCATAAACATATAGCTGACATTCAAAGCACTATGACTGGATGAGATCACCTGGGGAAGGAATATAAAAAGGGAAAAGAACAGAGGACACAGCCCGAGACTCCCAGCATTCAGAGGTCACGTAGAAGAAGGGAGCCAGCAAAGGAAGCTAAGAGGGAGTAGCCATTGATATTTGATGAAACTAAGGATTGTTAATTTTTTTAGGTGTGGTCATTATTATTATTTTTTTTATAAAAGAGTCCTTATTTAGAGAAACAGAAATATTTATGGATGAAGTAATATATCTGGGATGTGTAAATCATTTGGGAGGGGGAAATGAGTAGGAGATAAAAGAAACAAGATTGGTCATGAGTTGAAGCTGATTGATAAGAACACCGGAGTTGATTACATTACCCTGTTTACTTTTTTACATATTTAAAACAAAATAGCTGTCACTTGTGGTCTTGTTAAAAGTTGTTGGGCGAGCTGATTGATGAGGATGAAAGCCTGGGCTGTGAGGGGAACTTGGGTAGAGAATGGAGGATGAGGGAGTAGAATGAAAAAGAAAATTTCTTTGCTCTAAAGGAAAGCAAAGAAACGAAGAACTAGCTAGAGGAGCGTGGGGTCAAGGAATCTATTTAAATGGGTCATATTAAGGCATATTAATATGTTGATTGGAATGATCCGGCAAGGAAGAAATTTATGCTACAGAAACAAGAGCTTGAGTAAGGAGAGATGGTTGGCTGGAGAGCACAGGAGAGCACCTGGCTTTGGAGAAGAGCAGGGTCTTTGTTCCTTTGCATCAGTTGAGAAGGCAAAAAATCCATGTGGGTCTCCACACAGGTTCTGAGTTTGTTAGTGGGAAGATGAGGTAGTTCTCATATTTTCTCAGTGAAGTATGAAATGAGGTCAAAGGCTGAAAGTGAGGGAAGAAGTTTCTTGTAGGTTTGAGGAAAGGGAAGAGAAATGGCCTTATAGTCTCCTTGACAGAGAGGGGACTTGATTTACTGGGGAAATGTTATCACTTAAAAGCTGTCATTTAAATTTTAAAGAAAAAAACAAGCAGCAGGATTGTCTGATTTTCTTCACCAAGTTTCTGCTGCGGGAGTATGACCACATAGTCGGCAGATAGTTGGATTTAATTAGGGTTGGGGTTTTGGCAGGTGAATTCAATGATGGGAGAAGTAGGGGGCTAACGGTGTTTGGAAGAGTGAGGCTGGAATGCTGGATCATGGGCTCTAAGCCTGGGAGGTGTATAATATGTGTGTACGTACATGTGTGAGTGCATGCATGTATGGTTTGGGGTTGAGGGCTGGCCATGTGATTTTGAAGGGTAGCTCAAAGAAATGAATCAGGAGGAGAAGAGGCAGGGGCCAAGAATGAATAGGATATTGAAATAGAGAATTTGGAAATGGTGTGCTTAACAGTGAAGGCAAAGTCAAAGCTATGCCAGTGGGGGCAGATGGCGGAGGTGGGTGGGGAAAGGGCCCACTGGAGTTAGAGGCCAAGAAACCAAGAGTCTAGAGTTCTGCTCCTTTGTTTTCCTACCAGACATCAAGCATGGACTTTACATCTTACTGGTCCTTGGTAATTGTTGACTACATGTTAGGCATGAAGCCAAGTACAGGTGAACAAGGAACAGGAATTGCCTATGTAGGATGGAGGGAAGAGGAATAAGAGAGATAAGAGTAGTTTCTAAATGATCCTCTATCCCCTTGGGTCTGCCTAGAATGCTGCCATTTGTGGGAGTTTAATATACCCTAATGGAGTAATCCGAGGTCCATGGGAGGATATATTCAACTCAATTCAATCTAAGTAATGTTTATTGAGAGCCTGTGTGTTTAGAATGGCAGGCTACATGCTGAGAGTCCCTAGAAAAGCTTATAATTCAGCTGGAGTGAGGGCATAAACCATGCACGAAAATGCCAGGCAACTCCTGCTATGTGCTAAATAGTGAAAATAAATTGCTTTGTCTACTCTTTTCAGGTAAGTGAAGCCGTTAAGAGGTTTGTTTGAACTGTAGAGTCTCAAGAACACCCACTTTAAGACACTGAGGGGGCCACAAAGCAGAAGCTTGCAAATAGAGAGAGGTAGATGGTTAGTTTGGTAATTATCCCTTTCCCCCCAAGTGCCGCGAATCTGTATTCCCCAGAAAGAATAGTTACTAACCCAATCTTTCTCCTTGTGTATAATCCTATTAATTCCTCATAAAATTATGTCATATGTTACAATTTCCCAACATCCTCTATATTAGGGTTTTCCAGAAAAACAGAACAAATAGAATACGTACACCCACACACCCACACACACACATTCATATACACATACACAAATTTCTTTTACAGAATTGGCTCATCCAAATGTGGGGGCCAAGTTCAAAACCCGTGGGACAGACTGGTAGGCTGGAAATTCTGGTGCAAATTAATGATGTCTTTCTTGGGTCCAAATTTCAGAGGGCAGTAGGCCAGAAACTCATACAGGTTTTCTATATTGCAGTCTTGAGAATTTGTTCTATTTGGGGGAAACTCACATAGTCTTTCTCTTAAAGCCTTCATCTGACTGGATAAGGCCCAACTGCATGACAGAGGATATTCTGCTTTAGTGAAAGTCTACTGATTTAAGTGTTAATCACATTAAAAAGTTCCTTGCAGCAACCTCTAGACTGGTGTTTGACCTAGTAACTGACCAACATCGCCTAGCCACGCTGACACATGAAATTGACTATCATACCTGCCTAGCAGATGACACTAAAGGAGTTTTTAATTCATCTGGGTTTTTTTTTTTTTTCCTGCAGAATGTTTATACTCTATTGAATGTATAATTTCTGTGAAAGTATCTTCTCTGAACTGGGATTCTTTCAGCTCCTTAATAGTAGGCTCTATTTTCAATTCATCTTTCCATCCTCTCCCAAAACCTAGCACAATACCATGAATTACCAGGTCCTGTGCCAAGTACTTTCCACACATTAACGTGGTTGTCCCAGACAACAGCCCCATTTGGCTGCTACACTGTTGTGACCATTTCATGGCGAGCAAAGAGGCTCAGAGAGAGTAAGTCACATGCACACACACACATACACACACACACACACAGCTGGAAAGGGCAAGGCAGGGTGGAGCCCATGCTGGGCTGTTGCTCCCTGCAGAGTCCTGGCATTTCTTCCAAGATTCCTTCTGCCACAAAGGCCCTCCTTCCACCTGGGACCACTGCTTCTGTTCCAGAGCCAACTCCTGCCCCACAAGCTCGAAGCAGCCTTTTTCTGTTGTGTTCTGCCTTAGGAAGAGCCTGCCAGCGCCAGCTACGTCCTGGACTGAGACGATGTTGGATGGAAATCCAACTTCTGCGCCCCGGCAACTAAGAGAGCCCTTGGGTGTGGGTGACTGGGGAAGCTAAGCCTTATTGTAATTCTCATATTCAGAAGGGTTGTCACTCATAAAGGGGCAACTGTAGTGTTAGCTGGGCCCTAGGACCCACCATTCCTCCTCCAGGCCCTGACCAGCTCAAGGACTTAGGAACGTTTGCTTTCTGCCTCTCTCTACTAGGCAGTGACCCTCCTGAGGGCAGCACCCATGTCTTAGGTAGTGTTGTATACCTCCCTCCATCATGGGGACTGATACAGCTCAGCTTAATGTCTGCTGACAAATGGATTAAAAACAAAACAAAACAAAACAAAAAAACAGGTAGAGGAAGGGAGGAGTCCAGATGTATTTTTTGAAGTTGGCAAGATTATTTCATTTCTTTCATCATCTGTACATGTATATTTATTGAGCATCTAGTACGTGTCAGTCAGAGTATAACAGTGGGGCTACAAACGCATGTGAGATGTTCTAATTCTGGAGAAACTCATTTATTCTTTCCCACTATTTTGCACAGAGAGGAAAAACAACACCCTTACAGCAAGCTGGTTCCTTAAAGTACCCTACGAGGTTTCCTGGGGTTTCATCCTTCCGGGCTCCAAATTACCTAACATGTTCAAAACAGAAGATCCTTTTTATGTATACCAGGGGAAGGAATTTATAAATGCTGACATTCCTGGAGTGTGGAAAATTTGGATTTCAGAATGCCTTCTTCACTGCATGTTTCCCATCTGTTTGTTTTTCCGCAGCACTTACTCCTCGGCTGAATCCACCGCTCTCCACTCCACCGGGACAGAGCCCAGGCTGGACTGCCAGGCAGAGCTCCCTTTCCTTTTGCGGGCTCCCTGCCTCCCTGTTGAAGCAGAGGGTGGTTGCTAATTGGGCCCTGAGAAGTCATCAGTAGGAGCCTCATGGCTCATCTGTTAAAAGCAAAGTGGATTTGTTCGTCTGGGCAGTTCCTAAGTGTCTTGGTTCGTTGGACCTCCCTAATGACTCGGATGAAATAATGCAGTTTTCTGGGCTCTGAGGAATTCTGAGGCCTCCAGCTATTAAATCAACTGCAAAGTACTCTTTAGGTACTTGAACGCATGACATATTTTGCGTTACTGTTTTCGTGGGCCACCCACTTGGGCTCATTCTACTGAGCATGCCCAGCTGAGAGGGACATGCTGCCCCCCTTTCCATGGCTGTTGAGAGGGAGAAGCCGGATAAATTGAGAAAGCCCTAGTGTCAAATAAATGAGTGCCATGGAAAAGCTCAGCAATGCTCAGAGGATCCCAACCTTTCTGTGAGTAAGTAGAAATCCGTTAATATCGAGGGCGGGAGGGTTATAGTGTCAGGGGGCTCTCCGGTGTGTATCCCACGCATCTGCTAATGGCAGGAAGATGCATGATTACCAGCATCTCTGAAATGTGGCGCCTCATGATTTAGGTGATGTCTCGGCTGATGATATTTGCAAGGATCCAGTGACCACGTGGGTATGGGTGGGGAAGTGCCTTTCTGGACCAGGTGCACAGTGGGTGCCCAGTAGCTGTGACTGTGGGGCATCTGAGTATGGTGAACGCGTGCCCCTCTTTGAGCGAGGACCTCGTCAGCTCACGCAGGCAGGAGTGGTATAGCTGCCAGAGACCAACCAGGAACACAGAACCCCCTCTAAGTACTTAAAACAGGGAAGGTTTCTGCTGGGCGGGAGGAGCTGAGACCAGAGGGAGATGAGGTGACACAGAGATTAGCACAATGGGAAGCTATCACCATGGTGGCTGTAGGGACAGAGTGGGGACATTGCCTTCCCCAAGCTTCAGGGCCGCCTTGCAGAAGCCTGGGTCGTGGCAGGCAGGAGCTAGAGCCACAGAAAAGACACCGCAGCCATCAGAAACACCCCCTGAAGGCGAATGGGAAGAGATATCCTGTCTCCTCACTCCCTTCTTCCGCATTCCACCCTCCTCAAGAGCCAAATCCAGCCGGAAGCTGGGCTGACCCGAGGGTCTGAGGTAGGCAGCCTCTAGGGCTGGGCCTGACACACCAGTGCAGAGAGAGCAGTAGAAGGCGGGGTGGCTGTGAAGGACAGAGCTGAGGGTAAGCAAGCCCAGGCTCTGGTGGCCCAAAGGGCTTTGGATCCTGCCTCAGTGACAAAGGGACCAGGAGAATGGTCGGCTCAGGTCTTCATCTGGGGTGAGAGTCTATTTCCAACTAGCTCTTCCCTCTTCTTCTTGTTCCCAACCTTTCCATGCCTATTTCCCAAATGTCCCTGAGGTTTTCTGCTCAAGCTAGGCCATCCTTTTGTCTATGGAGGAAAGGAGGAGACACTACGGACCCAGTGTGACTTCAGGCCATCACTGTCCTGCCATTGTGTCTGCCGTTTAAATGCCTGAGATGGGCAGGCCAATCAAATGCCTTGAGCTGGCCAAGCACAGAGGGAATCAGGGTAATGCCACCATTTCTGCCATTCTGCCCAGAACTGAGCAGAAATTGCTCATAGGGTCTCTCAGGGAACCCCAGGCGCCTGGCTCTAGGGTGGGAGATGAAGAAAGTCCCCCACCCCTGAGCCACCTACATTGATTCTTAAAGCTCTGGCTTCAGGGGTGCCTGGGTGGCTCAGTGGGTTAAAGCCTCTGTCTTTGGCTCAGGTCATGATCTCAGGGCCCTGGGATCGAGTCCCACATCGGGCTCTCTGCTCAGCGGGGATCCTGCTTCCTCCTCTCTCTCTGCCTGCTTCTCTGCCTGCTTGTGATCTGTCTGTCAAATAAATAAATAAAATCTTAAAAATAAAAAAATAAAAATAAAAATAAAAAGCTCTGGCTTCAGACTCAGACTCAACCCAGAGAAGGCAGAGAACAGAACGTTCCTTAGGGTTTTCTGATAGACCTTTGCTCTTTTTCTCAAGAGTCATTCTTCCATCATCCACCACATTAAACTCCATGCTACAAAAATCTGCTCTTACATTCTATTATTGAAACTAACCCAGAGCATCCACGTGGTCTGTCACCCTGAAACTGGGAATAGCTTTATGCATCAGGGGAACAAAAATAACCCTGACAGCAGTTTAATCTCCCAACTCCTGTGCATCTATTGACGGACTAGAATTCAATCATTAAAATATTTCATCTGAAGTGGGAAAATGCTTTAAGGTGTTAGTGGAAAAAAGCAGGATGCAAATTTACGTCAAACAAAGGAAACGACAACTGTGCAAATAACAGCAGAGAAAAAGTGCCTAGAAGGGAATGTACTACACTGTGGTCTTTTAGGGGATGGCGCTATGATTGATTTTTGTGCAAAGATACTAAGTTAAGCCCAGAATTCCTTGTGTTACTTATCATTGTGTCCTCCTTCCTTCCCCTCCAGCACGGAGAGGGTTCCAGTGTATTTCTAAGACCATACAACTAAAGTGCCAAGATTGGACCAGACTATGTCTTGACTCCCTTCAGGATTCTTACCTGGCCACCTGCCACCACAGGCCAAGGTGGGAGTTAAGAAGGTGCTCACTGCCGAGACCAAAGCTATGGAGGGCAGGGAGAGAGTGTGAGATCATCTTAAGCCTGGATCATGACAGCACCGTTGAGATTTGGAAGAAACCAGAAGGGACTGATGAGCCATTACAGATTTAAAACTAAGCTAGCAAGTTTCAATGAATTCTCTTCTGTACCGTGCATTTTGTTGAGGCTCTAATCCTTTGCTGTTGGGTGGGGTTTTTTGGTATGTTTGTTTTTTAGGATGCTACATTGTTAGGTGCTAATTTATCCCAAATGACTTGACTATTTGCTTCCTCTCAAAGACTTAGGGTAAGCAGCAAGAGATTTTATGGGTCTCCATGAGGCATGGCCTAAAGGGAGAAGAAAGGGTCTGATAGGGGAAAAGAAGGATGTAAAGATAACTTCAGCCCGCTCCACACAGAAAGCTCAGCCTGAACCCAGTTTTAAGAGTTGTAGCTTAGGAAATGGACCAGCTCCTTCCCAAAGACTGGGCCTCTGAAAGAGACCGGGAGTCTGCTGGCTCCCATTCTCATGCAGACTCTGCAAGGGACTCACACCTCTTGTTAGAATTTCTAACCTGGCAACTCATCACCAAAGTGTTCAAAAGCCCTTTGCAAAGGCGGAAATGTGAGGATTGGAACATATGTGTCACATGACCAGCACACAGCACATTTCTCTCCATCTTCTCCCCGCCCCTCCATCTCCTCCCAGTCCCTCTGACTAAACTGGACTGGAGCGGCCATGAGTGCTCACTCCAGTCCCACTGCCTCTCCAGAGAGCTGATCCCACTCAGGAAGCTAAGTTGTTCCGTTGAAGGGAGAATCCAATATGAGAGGTTAAAAATCAAAGCATAAATTAAAAATAGAAGGATTTTTATTTTCGTTAAAAAAAAAAAATCCACTATGGATTAGTTAAACCTATTAGTCTACTGTTCACTTTGTCCCCACATTTCGGGTCTTTGTGGTCGGGGAAGCTTAGGCGTATGAGTTCCCCAGGGCTGCCATAACAAATTACCATCAGTTAGTGGTTTAAAACAACAGAAATTCCTTCACAGTCCTGGAGGCCAGAAGTCTGAAATCAAGGCGCTCCATCTAGAGGCTCTGGGGAAATCCTTCCTTGCCTTTTTGAATTTCCGGTGGCATCAGGAATTCCTTGGCTAATGGTTGCCCCTCTGTAACCAGTGCACATGGCCTTCTCTGGGTGACTCTGTCAAAAGTCCTTCAGCTTTTCTGTCACAAGCATAACTACGACTACATTTTGGGCCCATCTGGATAATGCAGGAGACACTCTTCTCAGGATTCTTCACTTTGTCACAGCTTTTGCCATATGAGGCCATGTTTGGTCATCTTTCCCAGCACCAGAGAGCCCACATGGGGAGCGGAAGTATTTCAACTGTCCAGTATGCTTTCTGGGTGGTTCAGTTTGGTTTGGGTTTTTAAACTTGAAGCAGCCCAGGGATTAGTAATTGCAATAATAAACTAGTAAAGTCCCTCCCGGGTAGGCTTTGTTTCACTCAACATCAGGCAATGCCCGAGGAGTGACTGCTCAAGTGACGGCTCAGAGGGAAGGAGGTCCTGGAGGGCTGGGTGTAGGGGGATTCATCCCTCACAAGCTGCGGGGCTGTCAGCTGTGAATCCTGTCACCACACTTCCAGTCCTAGTAAACCATGCTGGCTTTGCTTTTTGTATACTTAAACTTCTATGTATCCAGTATAAGTAAGGAATGAACATTAAAACTGGTTAACTGTGTTAACCTCTCTCCAAGGATTATGATTTGTAAGCAGTTGAGCCACTGTGAATACAAATTACTCTGACTCAGAATACTCTGGGATTACGATGGGGACCTATCGTTGGTGCCACCATTCAGTCCATTACACAGCATAAGTTTTTTAGTTTTATCATAGAGTGAACCCTCCTGTGCATATACTTTGGTGCTTTCTAAATTCCCTGAGCTTGCTTCTATTCTTTGCCTTTGTTGACTCCCACTAACTTCTTCCGTGGTGTTTAATCTTGCATCACGAAAATAAGCTACTTTCCCTGATGCCCTAGCATCTCAACAGTAGTTCTGACTTTGTAGGAATCCCATATTTGTGTTTACAAGAACATACCTGCTAGGTTCAAGTTTATGACTCTAAAACTCTTGAGTAAAACGTTCTGGGACTAGTGCATCAGTGTAATCAGCAAGAAATTGACGCCAAAATTCCCCAGTTCACTTTGTTACGCAGGACCAGATGAGATCTCCTTCAAAATGAGAGCAGATTCCCACCTTCCCTGCAGGAGATCTATAAGCCCTTAAGAGTCCCAGACAAGCTCTCTGTATCCTGAAACATGCTGCACATGAAACAGGCTGACTTTTTTTCTTGTTGTTTTTCTCGAGCTTGTCAGGAACAACAAATTTTTAAAAATATGTTGATTTATTTCTCTGCTCTCTGAGGATTTTATTTTTCTGTTTAAACCACGAATCCCTTCCATCTCTTCTCTAAACAAATGCCTTCATTGGCCATACCGGAAATGTCATATTACAGTGAGATTTCATCTCATGTTATCAGGCCACGTGGTACAAAGAAAGACTTTCTAATGGGTCCTTTCCAGTGAAGTGAGTGCCTGCCCTTGGAATGCTTAGAAATTCCAGGCTGCTCTAAAAATAAAAGAAAGTCTTGATGAGATTTCTCCTCTACCAGAGGTTTACAGAATCAAAGGTAAAAGGGGAAAAAAAGAAGATTTTCCTTCCTTGTTTTCCTAACTATTGAAGAGAATGTTATTCTGCTCCTTGAAAACCCAATACACAAAAGTTAGTTCTGGGTGTGTAGGGTTTAATTTTTTCATCGTTTTTATTTTAATGAGTTGGACAATAATCAATTCGCTCGATTTTAGGGGGAGGAGAATGAAAACCTGTAGTGATTGCTTGTAGACTTTGTTTCTTAAACTTGTTTTTTTTTTTCCCTGAAGGAAGAATAGTAATGTAATATTTGTACACTGTTAATTTCCGCTAGGGTCAATCAAATACCAGACACAGAGTCCCTGGCCCAGGAAGAACCATGTTCTCAGAGCAGTGGACTTGGCCCCAGTCTCTTCTCCACAGCTCCACGAAGAAGCGGCACAGATAAGCCCCCGCTGTAACCCGGGGTTCTGTGGTGTCAAGGTCACCTCACCACACTGCCCTTTCCACAGCCATCCTGGAGAGCTCTGGGACATTCATACAGTGGTTCTAGAAACCTCTTTTCCTTTTCATATTCACAGCAGCAGCAGCCCAGAGCTTTTGAGGAAGGACTTTTTTTTTTTTTTTCTCTCCAAGTTTCAAGATTTTTGTCACCTGCGGGACCTACAGATGGGATGAGGAAGGATGTGCCATTCCAGCTACTATCCCCAGGTCATGGTGAAGGGGGGTGGGGGATGGGGCTGGGTACTAGAATCAGCAGTTTCCTGGGTTCTAGGAGACGTAGGGTGAGGTGTAGTCCAACACAGCATGTCTTTTCTGCAGCCTTTGGGCTGGCAGAGGACACTGGTGGAGTCAGACAGGTGGGCCCGGAGAACTGTTTGCAGCTTTTCAGGACGCCGCCTTGGGTTCTGGGGCTGCTCGTGTCAGCACTGAGCTCCTTAGCAGGACCTTAGCAGGTCCGAGCCTCTGTGTCTTTAGAAGAAGTGTGATAATTTGTGAGGTCTGTTATAGGTCCAGTGAACAAAGTATAAACACATGAAACAAAGGCTTCCACGTTTATTTTTAAGGAAGCATTTGCTGTTTTCTATTCAACACAACTAAACTCCTTATCATTTTTTGCTACTCCTGGGCTCCAGAACAGTGCTTTTTATTCTGGGAGATAAATGAACAGTTCAGTTTGGCGCATGGGAAGGGAACAAGAGAGCCATGAGCAGGAAATGTGACATGAAAGGGAGTCTGGAGTGGGTCCATGAAGGCAGACTACTCCTACATAGGCACGAGGAACCACTGCCCCAGGGGGGCATGCTTTGGAGGACCCCTCTCTGGTCCTCCTCCAGCCCTTTCTGTCCCAAGGCTGTGGGGAGTCTGTGGAGCTAACCTCCCCCAACTTTGCTGTCTGTGATGTGCTCAGGATACCTGAGAATTCACCAGCCAAATATTCCTAAGGGCTGCATGATCACCTCCCCAAATGTGTCAGAACGTACAATTTGTGGAGCTGTCTTGTCCTAGCAGTGGCCAAGGGCAGCCATTTGCAGTGGCAGGGATGTGGACAAAAAAAGATGGAGTGTCCACAGTCCTAAGTGCGGGGCTCTTAATAATGCGAGAGGGAAAAAAAAAAAAAAAAAAATAATGCGAGAGGGAGCCAAGGGGGGAGGGACCAGGACACAGGCACCTGCAGACATCTGAGGTGGCCAGAACCCCAGGAAGTCAAAGTCTACACAAACATTATAGGAGCTCAACAATTTACAAACACATATGTTAAAGAAGTAGTGATGGTGATGAACACTGTAAAGCACAATAAAGCAGGTTAAGGTGGGGATAGAGTGTGTGTTGGGCCGGGGGGTCTTTTAGAAATGGAGATCAGGAGGGGTGCCTGGGTGGCTCAGTCAGTTATCCATTTGTCTTCCGCTCAGGTCATGATCTCTGGGTGTTCAGATCGAGCCCCACATCAGGCTCCTTGCTCAGCAGGGAGTCTACTTCTCTCTCTCTCTCCCTCTGCCCCTTCCATGGGCTTGTTCTATCCCTCTCTCAAATAAATAAATAAAGTCTCTCTCTCTCCCTCTGCCCCTCCCACATGCTTGTTCTCTCTCTCTCAAATAAATAAAGTCTTTAAAAAGAAATAAAGAAAAGGGAGATCGAGAAAGTCATTTTTGGGGCAGTGGCATTTAAGCAGAAACCCAAATGTAGTGAGGGAGTCAGAGGGCAGGAAAATTTTGGCACAGGTGCCTGGAACAGCAGCAGGAAAGTCCTCAGGGAGAGAGATGAAGTTGTACAGACATGTGGGACCGGCCAATAGGTCAGGTCTTTGTAGACTAGAAGGATTTTTTTTTTTTTTTTTGACTATAAGGATTTTTATCCTGAGAATTTTGGGAAATCATTACAAAATTCTGAGCAGGAGACTGCCATGATTTGATTTACTCTTAAAAAACTTGACGGTAGAATAACAAAAGGGGAAATGGGAAGATAATTAGGTAAGTTGTTAGACAGCATTCTTTTATTAAAGGTTTTTCCAATTTATTTTTAAAATTTCTTATTTTTAAAAATGTGGTTAAGTATGTATAACCTAAAATTTACCATTTTTATGTGTACTGCTCAGTGACGTGAAATCCATTCACATTGTTGTGCAATCACTATCCATCTCCAAAACTTTTTCATCTTATAAAACTGAATCTCCTTAAGTACCCATTAAATAACTCATTTCCCCCTTCATTTAGCTGCTGGCAACCACCTTCTACTTCCTGTCTCTATGAATTTGACTACTTTATTTTTTTAACTTTAATTTATTTACTTTTAAGAATACGAGAGTATTTTTATTTTTTCATTTTGATGGTGCAAAACACAAATGCTGACTTGACATCCATTCACATATCACTTTTTCTGTCACATTTACGACCCAGCACATTGGTGGATCCAAAGGAAATGGTATAATCACTATTTGGAGCATATCACATTAGTATTTCAATTGTTTATTCCAACCATTTCTTCTCTGATAAACTTAAACATCTTCATCATGTTGTTTGATGAGAGAGACCCACAAGAAGATGGAAGTGGCCAAGATCAGTCCAACTCTCAGCCAGTCAGGTCTATCATGTGGTAGCTTTTGAATGTAGAATTGATCAGCCTGAAGAGCCCCTTGGGAGCCCAGCCAGAGTCAGCAGCTTGCAGAACAGGAGCAACAATGCAGTTAGTACCATCTTGCTGGGCCAGGCTCTCAAATTTGACCACTTTAGATACCTCATCTAAGTACAATCGTACAGTTTTCGTCTTTTTGTGATTTATTTCTCTTAGCATAATGTCTTCAATGTTTATCTGTGTTGCAGCATGTGCCAGAATTTCCTTCCTTTTTTTAAAGATTATTTATTTATTTATTTTTGCTCGTGTGTGTGTGTGTGTGTGTGTGTGTGTGCGCGCGCGCACATGTGAGAGAGAAAGAGAGAGTATGAGCCAGGGAGGGAGAAGCAGACTCCCTGCTGAGCAGGGAGCAGAATTTCCTTCCTTTTACTAATGAATAATATTCCATGGTATGTATATAGTATATTCTGTTTATCCATTCACCCATCAATGGACACTTGGGTTGCTTCCACCTTTTGGTTATTGTGCATAATGCTACTATGAACATGAATGTACAAATAGCTCTTCAAATGTTCCTGGGTATGCAGTAGATGCCTCAATTCTTTGGGGGGTATATACTCAGAAGCGGAATTACCCGACCATATGGGGTGTACTTCTATTTAAAAGTTTTTTTGAGAAACCACACACATCCTACCAGTGATGCACAGGAGTCCAATTTCTTCACATCCTTGTCAACACTTGTTATTTTCTTTTTCTTTTTTGGTAATGGTCATCTTAATGGGTAGGAGGTGATATCTTACTGTGGTTTTGACTTGCATTTCTGTAATGATTAGTGATATGTATCTTTTCATGTGCTTATTGGCCATTTGTATATTTTCTTTGGAGAAATTTCTATTCAAGTCCTTTGCTTATTTTTAAATTGGGTTGTTAGTTTTTGTTGTTGTTGAGTTTTGGGAGTTCTGTTTTTACTCTGGATATTAATCCCTTATCAGATATGTGTTTTGCAAATATTCTCTACCATTTTGTGGATTGCCTTTTTACTCTGTTTGTCCTTTGATGCCCAAAAGTTTATAGTTTTGATGAAGTCAAATTTGCCTATTTTTTCTTTTAAAGCCTGTGTCATATCCAACAAATCGTTACAAAATCCATGAAGCTTCCCCCTATATTTTCTTTTTTTGATAGTTTTAGCTCTTATGTTTAAGTCTTTGATCCATTTTGTAATTTTTTTGTGTATGGTAATAGGTAAGGGTCCAGCTTCAATCATTTGCATGTGGATATCCAGTTTTCCCAGAACTATTTGTTCAAAACGTTCCTTTTCCCATAAATGGTCTTGGCACCCTCATCAAACATTAGAACATATATGTGAGAGTTTATTTCTGGGTTCTCTATTCTACTTCATTAGTCTATCTATCTAACTCTATGCCAAGATTATATTATTTTGATTACTATGTGTTGTAGTAAGTTTTGAGATCAGGAAGTAACGTTCCTCTAACTTTGTTCTTTTTCAAGACTGTTTTGACTATTTGGGAGTCCCTTTAGATTTCATATAAATTTTAAGATTAGACTTTTCTATGATTTCAAAATCATTATAATTTTGAAAGAGATTGTATTGCATTTGTAGATTGATTTGGGTAGTATTGATGTCTTAATAATATTAAATCTTCCAAACCGTGAACATGGGATATCTTTCCATTTTTTTATGTCTTCTTTAATTACTTTCAGCAATGTTTTGTTTTGTAGTTTTCAGTGTATAAGTCTTTCGTCTCCTTAGCTAATTCCCAAGTCTTGTTTTTACTTATTCTTCTTGATGTTATTGTAATTAGAATTGTTTAAAATTTCCTTTCGAATTGTCCATTGTTAGTGTATAGAGATGCAACTGATTTTTGTGTGTTAATTTTGTATCCTGCAACTGATGAATTTGTTTATTAGTTCCAACAGTTTTTTTTGTGTGTGGAATCTTTAGGATTTTCTACATAAAAGATTACATCATCTGTAAACAGACATAGTTTTCCTTCTTTCTTTCCAATTTGGATGTCTCTTAGTTCTTGCTTAATGTTACTGCAACATTCTATCCAAGACATGATGAAGAAGATTTTAATGGGGATTAAATCTTGTGATTTATTTCTTTTAGCATAAGAGAAATGCTCTTATGCATTTCTCTTTAGGATTTAGGACACATTTTGCAGGTAGAATAAATAGAATTGGTTGGTTTGGATATTGGTTGTGGGAGAAAGAAAGGAGTTAAGAATGACTTCTAGGCCTGCAGATAGAATGACTGGCTGAATCACTGTGGTGCCATTTGATTAGATGGGGTAGATGGGGGAGTGTATGCTTGGGAGGGGCCATGTTAAATGTATCTATGGAAGCGCACAATATAAATAAAAGCAAGAGAATATGGTAGGAAGAGGTGAGAAGACAGACTTCCGGGGCAAACTCACCATTAGAAAAGGAGTAGAAGAAAAACATAAGAAAGGTAAGAAGAAGCAGCCCAAGGGGTACAAAAAGAATGAGAAGAGTCAGAGAAACAAAATGGAGAAAGTTTCAAGAAAGTGGCCGTAATTGCACAATGAGCTTGGGAAGGAAGATGAAGACTGAGCAAGGACCTTTTACGTGAGCAGTGAGGTTATGGGTGACCTCCAACAGAGCATTTGCAGCAGAATGGAGGAAGGCCTCTGCCCAGGAGCAAGTAAGCTGGAAAAGCAAGACCGGGTGGGAAGTGCTCTAAACAGCTCTGTAGAGCTGTATCTATAAGGTGGATAAGGCAGCTTTGCTGTTACTATTGTCATGGAAACAAAAAACATTTAGGAGATCTAATAGCTATTTAACGGCCCTGAGTCTAGCCCATCACATTCCCTTTGATCTATTATGAAAGATGCTAATAAACACAGGCGTCAGGGCTACAGGGTTAATCCAGGCTTCTTCCTTTTAGATGTGTAGTCTGTAACTGGAAGAATTCCCCTTCTTAAGAAGGAAGCCAGACCAACCCCCACACCAAGTGCTATAAAGCCCAGAGAGACCAGCTGACCGAAGT
Organism: Neogale vison; assembly: GCF_020171115.1. Lineage (NCBI taxonomy): Eukaryota > Metazoa > Chordata > Mammalia > Carnivora > Mustelidae > Neogale > Neogale vison. Next base: position 107,694,599 of record NC_058095.1, on the reverse strand, counting down.
TCCTTATTCTCTAGATGTTAGCTGAAATTTTTATAAAATAAATTTGCTGTTTTCACTTTTAAGTCAGCAAGCTGAATTACTTGGAGGAGGAAAGCAGGAGGAGTAGAGGAGACAGAAGACAGCTGGAACACAGGAACCTTCCGGTGAGCATTTTTAATCTTTGTTTTGTTAATTCGTTACTGAGTATTAGAAGTTGCTGATAGCATGCTTTCTGAAAAGTAAGTTAATTTTGTTCCATTGTAAATTTTTTTTCCCTACCATATACATAGCCGATTAAAAGATACTGGGAAAGTACAAAAAGGAGAAGAAAGTAAAACCACCACTGAGCTAGTCTTTATTGACATTTGGGCGGTATTTCTTTCCATTCTTTTTTTGCATGTCTGCATATAATTTCAGTTTGATTTCCACAGTTGTGGCCATACAGCAAGGATTACTTGATGCTCATTTTTTTTCCCCCTTAGAGCATGAACTGTTTCTGCATTGCTGTAAATTCTTCATAATCATAATTTTAAATTGCTGGGTACTGTTGCATTGAGATTTGCCACACCTCACTCAAGGATTCCCCTGATTTTGACCAGATAGCATCTTTCCTGTCTTTCATAGACTGGCTTATTTTATTTTAAAAAATGTATTTTTTCCCATTTGGTGGATAGGAGGTTTTTTTTTTTTTTGGCCGGCGGGGAGAGGAGGTTAAATTTGAGAATGTGTCAGTGGCTTTAGTCGGGGGTTAAATGAGAGGTAAAAAGCATGTGTGAGACTGTATGTGGTTATCTGTTTATCACCCCTTTGGACCCTGAATCTGGTTTAGCTACACATTCAGCCAGAATCACCTGATTCTGAGGAATTTAAAAAGTATCCCTAGAATAATTGAAACTTGGCTTTTGGCGATAAGCCAATCATGTGTAGTAGTTTTTGTACTGGTTTTGTTTGTTTGTTTGTTTGTTTGTTTTTTTAAAATTTCCCAGGTCATTCTAATGGGTGGCCGGCATTATGAGACTGTCATTTATACCTAGGTCATTTGAAATATTTTCCTGTCTCTGTCACATCCCTGAGATCATTACATATTAAGGGAAGGAGAGGTACAATTTCAGGAACGCCACCCAAGTCTCTCTTTGAATTCTGTATTAATAATGCAGAAGTAATTTGTGGGAAACCTAAAATGAACGAAACCTCTAGAAATATTTTTAAAGATTTTGTTTATTTATTTGAGAGAGAGAAAGTGAGAGAGAGAGAGCATACGTGCGCACAGGAGGCAGGGGCAGAGGCAGACCCTTGGCTGAGCAGGGAGTGCAACATAGGGCTCTATCCCAGGACCCCAAGGCTCCATCCCAGGACCCTGGGGTCATGACCTGAGCTGAAGGGAGACAGATGCTTAATTGATTGAGCCACCCAGGCACCTCCAAACCTCTAGAAATTTCTATCATCCACCTTAACCACATAAACCCTTGTGATGAGAATCTACTTATGAATTCCAATTTACTAATGCTTTAAAGAGATGGATTTGTTTCCAGTCCATTGGTTAAAAGTTAGAGAGGCTGGGGCTCCAGAATGCTCCAAATGAATCAAAATTATGCCCAGCATCTGTTAGTATTCCAACTTCCTACTGGCCTGGGGTCATAAGGGATACAATACAACATAAACAACACCTGTTCTGGAAGAAAATAACATCTTTTTGCAACGTGCTCATTGTGATATGTCAGGATCACCTTGGGCATTTTTAGTATCTCATATGTATTCCAGACTCAGGGACTCCCATTTTCCAAGTTTGTCTTACACACCAGACATCTGAGGCACACTAATCCTCCCAGGATTAAGCCTGGAAGATAAAAGCCAAGCAAGGGCTCATACTGTTACCCAGGGGGCTGTCCTTAATACAAGGGGGATGCTGCAGAGAAAGGCAAGCATTCTGGGTTGCTCAGCTTTGTCATAGAGCCTTATTATCAAATGATCAGAACCTCCAGCCCCGTGTCTGTGATTTTTCTCAGGGCACTGACCACTGCCTTCCTTGTCCCTGAGTTCCTTATGTGCAGGTCTTGGTCCCTCTGCTGACCAAGAATGCTTGAGGATGGAGTCCTTGCAGGCAACCTAGCACATGGGCTCCACTCAGAATAGATGAAAAGGGGGTGCCTGAGTGGCTCAGTGGGTTAAAGCCTCTGCCTTCGGCTCAGGTCATGATCCTAGGGTCCTGGGATCGAGCCCCACATCAGGCTCTCTGCTCAGCAGGGAGCCTGCTTCCTCCTCTTTCTCTCTCTTCCTGCCTCTTGGCCTACTTGTGATCTCTCTGTCAAATAAATAAATAAAATCTTAAAAAAACAAAAAAGAAAGAATAGATGGAAAGGTATAAATAAACTAAGTCACCGATAAATGTGCAAGTTAGATAACAGCTTATGTTTATCTCTGTTGAACCTATTAACTTTTTTATATTAACTCCTCCGTGGAGAAGATGGTGCAATGTCTGGCGATATTTGAAGGAAAACTTCTCCTATTGGACTGATGACTTGGTGGTGGTGTGGGCTGATGCATCTGACAAAGCAAGTAATGGAACCTGGAGTAGTGAGTTGGAACCAAAGAATCCCAAAGGTGGAAGCGTCCTTAGGAAGAGCCAGGGTCAGGAAAGGAAGCTTTTTGAATCTCTAGTGTTTTGAAGAGAGGTTTTGAGGAAAGGGGGGAGCCGATTTGAAGAAGAACAAGAAGGAAGAAAAGAGGAGAAGGGAGGGAGGACAGGCCAGGGAAGGGACAGAGAGAAGGAGGAAGTGGAGGGAAAGCGGGGAAGAGCGGGGAGTGGAGCCTCTTTGCTCTAGAGGTTTCAAGGTTAAGCTGGAAGAATTTAAAAGGATCCAGTCCACATACCTTTATTGTACGTTGTAGAAATAAGATTTTTTTTTTTTTATCACTAAAGAAAAACTGAGTCCCACACAAGGGTCTTCCTATGAGGCAGTGGAGATAGCATTTTACCTTGTTTGCGACTCCGGTATAGAAGATGGGATTGTCTGCAGGGTACTTGGGGGCATCACAGATTCTTTAAAGGAAGTGGGTTTCTTTTTATTTTGTGTTTTACCATGACAATAATTTTGTTCTCTTATAAATTTTCTGAGAGAATTGAAGGCAGTTTTCCTTGTTAACTCGTAGCAGACAAATCCCTACCAGGAACTCATTTGGCACAGAGTGAGAAAAACAACCGTCAACCTTCAGATATATAAATAGTGTCCCTTTCTACAGTGTTCAACACAGAGTACCACTTGGGTCCTTTCTGTCGACACCCCATTACCCTCAATGCCATTGATTCTGTATTCTTGTCCCTAGAACCGATATTTGACTTTTAGAAACAGTAAGTGTGTGAGGGAAAATATGCAAACATCATTTTGCTGCAAAAGACTACTGGGCATTTTTTTTCTCCCTCAGAATATATTTATTTTAGACATAAAATGGGGGAGGTGAATAATACCATCCATAGTTCACTCAGGGATCATTCACTGGAGCACATTTATGGGCCACAAGCTGTGCCAGGGCCTGAGGATACATGAGACCCCATGCCTGCCATCAGTGGTGAACAGTCTGGGGGTGAGGATACACAGGAACTACGGCGGCCCTGAGGAGGAAGTGCTGGGACAGGAAGCCCACTGCCCTGCGGGGTCAGAGATGTGTTTTTCTGGAAGAAGTGATGTCTATAAAGGAATCTGAGGTTGGGTCAGAGATGGCCAGAGGAGCTGGAGCTCAGAGTGAATAAGCAAGAGAGAGCCAGGTGTGTTTAGGCATTGAAATAAGTTCCATGAAGCTAGAATGGGTTTTAGTGAGGAAAGTTGTGGGGAGAGAATAGCTGGTTGACAAGTCCACATTGTGATATTCTTGGAGTTGAACTTCATTCTGATGTGATAGTGGGTTTTAAGCAGAAGTCATATGGTCGGGTATGCATTTTGGAAAGGTCACTCTAGCCACCATGTAGAGAATGGGCTGAGCATAGCTGGAGTGAAACAGGAGACTGTGTGTCCTTTGTGCAGGTGGAAGATGAGAACCTGTACTGGGCCCACCATCATCTGGTCCCTGGGACAGAAAAGAGAGGTGTGGGTGAAGATGGGTGGGTAATGAGGCCAGGGTAATGTGGGTGCCCGGGGAAGGAGGAAAGCCCTTGGTTTGCTTTTGTTCCGTACTCTCTCCTCTTTAGGTTACAGATACTCACAGGCCCATGCTACTGGCAGCTTCCTAGGGCACCATTCAGGACAATTCCCCTGGCTTTCCATTTTTCCAGAGATACTGAAACATTCTCTCCTTCTCCTTTTGTTTCTTACTCTCGTAGGCAGGTGTCCTAGAGCTGGCATACCCAGAAGTTCTCAGACTCTGCTTCCCTTGGCAACAGACAGGGTGGCATCTAGCATGCTAACGCATGGACCGTGTGTGAGTGCCAGGCTCAGTGCGGCTGTGCTGGAGGCTTCCGCCTGTGTCGCCTCCTTTGTCTTCTGGAGAAGTCCCAGAAGTTGAGTACTTGCTAATGACCATGCATTTAGCAAGGGGGTAGAGCTAGGATTTGGCTCCTGTTGTGATGTACAGATTTTCTATGATATCACGATGTCTCTGTATCATTTCAGGGAACAAGGGATGCTTAACAAGCGACCTCTGTAAATAATTTCTTGGCTCTACGATGTGAATTTAATGGCAGAATATGAAGTGCCTTGGTAGGAGGGAAGAGAGAGGGAGACAGTTTTAATTGTCACTTTGATTGTGAACAGGGATAGTCTTGATGCTGGCAGTTCCTAGGAACTTATTGGACTGTGTTGCGTGATGGCTTCTGAGATGATACTTGCTGACCTTCCATCTTTTTTCTGTCTTTGCAATGGGAAGACTGGAGGGGATCGGAGGCAGACGCAGAGTGGCCCTGCGGCCTTCCTGAGGTCAGAGACTGGTTTAGTCCCAGATATGGTCGGTCTTCCCAGATACACCGGTGAAGAGCACTAGGGGACAAAAAAAAAAATCATTGAGATGGTTTTATAAAATTAAATCGATAATCAGTGTCATGGGTTCATATGTTTTATTAACAAACAAGAGCTGAAAAGTGGTAAGAGCCAGAGAAAAGACAGCATTTAGTCAAAATAATGCGTAAAGAAAATGAAGTCCTATCTTTAAGGAGCTCAGAGCAGTCCTTACTCTGTCAGTTCCCTGCATTCAGCTTGTCTTTGTTTGTTGCAGTGGCTGAGTGTTGCTGGTTAGGAAGAAATTGGAAGAAAAGCTAGATTTGGAGAACATTAGAGAATGAAACAAGGAGATTAAGAAGACAGAGGTGGGAAGTAGGATGTCAGAGATAATGCCATGCATCTCACCCTTGGGGGCAGAAGAGAGACCCCTCACGTGCATGGATGCCGAGCTTCTGCTAGGGTTCAGCTCCCGCTTCTTCCCCTGGGGGTAAATTGTTCTTTGGAAGCATTTGTACCCTCAAAATACACAAGAAAGGATGAAATTGTGAAAACAGCCCAATTTTAAGGGGCATTTATCCCCAAATGTGCCCCAAATCCATCAGCAGCTTTTTGCACAGGAAAATTATCCAGAAAGAAGCTTCACAGGGAGAATGAACAAACAAGAGGAGAAAAGCAAACAAGCCAACAGTGGAGAAAAACTTGTTAGCAAAGGGTAGAAAGAAGGCAAATATTGCTAACCCATAAATCTGATGCTGAATATCTGACCTCTGATGCTTTTGAAAAGCCACTTTTCATCCCTGCAGATCTTTGCCTTAACGGCGACTCTGGCAATAAACATGTTCTCAAGGTGCCTCTTCTTCCATCTGTACATGTGCATTTGTGGTGGTGGATGTCATTTTACTACGCATTCTGGGGTCTGAGCTAAGTTCTCCTTTTGGGGGAAGAAGTGGGTGCTGCGTGTCCAGTCCCATCCCCGAACTGGGCCCAACTGTCAATATTTCAAGAAGGCCCAGCTTTAGGCAGAGCCCAGGCCAGGAAGGCTCTGGTGGCTTCCTTGAGCTCCTAGAAGTTGGGAAAAGTGCTAGAACGCGAGAAAGACAGGTGTAAACTGAGGGGCTCATGGGGATCGGCAGCTGGGCAAAATCACCGGAAAGCTGACAACCCAACTGCTGTGACTTTAAGAAAATGTTCTAATTAGCAAACTTAATGCGATAAGTTATCTGGTCTTTAGAGATAAAACAAGAAACCAAATTAACGAAATGCAGAATTTATTCTTGGGGTTTCTGAACTTTCTCGGGACATCCTGGAATTTAGTCAGCAGGTGGGTCAGGGAGATGGACCGATGGGCTGTCTCCTCCTTGCCGATCCTGGCGGTTGGCTGAAGGATCTGAGGAGAGATGGCGATGGGGGCTGGAAAGTCTGGTTACAAAAGAAACCCTTGCATCAGACGATTACAGGGGAGAATGTGCTCGGCGCACTGGGGAGCCCACAGAGATCCTCTTTGGCCCTATTGCGACGAATGCTGGTGAAAACCTTCCCACCCTCACGGTAAGGGCTTGCTCAGGTCTTCCCCTAGATGGGAAATGGGCCAGATCCGGGGTTTCAAGCTACTCCAGAAGCCGGCAGCAATGCTATGAACAACCACACGTTGAATTTTGGGGCTGCCGAGCTCCAGGGCGAGCCAGGCACAGGTTGGTGGAGTCTGGGAGGACAGGGCTCTGTGAGCTTTGCGGCTTCCAAACGTGGAGTCCTAACTAGAGGATGGAAACTAGACAGTGAAACTCTGCATTGGCCACGAAGCAGAAACTCCCATTATCCTTCAGGGTGAGTTACCAAGTCCTAGGACTCTGGCTGAAAAATCCCTCTGGCCCCAGAGCTGTTAAGGAGACTTTCTGCAGTAGAGAGAAAATGAATTAGAGAATTTCCTCTTCAGGGAATTGCAGAGCCATAAATACTATTCAGCATTTACTGGTTTACAGCCTCAGATCGGAGCCAAAGTGTTGACTTCTGGGCTATGAGGCCTGGGGAAGTGAGCGGCTTTTGGAAGGCAAAGCGGCATAGCCTGGTGCTTCGGGAAGTGGCTTGCGCTGTGGGGCACTCTGAGGCACTTCGGGAGAGACAGGGCAAAAGAAGGATGGGAGCAGCAGAATGCTCCAGCGTGCTGACTCCATGGGAACGGGGCCCTGTGTGGTTCACTCCTCCTCCCCGTCCCCCATTTATTCTGGAGGCCTGGGGACCAGCTCAGCGCCTCATTCAAAAGATGTCGTAATCTCACTTCTTTTTGTTCTCAGTTCTGTTTTGGTCTCTAAAACTTAATTTACTTGATCCCTTTGGGAAAAAATTGGAAAGTACAAGACTGTTCTGAGGAGGCAAGAAAGTGTACGAAGCTTTACGTGTCTGCCATGGCATTTGGGGCCAGTTTCAAGAAAGGGCTAGGCTAGCAGTCTCGCATTCCCAGAATCAGCACTCGATGATACTTCCCTGTCTGGGGGGATGTGTCAGTTCAGTATTCTGGGGCCTTTGGGGCTTCGAGGGTCAAACATGTGGAATCTTCTGATCCAGAGGATTGCATCCTCTCCGCCCAATTTCAGGGGCTCTTAGTCTGTGATCCTTCGACGCTACAACGACTCCCACACGGTGCTATCTCTCGTCCCATTAGGTGCCATTCTGCGTGCCATTCATGTGTCATCACCCGTCATCCTTACAGCAGCCCTGTGAGGGAGCGACTAGTATCATCTCTGCCCCTATTTTAATGGGGGAGGGGAGGCTCAAGGGCATGAAGTGACTTGCCCAAGATCACAACCCTTGTGAGTGAAAGAGCCAGCGCTCACACCTGGGATCTCTGCCCACGCCCGCCGCTCTCTGCTGTTTTCCCGCAGCACAGACACCATATTTATTTATTTTTGGAATCAAATCATCTCTCAGCCTTGCTTTTATATTTTTACTAATGCCCTGAAAGCCTCGTCACCTTTTAAATCATTTCTCTAGACCCCAATTTTGAAGTTTAATCATAATAGTTAACATCGTGGAGGGCTCAGATGGTGTGAAATACCTCACACTCATTGTGCCGTTTACAGACAAGGAAAGAGAGGCGCAGAGAAGTTACATCACTTGTAAAGAATCCCCGAGCTGGTAAACGCCAGATCTGGCTCCATGACCTTAGCCCAACTCCCTCCTCTGAATATTTCTGCGAGATATAAAAAGAATGTCCTATTTGCCACTCCACAGTATGTAGTAGCTCTGGGGGCTCAAATCTAAGTTTTAATCTAAAGTGGTCAGAGAAAACGAAGAGCATTATTGTTAGGGGAGAGTAGTGAACAGCAGTGTGGGTATTAAAGCAGAAGCCTCACACTCAGGAGAGCTTCAAACCCACGGTGACTTAGGGGGAGAATATAGACATCAGCGGGGAGGAGAGGGAGAGGTCTGATGGGGCCGAGAATTCACCTGGACCATCAAATCCCACGGGTCTGCAATGTTTTGACTGGTTTAATCTCACAGTGGTTTACAAGTCAGGAGAGGCTAACGGTTTCTAGGCATCAGCTAACAAAGCTCAGGGTTACAGTGGTGACTTTGACATGAAGAGGAGGGATAGAATTCAAGGCATGTCATACAAAAATGATGGTGATAACTCTGTCAACTGATTGGATGTGAGATAATAAAGAAAGAGAAAAGTGAAAGAAAACATCCCCCAAATGGTCACCAGCCATCTGGCTCCACTCTAGCTGCCATAACGAAATACCACAGACTGAGTGGTTTAAAGAACAGAAATTTATTTCTCACGGTTCTAGAGGCTGGAAGTCCAAGATCAAGATGCTGACAAGATGGGTTTTATTCTGAGACCTTTCCTCTTGGCTTGTAGATGGCCACCATCTGGCTATGTCCTCTCACATGGCAGAATGTGTTTCTTCTCCTAGGACACTAGTCCTATTGGATAAAAACTCTACCGTATCACCTCATTTAACCTCAATCACCCCCATGAAATCCCTATCTCCAAATACAGTCCCATTGGAGGTTGGAGCTTCAATATGTAAATGTCAGGGGCTCACGTTCAGTCCCTAACACCAGCTGAGTGGGATTGATTTGAGAGGAAGGATAGACCCAAGTAAGATCTGAGGTAGAGGCAGAATCTTCAAATAAGGCTATCCTCTAGACAACTAGAAATACAGGACCAAGGCTTAGGTTAGAATTCAGGAAAAACCACTTAAATTTTCTAGGTCTCAGAGCTCTTTTTCTTTATTTGTAAAACTGAGATAAAAATGCCAACTCAGCCTATCTCAAAAGGTAGCCAAGTGGAGCAAATGAGGTAATGGAGAAAAAAAAAAGTCTTTGTAAATTATAAGATGCGGGCGCCTGGGTGGCTCAGTGGGTTAAAGCCTCTGCCTTCGGCTCAGGTCATGATCCCAGAGTCCTGGGATCGAGCCCCGCATCGGGCTCTCTGCTCAGCTGGGAGCCTGCTTCCTCCTCTCTCTCTGTCTGCCTCTCTGCCTACTTGTGACCTCTGTCTGTCAAATAAATAAATAAAATATTTTTTAAAAATTATAAGATGAAAATATGGTATTTTCATATGTAAGTGACATCTGGGAGTCAGAGGCAGAGATGGGGTAAGGTCTCCATGGTGGGTGAGTGCTTGGGGGGTTATAGGGAGAGGTGAACTGAGGATCCTGGTGGGGGTTCAGTGGGGTCCACAATTGGGTAAAGAAGAACTAACAGTGGATTCAGAAGGGCTGAACAATCACAAAATGGAAAACCACAAGGACTCGGGACCACAGAAGAAAGAGAAGAATGGGGGTTTCACTGATAAGACCTGAGGATCAAATCCTAGAGTAGCTGAGAAGGAAGTTTGAGAAAGGGCAATAGAACCAACTGTTGAACAGAAACAGATGACCTTATCCTAGTCCCCTATGATGCACAGGTGTCTCTCATGAGGTGGTGGGGATGGGGCAGGGCAGCTACTGCTGTAAGTTAAAAAAAGGAAGATGAGAAGAAATGACAACAGTGAGCCCGGAGTTCAGGGAATTTAAGAGAGGACAAGCAAAAACAAAAATTCCAGTAGGTCGCAGAATTAGGTAGAAGAGAACACTGGCATTGGGTTGACCACTCGCTGGGTGGAGTAAGCATATTCTTTCCTTTACAACTCAGAACAATCCTACAGGCTTTTTTGTTTAGCCTCACTTTGAGGGTAAGGAAGCCGAAGGGCGGAGAGTAAGAGTTATGCAGCTGGAAAAGCGGGAAGGTTGGGAGTCAGTTGGGCCCGCTAGCCTTCAGGTACAGTGTACATTCTAGCCTAGAGGTTCAGGTGGATGAAGTTGGAAGAGAGAAGGAGAAATGAAGAGAGGAGGAGACCCAAGTCATAGGAGGGAGTGTGGCTAAGGGTCACAGTCAAAGTGTCTCCAGAGAAGAGAATACTTGCAGCTTCCCTCCCAGACTCAGAATGTTCCTCCAGCAACATGCCCTTCACAGCCGCAGAACTGGAAAGGGCCCTCTCCCAGCTCAGCAGTCACTGCTGCCCCTGTCCTTGGGCTTTCACCCGACCTCTCTGGTCACTGATAAACTTCTTACTGCAGAGTCCCCTGAGACTTTTAATTCCCACCGACCTCCTGCACCTTCCACCAGTCTTTCTCCTGGTCTCCTTGACACTGCATTCTTCATTCATCTCTTTTGGTTTGGGTTTGGCCAACCTTTCTCCACCATCTTTCCAGGCTCCTGTTCTCTGCCTGGCTCTTAATTGGTGATTCCCCCACCCCCACCCCTCACCCCAAGGTCTTATCTCTGGCCTCTTTCCTTCTCTGTTCTCATGCCCCTATGGGAGCTTTTCTGGCTTTAGTCACCATAAAGTGCTGATGAACCACAAACTCAGCAAGCTCTCTTAACCCCTCCACCCCAGCTCTAGACTGCAAGGGGACAGTTTATTTACATGTGTCACAAAAGCCTCATATTCAAAATGTCCCTAGTTGAACTCATCCTCTCCACCCCTCCCCCGCCCCAACCCAAAAACAGCATCTTCTTATGTCCTTTTTAGTAGTGGAAGGCACCCTTCTCCCAGCAAAGACCTGAGAAGATTCCCCTCCCCGCTCCCACTTTCCTTGACATTCCATAACTGGTCCATCCTCAACTCTGGCCACCTCTCATTTTTCTTCATGTCTCTCAGTCCCATCCAGATGTCCACCCCCTCTGCCCTGGACAATCCCTTGCAGTCTCTCTGAACCTAGGCTTGCCTCCTTCCCAACTGTCCTCCACCTGCTGCCAGTATCACCCTTCTAAAAAAACGCATCTACTTTCTGCAATTCAGTGGCTCTTATGGCCCCCAGAATAAAACCCAAACTCCTTTGTGTGGATGTAGGTCACTCTCAAACCACCCTCTGCCCAACTCATCCTGCCTTTCATGCTTCCCCTAGGTTGTTATCACTTGCCGTTCCCCAGACTTGCCCTGCGCTCACAGCAACCAGTGTTCACACAGCCTGGTCCTCTGTCTGGAAGCCCTGGCCCCTCTCCTTAGCCAGCCTTTCCCCTTAGTACCTTAAAAACGCACTTGTTCCCCAAGGCTGTTCCCTACAGCATTTCATTCTGATGGCCCTTCTCACCTGGCTTTGTCTACTACGTTTCTGGTTTATTCACCACTCTGGGGGGGGTCCTTCAGCTCTAAGGTTGTATTTTCTTCCTTGTCAGGTACCCAGGGCCCAGTATTTGCGGTGCAGAGAGAGGCAGAAGAGCTTTGTGACAGAGAGCTGGGAGCGGGGTTTAAGCCCCATCCCACCACTAAGCGACAAGTGAACTTGGGCACACAAGCTATTCCATATCTTTGCACTTTAATTTTCCTCATCTATAAAATAACCAATTCAGACTATCTAGGGATATCTGGGGACTACCTGAATTAACACACAGAAGGAGCTCTGCGGAGTGCGGACCACAGAGTAAACACAGTACGGGCTGTCTGCTGCTTATTTTGAATGCTGCGTGTTTGTCACTGATGGAGGACGTGAGCTTTCCCAGAACCCTCAGGCAGGTCTGGCAAAGGCGAGTATCTTGAAGTGAGGGCAGTGAGGGTAGCTGACAAAATCAGACAACCAAGGGCCTGATGTTAAGTTGAGGAAAGGATTTTCACTGTGGGAGTTAGAAGTCCCAGAGACAGTGGCCAAACAGAGGACCCAGAACGTCTCCTAGTGGTAACCTGGGAGGCTGCTGGCAGGTGGGTCTATAGCTCTCCTGTCTCGGTGCTGATGGCTTAGAAAAATCCCATCATGAATTCTTCGTAAAGATGATGCCTGGGGCACTGACCTTTATTCTCCAGAAGATTCTAGATTCTTCACCGTTTATCTCAATTTCACAGCCTCCGGTTGCGTAATGCTTATCGCTCTCTGCTCCCTGGGGCACATGTCTGTCGGTGACTGAGTGCCTCAGTCTTCAGGTTCTGAGACAAGTCCCAGGCCCAGATCTGAGCACTGTAGTTGAGTACACCTGTGGGCGCACAGTCCCAGTTGGATCTGATGGGGGCGGTGGAGGAGTGGGGGGTGTAGGGGGAGGTACTCTGTGACAGCGGATCCTTAGGCCCTGTCAAAAAATGGATTATTTTTTTTTAAAAAAAAAAAAAGGTATTTTTCTAAGTACACTTGAAAATATCTCTGTGACGTTTTGGACAGTTGCGGCTTTGCTCTGACCATGAAGACATCCCAAACATCAATGGAAGCTATTCATCTACAGCAGATTCTTACCACACAACACATGTGGTTTTCTCCCTGTCTCCTGCGGCTTCTCACTGTTTCCTCTGTCTTGTTTGGTCACCAGTAAAGCTGCGGGAGACAAAGCCTTAATTCTTTCTTTGTTCCCGGCTCCTTTTCAGTCGAGGAAGCTGTGTACTCCTCTCCCACCAAGGCCGTGGAAATTAGACTGTCAGTTTATTTCCTAATTTTCCTTGAACTTACCTCTTCATGTATTTCTCAGCTTCCTGTCACATACTTAATTGGTCTGGCTGATTTTTATAGCCACATACAGCAAGTGATTTCTTTTTCTTTTTTTAAAAATAGTCCAAAATGTTGAAGTGTGATGTGGTCTGTTGTAGTTGATATGGGCAGGAAAGAACAACCAAAATGTTTTAAAGGGTTCTTAAGAGAAAGTGTTGAGCTAAATGGAATTTTGGAACTGAGCTGACCTGCTTTTAGCCTGTGGCTGGTAGCTGGGTGAGGCTTCTAGGAAGGTTATCCATGTATTTTTTTTTTTTCTTAGGCTTTCCAGGGATTAAGATGCTCTTGGAATCAAAGCTCCAGCTTCTGTAGGGTATCCTCTCGCTGCAACTGAGGCTGTTCGTCAGCCACCGACCACTCCCACTCCCCTCCAGTCCCCTCCAGGGCCCAGAACCAATCCCAATCTCAGGTAGAGGAACAGAAACAGCTCTGGAACTCAGTTACCCTGGGGGATGATCTGATCTTGACTTTGTGCCTTTGCTCTAAAGTTGGGGATCTCTCTTTTTTCTGAGATTTGGTCTCCACCTCATTAGGGAAAATGGACCCCAGTCTTGGCATCCCTGGCCTGAGTCTCTGTGCCCAAGTCCTTGGGCTCTCCAAGACTTGGGGCCTCTGGGACTCGGAGCCTCCAAAACCCAGGGCCTCTAAGACTTGGGCCTCCAAATCACAGGGCCTCTAGGACTCAGAGCCTCTAGATCTCAGGGCTTCCAGGATTCAGAGCTTCCAGGACTCAGGGATCTCAGGACTCAGGGCATCTAGGACCAGGACTCAGGGCCTCCAGGACTCAGGGCCTCTAGGATCAGGCTTCGAGATTCAGGGTCTCCAGAACTCAGGGCCTCCAGGATTCAGGGCTTGTCTATATTGACCCTCTCCTTGCACCATGGCATGGCTCTAAACAGTCTTGGAGCTTACAGACAAACTTCCCCATGAGTTCTGCCTTGCTCTCCAGTTGCTCAAGGAGTCCCTGTTGCTAGGGTCTGGTTTTGGTTCCCTCACACCCCTCAACTTCCTGGTGGGAACACCTGTTACCATCTTTTTTGATAACCTCTTGTCTGTGGTCATACCTGCTAGATTCCATGCCCTGCCTATGATGAGGGACTTTCCTCAGCATCCGTAGCTGACAGTGTCTCTGAATGCTTGCCACACCCTAGTCAGGGAGTAGGGCAGGCTACTTCCCAACCTTCCCCAGCTGCCATTCTTTTTTTTTTTTTCTTTTTAAGATTTTATTTATTTATTTGACAGACAGAGATCACAAGTAGGCAGAGAGGCAGGCAGAGAGGGGAAGCAGGCTTCCCCGCTGAGCAGAGAGCCCGATGCAGGGTCGATCCCCAGAACCCCAGTATTATGACCCAAGCCAAAGGCAGAGGCTTTGGCTGCCCACCCCCCCCCCCCCCGCTGCCATTCTCATAGCAATTCACAAGTCCTGTTGGTCCTGAGGCAGGAGCTGTGGTCTTCATGGTCAAAAAGTCTAAAGATTGATCATTTTTAGGTCCATTTCTACTTTTTTCAGATTCTTCCCTGGTCTGTTAGATATGAGCTTTCCCTAAGATTCTATCAGAATCCTGGCTCCAAAGTTAGGGTCTTTAAGACTAGAATAGATTCTGTATGGTCATACGGATAAGACTCCATCCTTCCCCCACCCCCCACCAAAAAAAAAAAAAAAAAAGCCATTTGTAATGAAACCCCTGGGACTCCCTGGGAATATGGGAATTCCTCTGGCTGGGCGTATACCAGTCTTATTTCTCATGCCTTGTCTCTTTGTCCCCAAGGCTCTGTTTGTTGACCCTGGTTTTAGTGCTCCGCCCTTCCAGACACATAATTGTGACATTGAATCCAGCTCCAGGCTTGCTTCATGGACTTGGGTTGTGCTGCCTGTACCACTTCTAGCATTTTGGGATTTGGGGTTTGATCCTTCTGTCCTAGTCCTGCCAACCAATAGAAATTTTAATTCCCTGTAAGATGAGTTCAAACACTGTCTCTAACTTCCTCATTTTGCTGTATTCCCTTTCCTCAGTTAGGCTTACAGAATCCAGCCTCTGTGTGGCCATCTTTCTGAACTGCTTCTCTACCTTGAGCTGTCTCCTAAGCTCTAGAGCATGCTCTCCTCATCCCAGCTGATGGCCTCACCATTCTCCCTATAACCCAAGCAAGAAACCTCAGACTTGCTGTTGAGACAGATCAAAAACAGAGAGCCATTTTGCCCACAAATAAGTGAAACCATATGATAATTGACTCTCTCTGCTTGACTTATTTCACTCAGCATAATCTCTTCCAGTCCCGTCCATGTTGCTACAAAAGTTGGGTATTCATCCTTTCTGATGGAGGCATAATCCTCCATAGTGTATATGGACCACATCTTCCTTATCCATTCATCTGTTGAAGGGCATCTTGGTTCTTTCCATAGTTTGGCGACCGTGAGAGACTATGGACTCTGAAAAACAATCTGAGGGGTTTGAAGTGGTGGGGGGGGTGGGAGGTTGGGGTACCAGGTGGTGGGTATTATAGAGGGCACGGCTTGCATGGAGCACTGGGTGTGGTGAAAAAATAATGAATACTGTTTTTTCTGAAAATAAATAAATTGGAAAAAAAAAAAAAAAAACAGAGAGCCATGATTCATGTCATCACAATGAAGGCCCTATGGTCCTCTCCGAAATAAGAGGTGGCCCTCAGCTCTGCATATGAGAATTCTCATCTTGTCAGTCTACTCCTAGGCCTAAAGAAATCAATTTACACAAGTCCAACTCACAGGGAAATAATTTTTAGCCCAGAATTCTTGTTATTCTGGTTTGAATGTTTATAATGGGAGGTTCTATGTTCCCTTTATTATAACCTTTCAGCTCACGATTCAAAGTCCACCCTTCCAGAGAGGCCTGATGGAGCAGATGGGTTATTAGAAGGCTGCCTGATAGAAATGGACTGAAAGCATAAGAGTGGAGTTGTTTGAGAGATTTTCTTCATAAACTTGTCAGAAAAATCCAAGAGTTGTCAGTATTTCTGTACAGTATGCCCTTCTAAAAAACACGAAGAGGAGTCTACTTTTTACACTTCATACAAACATGAGAACTGAGGTCATCACCCTCATGGTCAGTGGAATGACAGATGTCGAAGCAAGATCATTCCTACATACATTCCTGAGGGTGGAAGAGCAAGGGGGCATTTATCCAGTACCAAGTACTGTGTGAAGCACTCTCTCTCTCTCACTCATTTAATGGTTACAACAACCCCATGAAATCAATGTTATATATCCTTGTTGTGGGTTGAATTATATCTCCCCAAAAAGACAGATCCAAGTCCTAATCCCAGGTACCTGTGAATGTGACCTTATTTGGAAATAGGATTTTTGTAGATGGATTTAATTAAGATGAGGTCCTACTGGAGTAAGATGGGTCCTAAGCCAAAAGACCTGGGTTCTTGTAAGAAGAGAAGAAGACACAGGAACATAGAATATGTAGTAGGAAGATGATGTGAAGACACAGAAGAAAATACCATGGGAAAGGCAAGAGATTGGAGTGACACATCCACAAGCCAAGGAAAACCAAAGATTGCTGGTAGCCACTAGAAGCTAAAAAAGGCAAGGAAGATGTCTTCCCTAGAGGTTTCTAAGGGAGTATGGCCCAACTGACACCTGGATTTCAGATGTCTAGCCTCCAGAACTGTGAGAGAATACATTTCTGTTGTTTAAGCCTCCAGGTTTGTGGTACTTTGTGAAGGCAGCCTTAGGAAATTAATAAATCTCCATTTTACAAATGAAGAATGGATGCTCAGAAATGCTGGTTTGCCCAGAAGTAAGTGCTTAGAACTCCTTAACTCCAAACACTTGAACACTTGCTGGTTGGACTGGTCCATTGGGTGGGGGTTCTCTTTCTCTTCTATCAAAAATTCCTGCTCCAGAAAAATTATATACTAACATCAGAATTTCCCCGTAAGTAAGATTATGTAGAACATTAGTTCTGTGGAGTATTAAAATATGCTAATGTGCACAAAAGTTCTTAGGATCAAAAAAAGGGAAGGTTACTGTGTGTAAATCAAGCTGTCTTTTTTTCTGTCTTTCTGCAGGACCCCCATAGAGCCTTTAATGTGCATTATGAATCTCCAAGAGAAGAATACTAGAGGTTACAATATTTCTCAAGCTGATTTAAACATGGAAAGCTTGTCTTTTACAGATCATCCTATGGAATTCATATTCTGTGGAAGATACTTTGGGAAATGCTGAATTAAAGAAAAAACCTTTTTTTTTTTTTTTTGGTACATCATTTACATGTCAACCATGTTTTCTGAGTTACACCTTCACATAAGTGTCTAAAGGAGAATTGAAAAACATCCTTGCAGCATTAAAATATATTAACAAACCATCTCTTTGGGTAGGTTAACTTAACTAATGTTTTACCATAACTTTTTTATTCTTTAGATCTTTATGTGGATTCTCAGAGTCAATGTCTTCTAGCCAAGGCCATTGGGAACATACCGGTTGTTGAACAAAGTTAGGTCTATTGACTTGTGTCAAGGCAAAATGCACATGAAGGGAAATTGGGGCATTTCAGAAAGAGGATGTTAGGAATTATAATAGGATTTATGCTGCATTGGATACTTCGGGGGTAATATTCAAGAACAAAAATCTTGTTCATATTCAGGAACAAGAATGGTTAGTTCATATAACAGACTGAAAAATAGGGACCCACACTATCATACTCCGATAATGAAAACATGTCCCCTGATCCTCCTGTTCTTTTCTAGACATCCAGCAAGGTTCCCTATTCCCATACCTTAAGTCTTAGGCTGTTATGTAATATTTATACAGGTGCAGTAGTAAGTGTTTACTCTAGTAGAAAATTCTCTTTGGCTAGTTAAGGAGAAAGTAAGGACTGTGTTATTATCTATGACAACTCTCCCTAACGAATTTACATTTAAACCTGGGCTTTGTCAAAGATAAACAAAGCCAGATATTAGTTAAAGGAAGGACAGATTTTAATCAGTAATATACTCTTATAGTAGAGAAAAGAGCCCAACATTAACTGAACTCAACTTCATTTTTTACAGAGGTGAATGGATGTTTTTAAGGAAGAATGAAGGATTAGAGAGGGGGTAAACAGGTGTTCAGCAGAGTCAGGGAAGTGAAAAACTACCAAAAATGGGAAGGGGAGGTTGGCGTACGTGAACTGCATCTGGGTTTGCTAACTGACGCTTCTGAAGCTTCGGATGCTAACCCTCCTAAGGGAGGGAGACAGGAGGCCTATCTTCAGGTGTTGGCTGGAACAAACAGTAAGTTCTTTCGATTGCCTTGAGTTTTTTCAGGCTCTATAAGAAGGGGAGGTTATGGTCATCCTAGAGATGTAGCCCTAAACTGTTAAAAAAAAAACCTCTTAGTCCTTTGTTTTTAAAAAAGATTTTATTTATTTATTTGACAGAGAGATAGAGAACACAAGTAGGCAGAGAGGCAGGCAGAGGGAAAGGGAGAACAAGGCTCCCCACTGATCAGGGAGCCCAATGCGAGGCTCAATCCCAGGACTCTGGGATCGTGACCTGAGCCAAAGGCAGCCACTTAACCGACTGAGCCATCCAGGCGCCCCTCTTAGTCCTTCATTAAGGAGGGCATGTGATGTAATGAGCACTGGGTATAAGACTGAAGAATCACAGGCCTGTACCTCTGAAATCAATAATATATTGTATGTTAATTTAATTTAAATAAAAAATATTTTTTAAAAAAGAAAGAGTGTGGCAAACATAGGTTGAGAAACCCTCATAAACTGTATGAACAGTTGTTGCATATTTATGTGGTTAGGCTAGGTCGTCTACCCTTTCAGAAATGTTTTCTCCTCCGTCTTACCACTAATTCTTATGTGTTTGGGCATGAGGCAAAGTTGTCTGGCTTAGAGTCAAGTTATATCCTTACTGTTTACACAAGCAAATATTTTTTCGTGTTGTAGTAGAAAATCTATCAAATAGGAAAACGATTGTGACATTTTGTTTATAGGAAAATTGTTTACAGATGACAAAACAGCATTTACGACCTACTGTCATTTTTGTAATTTTAAAAAAATGCTAACACAGAAAAGACAAAAGCCAAAAAACTGTTAGTCCTTTATTCAAGTGGGAAGCCTAGCAAGAAGAGGGCTCCGAGGAGCCTGGCTAGCATTTGACCAAGGAGCGAGTTTTTATCTGGTTCCAGAGCAGAAGTTGTATACTTTAAATACATAATGCCATTCTAACTGGTGTAAGGTGATATCTCAATGTGGTTTTAATTTGAATCTCCCTGAGGGCTAATGATGATGAGCATTTTTTCATGTGTCTGATAGCCATTTGTATGTCTTGATTGGAGAAGTGTCTGTTCATATCTTCTGCCCATTTTTTGATGTGTTTGTCTGTTTCGTGTGGGTTGAGTTTGAGGAGTTCATTATAGATCCTGGATATCAACCTTTTGTCTGTACTGTCATTTGCAAATATCTTCTCCCATTCCGTGGGTTGCCTCTTTGTTTTTTTGACTGTTTCCTTTGCTGTGCTGAAGCTTTTGATTTTGATGAAGTCCCAGAAGTTTATTTTCGCTTTTGTTTCCTTTGCCTTTGGAGACGTATCTTGAAAGAAGTTGCTGTGGCTGATATCAAAGAGATTACTGCCTATGTTCTCCTCTAAGATTCTGATAGATTCCTGTCTCACGTTGAGGTCTTTTATCCATTTTGAGTTGATCTTTGTGTACGGTGTAAGAGAATGGTCGAGTTTCATTCTTCTACATATAGCTGTCCAGTTTTCCCAGCACCATTTATTGAAGAGACTGTCTTTTTTCCACTGTATATTTTTTCCTGTTTTGTCGAAGATTAATTGACCATAGAGTTGAGGGTCCATATCAGGGCTCTCTACTCTGTTCCACTGGTCTATGTGTCTGTTTTTATGCCAGTACCATGCTGTCTTGGTGATCACAGCTTTGTAATAAAGCTTGAAATCAGGTAAGGTGATGCCGCCAGCTTTATTTTTGTTTTTCAACATTTCCTTAGCGATTCGGGGTCTCTTCTGATTCCATACAAATTTTAGGAATACATAATGCTCTCCCCAGGGTCAAAAACAAGTTATGAGTGATTCTTTCCGATTGCATTATTCCAGCTCTGGTGGTTGGTTGCTCATTATGTACACCGGGCAGTCTGTTCTCTCTCCTGAGAGAGACTTCTCTCAATTAGCGTGTGCCTGACTCTCTTAGATGTCTCTCTGTAACTTTTTAGGGAAACGTAATGTCCTCTAACAATGATATTGAATACACAGGGTGAGTTAGTGTGGGGGGTGGGTATAAGCTCGATGTCTCCATAAGAAGTAGACAAGTGGTAACCGGGAATTTAAGATTCATTTCTCATAATAGGAATGAGACTTTTTCTTTATTGAGTATCTGTGGTGGAGAGTCCTTGGAGGTGGACAGATGCCTTCAGTGGAGTCAAACAGGTCCTGCAACGCAGGCTGGAAGGTTGTTGAAGAAAATAAAGCAATGATTTCTACCCAGGTTAGACTCAATCTTTGTTCCCACTCCCAAAGGGTTAGGTTTTGCTGATAGGGTTGTAAGGACTTTGGCAGAAGCATTTTGTTGATATGGGATCAATATATAATTTTGATAAGACTGAAATTAGGGTTAATTATGTGAGGAGAAACTTAACTATCAGAAGGGATTGAGAGAAGAAAATTTACATCTTGAAGTATTTTTCATTTGTTTTTTTTGGTTGGTTTTATTTATTTATTTATTTTTTAAGATTTTATTTATTTGTCAGAGAGAGAGAGAGAGCAAGCACAGGCAGACAGAATGGCAGGCAGAGACAGAGGGAGAAGCAGGCTCCCCGCCGAGCAAGGAGCCCAATGTGGGACTCGATCCCAGGACGCTGGAATCATGACCTGAGCCGAAGGCAGCCGCTTAACCAACTGAGCCACCCAGGCGTCCCAGTTGGTTTTATTTATTAAGTTTTGTCAGTAATCTGTTAAATTCAGAACAGTAGCTATGATCTAAGAAAATATCAACCCAGAGGGGTGCCTGGGTGGCTTAGTTAAGTGTCCCTAACTCTTGAGCTCAGGTCATGGTCTCAGGGTTGTGAGTTCAAGCCCCACATTGGGCTCCATGTTGGATGTGAAGTCTACTTAAAAAAAAAAAAAAAAGAAGGAGGAGGAGGAGGAGGAGGGGGAAGGGTTTACAAATTAAGTAAACAAATTAAGCAATTACAAACAAATTAAGAGGAGTTTGTAATATGAGTTTGTAAACTCAGGTAATTTGTGGGTTCTAGGAGGGGCTGATCTCATTGCCTGCAATCAAGGCCAGTGGAAATACTTCAATCATGAGAAGGTTGAGGGTATGAGAATGCCATTCGTTCTTGTTACTTTCCCTGTGGTCTATGGATAAGGACAGTGACGTTACTAAGTAAAAGTTAAAGCTTTATGGTTCTTTGATGACTCTATCAATGAAATGTATGTCTTACAGAAGAGACAATTTGGGATTCCCAAATTAAGCAATTTTTTTTTCTACAGAGCTCTGTAGCAAAGAAAAGCCTTGACACACTCTGAGAATGAACAATAACCAGAACACATTCATAGACTTTCTGGAGATGTTCAAAGGAGCGTTGGGACTGTGGATGTCCATGTTCTACCTTTACAGACTTGCTAGAATTGTGTTGATGGCAGATGGGGCATACATGGGAGCATCCTTAGCGATAGCCTTCAAATTACCCTGCCAGTGTTGGTTTAATACCATCACCAGTTTATCTCTGCTGTTACAGGTAATATCATGAAGCAGCCTTGCTAAACTCTACTTTTATTATGGCTGTATCTTTGGGTAATAAATAGCAAAGCATCTCAGGGTTCTTTGATCCATTGTTTACCTTTGATCCATTGTTTACTTGATCCTTTTTTTTTTTTTTTGCATTTTCTAAAACTTTATTGCCGACTCTTAAAGATGGCTGAATTTTAGAGCAGTAATTAAGAAAATAATTAAGACAAACTGTGGGTTGCTGGGGGGAGGGGGGTTGGGAGAAGGGGGTAGGGTTATGGACATTGGGGAGGGTATGTGCTTTTGGGTAAATTGGAAGGGGAGATGAACCATGAGAGACTATGGACTCTGAAAAACAATCTGAGGGGTTTGAAGTGGTGGGGGGGTGGGAGGTTGGGGTACCAGGTGGTGGGTATTATAGAGGGCACGGCTTGCATGGAGCACTGGGTGTGGTGAAAAAATAATGAATACTGTTTTTATGAAAATAAATAAATTGGAAAAAAAAAAGAAAATAATTAAGAACCTCTGGGGTATTATGCTAAGTAAAATAATTCAGACAGAGAAAAAACAAATACCATGTGATTTCACTTATATATGGAGTCTGAGAAACAAATGAATAAACAAAATAAAACTCATAAAGAGAGACCGGATTGGGGGCTGCCAGAGGAGGGGGGTGGGAGTAGGAGACATGGGTGAAGGACATCCAGAGGTACAAACTTCTGATTATTAAAATAAGTCAGGGAGATGTACAGTGTGGTACCTATAGTCAATAATATTTCCTGCATATTTGAAAGTTGCTAAGAAAGTAGATCTTGGGAAGTTCTCATCATAAGAGAAAAAAATCTGTTGATTATGTGTGGTGGTGGATGGTAACTAGACTCATTTTGGTGATCCTTTCCCAAAGTCATGTTGTACATTTAAAATTAACATAATGTTATATGTCAGTTATGCTTTAATAATCTTTAATAGAAATCTCTATTTCTTTTTTTAAATTTATTTTTTATTTTCAGCATAATAGTATTCATTATTTTTGCACCACACCCAGTGCTCCATGCAATCCGTGCCCTCTATAATACCCACCACCTGGTACCCTGACCTCTCAACCCCCGCCCCTTCAAAACCCTCAGATTGTTTTTCAGAGTCCATATTCTCTCATGGTTCACCTCCCCTTCCAATTTCCCCCAACTCCCTTCTCCTCTCTTTTTCCCCATGTCCTCCATGCTATTTATTATGCTCCACAAATAAGTGAAACCATATGATAATTGGCTCTCTCTGCTTGACTTATTTCACTCAGCATAATCTCTTCCAGTCCTGTCCATGTTGCTACAAAAGTTGGGTATTCGTCCTTTCTGATGGAGGCATAATCTCCATAGTGTATATGGACCACATCTTCCTTATCCAGTCGTCCATTGAAGGGCATCATGGTTCTTTCCACAGTTCGGCGACTGTGGTCATTGCTGCTATAAACATTGGGGTACAGATGGCCCTTCTTTTCACTACATCTGTATCTTTGGGGTAAATACCCAGTAGTGCAATGGCAGGGTCATAGGGAAGCTCTATTTTTAATTTCTTGAGGAATCTCCACATTGTTCTCCAAAGAGGCTGCACCAGCTTGCATTCCCACCAACAGTGTAAGAGGGTTCCCCTTTCTCCACATCCTCTCCAACACATGTTGTTTCCTGTCTTGCTAATTTTGGCCATTCTAACTGGTGTAAGATGATATCTCAATGTGGTTTTAATTTGAATCTCCCTGATGGCTAATGATGATGAACATTTTTTCATGTTTCTGATAACCATTTGTATGTCTTCATTGGAGAAGTGTCTGTCCATATCTTCTGCCCATTTTTTGATATGATTGTCTGTTTTGTGTGTGTTGAGTTTGAGAAGTTCATTATAGATCCTGGATATCAGCCTTTTGTCTGTACTGTCATTTGCAAATATCTTCTCCCATTCCGTGGGTTGCCTCTTTGTTTTCTTGACTGTTTCCTTTGCTGTGCAGAAGCTTTTGATCTTGATGAAGTCCCAAAAGTTTATTTTGGCTTTTGTTTCCTTTGCCTTTGGGGACATATCTTGAAAGAAGTTGCTGTGGCTGATATCGAAGAGATTACTGCCCATGTTCTCCTCTAGGGTTCTGATGGATTCCTGTCTCGCATTGAGGTCTTTCATCCATTTTGAGAAATCTCTATTTCTAAAATATTTTGAATTCATGAATGAATCCAAAATCATATTCTATGTATCAGTATAAATATTTGTTCTTTTATCCATTTGTCAGCAAGTGTGTGTAAAGGCAATTAACTTATCCATCTGAATATTTTATTTCAAGGTAAAGCTTATATTTCAAGGATAAATTCACATCACCAACAGCATAGCCTGTTTGACAATTTTATTTTACTTTCTAAGTATGAGCCACCCAACTAACAAAATTAAATCAGGGATATGCAAGGGAGAATCTAGAAGGTCCATGAAAGGTATGGACACCTCGGTTACTAAGATAAACAATCATGAGCTTTTATATACATATATATACACATATATGTGTATATGTATATATATATATGTGTGTGTGTGTATATATATATATACACATACATATATAGATGAGGAAAGAAGGGTAGCTTGGTTTAATGTTACAGCAATGGATGGTGATGTTTTAAGGGAAACCAACAAAATTGTATAGCAGGTTATGCGATTGGCTGAAAAGTCCCAAGTCATTTCTATCAATAGGAAGTTCTGTACAACCCCGGGAGACAATTTATTTATTTTAAGTAATCCCTACACCCAATGTGGGGCTTGAACTCAGGACCCAGAGATCAAGAGTTCCATTCCCAGCCTACTGAGCTAACCAGGTGCACCCAACAGGGAGATTATTAAGTTTAGTGGCGACCATAGAACTAAGTGGCAAAGTTCACTTAAGGCCTCTAGAAGCCTTGCTGGAGCTCCTGGAGCTCTTAAACAATATAGTTACATAGTGGCTGCTAGTTAAAACATGAAATTCTTACGATTTGTCCCAAAGTAAGAATGTCATAAAATTAAGCTTTTAAAAAGGACTCATGGTCACCATCCCTTTTAGTTAAATACAAATTTATATGTATAATTTTAAATTTTAAACAACTTAAGGGAAATGGTGGAATATTGCTTAATTCACAAATTCCATGGAGGAAATTCAGTTTAGCCAATGGAAAATCAACCCTGGCCTGGTTCAAATCAAAATATTGTGCTGACACTAGTTGTTATATACTAAATTAATTTTTAAAAGACTGAAACATGCTAAAATTGGTATCTTCTTTTAACTTGTATATAATGCCCTTTCTTTTTTTCCTTACAACTGTAATAATAAAAGCTATTAATGTAAATACATGTTTAGTGTCCGCAAAATGAAATACATCTTAATAAATTTGTCTCCTTTTATTTCAGACATTTTGCCTGTTTATCTAGACCATATGTTCCTAGAAATGTGCACAAAAAGAGTGAGGGACTCTTGATCAGGTAATCATTCATTTCCTAAGAGAGGAAAAAAAGAGAAAGAGGAATTGAAAGAAGAAAAAAAGGCAATGAATCATGGAACACTTCATCAAAAACCAATGATGTACTGTATGGTGACTAACATAACAATTTAAAAAAAAAGAAGAGGAACACTGTAGATGAATATGACATTAACACTAAAAAAATACAATTTTTACATGAATTATATTGAATATTGAACAAGACTTGAATGCATGAAATAAATCCTGCTTGGTTGTGGTGCATAATTCTTTTGTAATATTGCTAAATTTTATTTGCTAATATTTTGCTAAGATATTGTGTCAGTATTCATAGGAAATATTGATTTGTAGTCTTTTGTGTTATAATGTGTCTGGTTTTGATATCAAGGTAATAGTAGCTTCATAAAATAAATTGAGAAGTGTATCCTCCTCTCCTGTTTTCTGGAAGAGATTTTATGAAATTGATGTTAATTCTTATTTAAATAAGGTAGAATTTGGTAGTATTCTCCAGTGATACCACCTGGACTTAGAGATTCTTTTTGAGAGTTTAAATTGTAATTTTCTCAGTAGTTCTAATTATCATTTTATATTTGGTGAGTTGAAGTAGGTTTTTTTTATTTTTAAGGAATTAGTTCATTTCACCTAAGTTATCAAATTTATGCATGTAGAGGTATTCATAGTATTTCCTTATACTTTTGATGTTTGTAGTGTCTATAATTATGTCCCCTGTTTCATTCTTAATAATGGCAATTTGTGTCTGCTCTATTTTTACCTTCGTCTATCTTGCTATAAGTTTGTTGATTGTATTGATCTTTTCAAAGAACAAGCTGTTTCTTTCATTGATTTTTCTCTATTTTTTTCTGTTTTTAATTTCTTTGATTTCTGCTTTTACCTTTATTATTTCCCTAATTTTGCTTGCTTTGGGCTTATTTCACTTTTTTTTTTTTTTTTTTTTTTTTAAGTAAGCTCCATGCTCGGCTTGGAGCCCCATGCAGGGCTTGAATTCATGACCCTGAGATTAAGACCTGAGCTGAGATTAAGAGTTGGACACCTAAACAACCGAGCTACCCAGGTTCCCTGAGTTTATTCCACTTTTAAAGGTTTTTTTTTTTTTTTTTAACCTTCTTGAGATGATAGCCTAGATGACTGATTTAAAACTTTTTCTTTGGTCCTGTATGCATTTAGTGTTATACAGTTTTCTGTCAGCTTTGCTTTGGCTGTACTCCACAAATTTTGATATGGTGCATTTTCATTTTTATTCAGTTCAGTACATTATTGGTTTCCCTTGAGACTTCCTCCTTGACCCATGGAATATTTAGAAGTGTGTTGTTAGTTTCCAAAAATTGGGGGTTTTCTATATTTCTGCTATTGATTTCTAGTTTGATTCCATAGTAGTTATAGAGCACACTCTGTATGATTTCAGTTCTTTTAAATCTGTTGAGGTTTGTTTTATGGCCCAGGATATGGTTTTTTTGGCTATATGTTCTGTGAGCACTTGAAGAAATGTGTTTCCTGCTGTTGCTGAATAGAGTATTTTATAAATGACAGTTGGTTCCTGTTGGTTGATCTTGTATTTGAGGTGTTCCATATTCTTGCTGAGTTTTTGCCTATTTGCTCTATCTGTTACTGAGACAGGGTTTTGAAGTTACCAACTATTACAGTGGACTTGTGTATTTCTCCTTTCAATTCTATCAGTTTTCCTTCACATAGTATGTAACTCTGTTGTTTGGTGCATACACATTTTGAACTGGTATGTCCTTTTGGCAGATAAGCTCTTTTATCATAATATAATGTCCCTCTCCCGGAATTTTCTCTGTTCTGAAGTTTACATTATCTGATATTAAGAGCCAACCCTTATTTCCTTTGATTAATGTTTGCATGGCATGTGTGTTTCATCCTTTTACTTTCAACCTGCCAATACTATTATTTGAAGTGAATTTCTTATATAAGCATATTTCATATATATATATATAAAATCTGTATTTTAATTGGCATCTTTAGACTATTTATGTTAAATATAATTATTTTTTGTTAGAGATAAGTCTGCCATTTTATTTTATTTTTCTTTTTTTTTTTTAAGATTTTTATTTTATTTATTTGAGAGAGAGAGAGATAGTGAGAGAGAGCATGAGCGAGGAGAAGGTCAGAGGGAGAAGCAGACTCCCCATGGAGCTGGGAGCCTGATGTGGGACTCGATCCCGGGACTCCAGGATCACGCCCTGAGCCGGAGGCAGTCGTTTAACCAACTGCGCCACCCAGGCGTCCTTATTTTATTTTTCTATTTGCATTATTTATTTTCTTTTTCCTATCTTCCTGGTGATTATTTGAACACTTTTCAGAATTCTGTTTTGATTTATCTCTTGTGTATTTGAGCATATCTCTTTGTATAGCTTTTATTATTATTATTTTTTAATTTCTTTTTAGCATAACAGTATTCATTGTTTTTGCACCACACCCAGTGCTCCATGCAATACGCACCCTCCCCAATACCCACCACCTGGTTCCCCCAACGTGCCACCCCCCCGCCCATTCAAAACCCTCAGGTTGTTTTCCAGAGTCCATAGTCTCTCATGGTTCATCTCCCCCTCCAATTTCCCTCAGCTCTCTTCTCCTCTCCATCTCCCCATGTCCTTCCTTTTATTTGTTATGCTCCACAAATAAGTGAGACCATATAATAACTGACTCTCTCTGCTTGACTTATTTCACTCTGCATAATCTCTTCCAGTCCCGTCCATGTTGCTACAAAAGTTGGGTATTCATCCTTTCTGATGGAGGCATAATCTCCATAGTGTATATGGACCACATCTTCCTTATCCAGTCGTCCATTGAAGGGCATCTTGGTTCTTTCCACAGTTCGGCGACTGTGGTCATTGCTGCTATAAACATTGTGGTACAGATGGCCCTTCTTTTCACTACATCTGTATCTTTGGGGTAAATACCCAGTAGTGCAATGGCAGGGTCATAGGGAAGCTCTATTTTTAATTTCTTGAGGAATCTCCACATTGTTCTCCAAAGAGGCTGCACCAGCTTGCATTCCCACCAACAGTGTAAGAGGGTTCCCCTTTCTCCACATCCTCTCCAACACATGTTGTTTCCTGTCTTGCTAATTTTGGCCATTCTAACTGGTGTAAGATGATATCTCAATGTGGTTTTAATTTGAATCTCCCTGATGGCTAATGATGATGAATATTTTTTCATGTTTCTGATAGCCATTTGTATGTCTTCATTGGAGAAGTGTCTGTCCATATCTTCTGCCCATTTTTTGATATGATTATCTGTTTTGTGTGTTGAGTTTGAGGAGTTCATTATAGATCCTGGATATCAGCCTTTTGTCTGTACTGTCATTTGCAAATATCTTCTCCCATTCTGTGGGTTGCCTCTTTGTTTTCTTGACTGTTTCCTTTGCTGTGCAGAAGCTTTTGATCTTGATGAAGTCCCAAAAGTTCATTTTCACTTTTGTTTCCTTTGCCTTTGGGGACATATCTTGAAAGAAGTTGCTGTGGCTGATATTGAAGAGGTTACTGCCTATGTTCTCCTCTAGGGTTCTGATGGATTCCTGTCTCACATTGAGGTCTTTTATCCATTTTGAGTTTATCTTTGTGTACGGTGTAAGAGAATGGTCAAGTTTCATTCTTCTACATATAGCTGTCCAGTTTTCCCAGCACCATTTATTGAAGAGACTGTCTTTTTTCCACTGTATATTTTTTCCTGTTTTGTCGAAGATTATTTGACCATAGAGTTGAGGGTCCATATCAGGGCTCTCTACTCTGTTCCACTGGTCTATGTGTCTGTTTTTATGCCAGTACCATGCTGTCTTGGTGATCACAGCTTTGTAGTAAAGCTTGAAATCAGGTAATGTGATGCCGCCAGTTTTATTTTTGTTTTTCAACATTTCCTTAGCAATTCGGGGTCTCTTCTGATAATGGCTGCTCTAGGTGTTACATTATACATATGTCACTAACCACAGTCTATTGACATCATCATTTTACCAACTCAAGCAAAGTGTGGAAAACTTATCTCTTTTATATCCCTTTACCCTCCCCCAATTACAATAAATTATCTTTAAAAATTCCCCTACATCATATCAAATCCCATCAATGTTAGAGTTTTTGTTTCAATCATTAAACATAACTTAGACTCAAAAAAAGAAGAAAATCCTCTTGTACTTACTTATATATTTTTGCTTTTCATGTCTTACCTTTTTTTTTATGTTCTTAGGTTCTTTCTTTTATTGATTCCTTTCTGTCTAGAGGACTTCTTTTAGCCATTCATTTAGGATAGGTCTGCTGGCAACAAATTCTCTTAGATTTCCATCATCTAAGAATGTCTTGACTTGTCCTTCATATTTGAAGGGTATTTTTTTTTTAAAGATTTTATTTAGTTATTTGACAGACAGAGATCACAAGTAGGCAGAGAGGCAGGCAGAGAGAGAGGAGGAAGCAGGCTCCCTGCTGAGCAGAGAGCCCAATGTGGGGCTCAATCCCAGGACCTTGGGATCATGACCTGAGCCGAAAGCAGAGGCTTTAACCCACTGAGCCACCCAGGCGCCCCTTGAAGGGTATTTTTGCAGCATATAGAACCTCTGGGTTGGTAGAGTTTTCTTTTAGCACTTGAAAATTTGTGCCATTTCCTTTTGTATTTCATACATTCTGATGAGCCAACTGCTCTTTGGTAGATTTAGCTGTAGTATTAGCATAGGCACTCAGCCAAAGGTCTCCCAAGTTTGAAGCTTTGGCTTTAACCAAATAAATTAATGTTTATTTTGCATTCTAGAAATTTATAATGGAGCATACAGTAAAGACTTTTCAGATATTTTTTGACTCAAGTAGCAAAGAAAAGCTAGTATTTCTGTTTCATTAAAATCTGAAAAGCTGTAAGTAGTGAACAAGAAGTAACTTTTTGTGTGTGTGTTTTTTTAAATCTAGGATGAAGAGAAAACTTATGTTCTTGCCTCCATCCACCACCATACCAGAAATGGAATCCAATGGCACCTTCACCAGTAACAACAGCAATGGGAACTGTACAATTGAAAACTTCAAAAAGGATTTTTACCCTACCGTGTACCTGATAATATTTATCTGGGGAACCTTGGGAAATGGCTTTTCCATATACGTTTTCCTGCAGTCTTATAAGAAGTCCACGTCTGTGAATATTTTCATGCTAAACCTGGCCATTTCAGATTTCTTATTCACAAGTACACTACCCTTCAGAGCTGACTATTACCTCAGAGGCTCCAATTGGATATTTGGGGACCTAGCCTGCAGGATTATGTCTTATTCTCTGTATGTCAACATGTACAGCAGCATTTATTTCCTGACTGTGCTGAGCATCGTGCGTTTCCTGGCAACCGTTCACCCCTTCAGGCGCCTCCACGTCACCAGCACCAGGAGTGCCTGGATTCTGTGTGGGATCATATGGTTCCTTATCATGGCTTCCTCAGCAGTGCTTCTGAACAATGGCTCTGAGCGGAATGGCAGTGTCACATTATGCTTAGAGCTGAATATGCGTAAAATTTTTAACCTGCAGACCATGAACTACATTGCCTTGGTGATGGGCTTCCTGCTGCCATTCTGCATGCTCAACATTTGTTACCTGCTGATCATTCGAGCTCTGTTAAAGGTGAAGGTCCCAGAACTGGGTGTGCGGGTTTCTCACAAGAAGGCTCTTATCACCATCATCATTGCCTTGATCATCTTCCTCCTGTGTTTCCTGCCCTATCATGTACTGAGAACCCTCCACCTGCTTGCATGGGAAGTGGGTGTATGCAGAGACAAGCTGCATAAAGCTGTGGTCATCACATTGGCCTTGGCAGCAGCCAATACGTGCCTCAATCCTTTGCTCTATTACTTTGCTGGGGAAAATTTTAAGGATAGGCTAAGGGCTACACTCAGAAAAGATCACCTACAGAAGACAAAGTGCAGCATTCCTGTCTGCATCTGGTTGAAAAAGGAAACACAAGTTTAAGGGTTTTGTAGATAAGGCCTGTTCTTGTATCCTTGTGCTCACATTCATTCACACGTAGTCTCAAATGACCATATATTTACACCATTTCCAACAAAGGTCAATCAAGTCCTACTTCAAACATTTTATTAGGTGTGTTTTCAGTGGTTGAGTCTAGATAAGAAATGTAGCAGGCAAAGTCTCTACTAGTCTTGCAACCTAAAATGTCAGACTGGGAAAAAAGTGCTTAGCATATTGTGTGCTTCTTTTTGTCAGATTCTGTACCAGATCTTGGTCCCACCAGGCATTCTAGATTAAGGTTAAGACAATCTCAACTTGTCCAGCTTCTCCGCCCCTCTTATATCTTCAATCCTTTAAGATATAGTCAGTTAACGGGGCACCTGGGTGGCTCAGTTGGTTGAGCAACTGCCTTCGGCTCAGGTCACGGTCCTGGAGTCCTGGGATCGAGTCCCGCATCGGGCTCCCAGCTCTATGGGGAGTCTGCTTCTCCCTCTGACCTTCTCGCCTCCCATGTTCTCTCTCACTGTCTCTCTCTCAAATAAATAAATAAATAAAATCTGTAAAAAAAAAAAAAGATATAGTCAGTTAACAAAGCTAAAGGAGGTTCCAGAGCAGATAAGAAAAGCATCCTAGGAATTCACTGAAAAAGCTTTGTGAAGAAGGTTGCCCTTTAACAGGTCCCAAACAAGAATAGCGAGAGAGAAAGGGAGAGGAGGTCTGGGGCAAGAAAGGGCTGGTGAAAAGTAGGGAGATATTTCATTTTGTACTGAGATAGAGGCTCTAGCACACTGAAGGCAAGAAAGTTCTCTTTGCCTCTCTCTTGCCAGGAGGCTAGAAAGGATAGGAAGAGTCGGAGGAAGAACTAGGCCATTGCCTAGGATTAGAGGGATTATGGGTGAAAATACAGAGAAGAGGGAGTCAGCTTTACTCTTGGGATTTGGGTTTGGACTGACTTCACTTCAGTTCTCAGTCTTGCACATTAATCCAATGGGGTGGGAGCCAAAACAGAGGAGGTTGCTCTGGGCACTGAGAGAGAGTGTGGGGTAGAGGATAAGTCGCAAAGGTTGTTGTACCTCTGAAATTCTACTAATATTTTGGCAAAACATGAATAGGGTGACTTTCCTTTTGAGGGAGTATAGAAAAGAACTGGATATTGGGAAGGGGTTCTTTTGTCTACTGAAACAAACCTAGAGAGACTACCAACTGCTACCTCCCAGACCACTGTACCATGAACAATTGAATGCCCTCTCCATGCTGGGCAGACTGTGCCAGACATTTTGCATTCAGCAACGCCATTTAACCCTCACACCAAAGCCTTGTGTTTCTACTTCACGAATGAAAAAACTGAAGCTCAGAGTAATTAAGAAGCTTGTTCAAGTTCACACAGCTTGTAAGTGTTTAAAAAATATCTGTGGAGAAGAGATAGCTGGGTGTTTGCTCCACTGCTTTCCCAACAAAACTCCAGGAAGATTGGTTGAAGGTCTGAATAAAAGTTCCCTTTCCCCATCAGGCACCTACCCCTTCTCATTTTCACAAGATACTCTCTTTGGAGTTACTGACCTCAGGTAGAGTAGAGTGTGGGAGGGAGGTGGTGGTCTCAAGCTAGGAAGAAAGGAAATGTCTTCATAGTAAACAGGAGCTCCGGTTGGGGGGGGTGGCTATCAGAATGCTGACAGACTCATATCCCATCAAAACAGATGCCTATAGGATCCCACTGTGGGGAAACTGTCCAACCCAAGAAAAAGACTAACAGACTGTTAAGGATTTCCTAACAAAAAAGCCAGAACCTCCCTTATTACCTACCTGACAGGGAAGCCCACACTGCAAATAATCCCTCACATTCAGAGAGCACCTAGTCAGCCTATTAGAGCCTCACTATTAATTATGAATAGTCAATGACCACTGCACTTGGGGGCCAGCAAGGCCAGGGGGTGGGGGCATAGGGCACAAAGGCCCAAACATGAAAAACACCTACAAATAAATGAGAGGGTAGATAGACATTTTTAGTATAGAAGGTCTCAACACTCTTTATCACCCTTGCACTTTTTATCAGAACCCCGCTGGAGGATGTGTTCCTCCAAAATAAATGATTAAGCCAAGATAGGGGAAAACATGGGATCTAGGAAACAAAGAATCCAACATAGGAGAAAGGTAAAGAAAATAAGATGTTGGTGATAGCAGAAAAGAAAAAAGAAACTAATTGATTTGCACGCATTGGAGGGATTTATATTTTTCTTGAAGAACTTGGGATGAACTAGTGAAAATACATAGAAAAATAAACGAGGGAAAAGACACTGTGATCCTTGAATGCTCGCAGAAAGAAACAGTTGTTTAAGAACAGAAATACAATCGTAGTACACTATGTGGCTCAGCTGTAAATAATGTTCACACAGAGAATAATGTAAATAACAAAATACTGTGATACAACTTTTTTAAGAAATGAGAGGGTATGTATGCGAGGGAGAGGTGTAAGATGTCTAGATCTCCATCTTCTGTCACAGAAAATGCATAATAACTAAAGCTAGGGAATGACAAAAGCTGTAGAAAAATGTTATTTAGCAACAGGAGCTGTAGTCCAGAAGAAACAATGAAAAGGAGAGACAGGGATGGCCTCTGGGGAGTTAGGGGTAGAACAATAGGGTGGAGATTTCTCTTTTCCTGTTAAAAACTTTTCAGCCATCTAACTTGTAAATATGTATTGTTGAAATAAAAATTAAGTTTAAATTAAACTTTAAAAGTCAAATGGATTCTGTGGGTTTTGTTTTTTCGTTTTCAAAGAAATGAGACAGAAAAGAAAGGTTGCCAGAAATGGGCACTGAACACAGACAGGAGCAAGGAAAGCAGGAAATGGCTAAACTTGGACTTGGGCCTCTGAGGGAGACCCACCCAGCCCTGCCATGGGAGGGGAGACCCCTCCTGGGATGGCTGGAATCAATTCCTAGGATCAGAGATTATTTAGTATATCCGGATATTTTTTAGAGACAAGCAGCAGAAAACCCAACTCCGAGTGGCTTAAACAATCCAGTCACTATCTCACATAACTTAACATCCAGAGAGAAGTTGGACTTCAGGCACTATAGAGCAGGGGCTTCTGTGAGCCT
Source organism: Neogale vison (assembly GCF_020171115.1). Classification (NCBI taxonomy): domain Eukaryota; kingdom Metazoa; phylum Chordata; class Mammalia; order Carnivora; family Mustelidae; genus Neogale; species Neogale vison. The sequence goes on along the minus strand of NC_058095.1, from coordinate 107,660,465 downwards.
TCTTCTCCAGGCATCGGCCCTGTCTGATGGCTGAATCCCCTCATGGAAACAAGCTGATTGCAAGCAGCCTGAGGCTACATGCTCCCTTTCTTATATCCAGGAGAAGAAACAGGGTATCTCTTGCTCCAAACAAAGTCATTGGGCTTCCTTTTAATCAGAATACTCAGATGACACCCCGGCTCCTAAACTAGACCAAGGAAGGATTTCTCTGATGCAGCAAGGATGGTCAACGTCTACACCTGCAGGAGGGTTAAACCCACTGAAATATCAGCTGGGAGAAGGGTGAAATGGGACTGCAGAGGCCACATAGTGAGTCACCTGCACCACAAGTGAGGTGGAAAAGAGCTGCCAGCCAGCCAGGCATCCAAGCCCAACATGGCTGGTACCTATGTAATGGCCCCAGCAGCTCAGGAGTGTGAAGGAATGATGGGTTAGAAGAAAGACAAAAGCTAAAATAGGAGTTTATATTGTAAAGTCATAAGGATTTTCAAAAGGTGATTAGAAATCTCAACAACTGTCCAGGGGTGAGCCGGTAAAGTTGGGGTACCTGAGAGCAACCGACATCCTTGGAATCAACAGTAATGGAGGGGTTGTGAGTCATTGTGTCTTTAAATCTATGGTGCCTGGGTATGTGTGTATGTGGGTGTGTGAGAGAATACATGCTTAATGACTTATTTTTCCTTTTTCCAAGACTTTCCCTTTCTCCAGTCAGGGTGAAGCATCTCATCTGGTAAAGAATGTTGTCCTTGAGGAAGAAAACAAAATGGATTTCTTTATTTACCACAGTGAAAGCCAAGAGTGTCCCAAAGTTTTAGATACAGTTCTTTTTGTTTGAAAGATTAGATAGCCCCTCAAGCAAGTACACAAATTGTTCAACTGGGAGAAAGGGTGTTTGTTGTGTCAGCTTTAGAGGAATTATGATACTGCAACTCTGTGTTTTCAGTGGGGACCTAAGAAGCAAATGCCATTAAGTTTTGTAACTATTCTGAATGACCAGTTCTCTGCATTGGATTTAATTAAGATGACTTACAATGTATTCTGCAGCAAAAATGTTGTCAAACTGACCAAAAACAGGTTTACGAGGAGAGATGGACAAGGGAGATGGCTTTCTACAGAGCTTTCATTTTTCTTTCTGGAAAAGGGCTTGAAAATAGAGACCCTGTTGGGGGGAATGGAGGTAGGTGGGAGGGGGTAATCCAGAGAATATGGTGATAGGATATCCTTCCTCTAAGATATTTTTGTCCCCAAGTAGATAGGGGCAGCTACTCATGGCTAATAAAAGCCGCAAGGAGAGTTTTAACAATAGAGAACTTATTAAAAAGTGGTGAATCATGAGAGACTATGGACTCTGAAAAACAATCTGAGGGGTTTGAAGTGGCGGAGGGGTGGGAGGTCGGGGCACAAGGTGGTGGGTATTATAGAGGGCATGGATTGCATAGAGCACTGGGTGTGGTGAAAAAATAATGATACTGTTATGCTGAAAATAAATAAATGAAAAAAAAAAGAAAAAAAAGTTAGTGTGTATTTGAAAGCTCTAACAAGCAAAGAGTATAGCACTGATGTGAGAATACACAGAGAGTTCAAAGATACATAGACAGGAACGGAGGTTAATTTACATGGGGAATTGGAAAGGTCTCAGAAGTTTCAGCTGCTTGAAAATTCTAAGCCCAGGGACCCATGGTCCTTCCCCTGCTTCCTTGTCCCCAAAGATCCTTGCATGCCAAGCGTGGGGCAGACATAGCAGGGCCTGTGGGACATGGAAGGAAGCTACTACAGCCTGTGTTGGCTCATGTAGAACATCAGGACCTTTGCATAACCCTCAAGTCAGGGAAAAACAAACTCTTGTATAACTCTCAAGTTGGAGAACCCATATAATGGCTAAGATGGAATTTCCTATTAGCCTTGTGGGGATAGGTGCTTCGAGTCTGCTGTAAATTAATTTTTTTAAAATGAAGCATGATGCTTTCTTTATTCACAAGATCCTTCAAACAAACAAAAATGTTTGAATTAAGGAAGAATAAAACTGTTACTTCTATTCTTACTCCCTACTCTAAGAATTAGAATCTTCTTTTTTTTAGGTTTTCTTTCTTTTTTTTTTTTAAGATTTTATTTATTTATTTGACAGACAGAGATTACAAGTAGGCAGAGAGGCAGGCAGAGAGAGAGAAGAGAAAGCAAGTTCCCTGCTGAGCAGAGAGCTCGATGTGAGGCTTGATCCCAGGACTCTGGGATCATGACCTGAGCCCAAGGCAGAGGCTTTAACTCACTGAGCCACCCAGGTGCCCCTAGATTTTATTTCTAAGTAATCTCTATACCCAACGTGGGGCTCAAACTCACAACCCCAAGATCAAGAGTCACCCAGGCACCCCAGAAATAGAATCTTATTAGTCCCACCACACTTATTTATGTACCTCTGATCCTGGAGGTAACCGTTATTCTGAATTTTGTGTTAAAAATTCCTTTACCATATAAATGCATCTCCAAGCAACCCTTAAACGACATAGATTTTAACCATGTGGGTCCACTTTTTTGTGGAGTTTTTTTTTTTTTTAAAGATGTATTTGACATAGAGAGAGAGAGATCACAGGTAGGCAGAGAGGCAGGCACAGAGAGAGGGGGAAGCAGGCTCCCCGCTGAGCAGAGAGCCCGATGCGGGGCTCGATCCCAGGACCCTGAGATCATGACCTGACCCGAAGGCAGAGGCTTAACCCACTGAGCCACCCAGGTGCCCCTGTGGAGTTTTTTCTATAAGTACAGTGCTGATGTATTTATAAATGTATTTTTCCCTTGTACTGTGAATGTATTTGTACTGTACTATAAATGTATTTTCCCCTTCCTTATGATTTTCTTAATAAGATTTTCTTTTCTCTTGCTTATTTTATTGTAAGAATTCAGTATGTAATCCCTACAATATACAAAATATGTATTACATACCATTTATATTTCATCAGTAAGACTTCTGGTCAAGAGTAGGCTATTAGTTAAGTTTTGGGGGAGCCCGAACTTATACGTGGATTTTCAGTTGTGTGAGAGGTCAGCACCCCCAATACTCACATTGTTCAAGGGGCAACTGATTTTAGTTTGAAAGTTTTTGCTCTTTCTAGAATTAGTTTCTATGGTAACAGTTTTTTTCCATTCAGCTTTATCTTCTTGAGGTTCAATCATGATACTACTGCTGGTAAGAGCATAACATTTAATTATCCATACTTCTGTTAATGGAGACGGATTATTGTCAGTTTTTTCTTTTGGAAACCATGGCTCTATGAATATTCCCATACATGTCTTTCAGTGTGAACATGTAAAAATTTGTCTAGATTATATTTTTAAGAATGTGTTCATGATCCACAATTCTATGTAATACTCAACTCTTTTCCAAACTGGCTTTACCAATTCAAACTCCTGATAGCAGTGTACAAGAACTTCCACATATCTGTCTCTTTAGAAGCATTTGAGATGGTTAGACTTTTAACCTGTTGAAACCTGGGGAGTTTCAAGTGACTTTCAATGTGGTGTTCATGTTTCACTGTGATTTTCATATATTATTTACACTTAGGGAGTTAACCAATAAACTCTCACAAAAGGAAATTTAAAGATTGTACTTTTGGCAAAAGAAAAATGGTAACAGATGGGCATTCTGGAATGCAAGAAGGAGTAATCTATAACAAAGATATAGATTAATCTATAACAAAGATATTATGCTAATCTATAACAAAGATATAGATTAATATATGGGTAAATCAAAAGTTCTAGATTGATAGCTAGAGTGACTGTCTTCTGCTTTTTGTTGTTGCCAATGAGAAGTCAGCTGTCCAGTTCCTTTAATAGTGATAGCTACCATTTATTAATCCCAGATAATCTTCTAGGAAATATGTGTGCATTTTTCGTATAATATAAGAAATTGAAAATGGTATTAATCATATTTTATAGATGGAAAAACTAAGTCATAGAGAGGTAAAGTAACTTGCTAAGATGTACTTGCAAAGGATAGAAGCGGCATTGAAACCCAGTCAGTGCATTCCGGAGTTCACGACCTTAGCCACCACACTTGCCACTTAGACCTTATTCGCTTCTATACCACACTAAACTATAGTGTGATACTGCTTCATAAGTGAGTTGACTTTCTTGCTGGTTGGTCTTGAGATCTTCTCTTTATCTCTTGTATTCTGAAATATTACTTTGATGCGTATCATTTTTACTGCTTCTCATCCATGGTGATTTGGTGTGTTTTGTGATTTTTGACTCCAGGCCCGTTCTTTGGAACCTGATGAGTGGGAATCTTTTGAGGCTCATGTGGCTTTCCTCCAGAGAAGTTTTATGTTTATTTTTGCTAAGTTCCTGGATGCATTCCAATCCTGGGACCACATTAAATTAAATTCACTACTCAATCTTTTTTATACCACGTAACACTGAGCATAAGTCTGAAACTGATGGGTGTTTATAAGCTAGGAACAGACAGACGAACCACCAACAGAACACAAAGAAGAAAGAATTCTAGTTTAAATGACTTTTTTTTGTTTGTTTTTGTTTTTTAAGGGTTCTTAACCCTTAAAGAAAAGGCAGAGTTTAATGGGCAGACACTGAGGAAGGGTAAAAGGGAAGGGCGTTTTAGTTGAGGGACGTGGGTAAAGACCCAATCCAACAAAATCTAGTGCTTTTTGGAAATTTTAAGCAATCTGATGTGAACTGGTGGGCATATCGCCTCCTGGCGGAGGGGTTTGGGGAGAGCAATGGTTGTGCTTCAAGTCTGTAAAAGCAGGTTGGGTAGGATCATGGGTGATTGTGGGCATGATTCGAGAGACACTGAGGAGTCATGGAACACTTCTGAGGAAGACTGTGTGATGACTAGAGTCATCTGCATACAAGGAACGTTGCTCTTTAAGGAACATGTAGACTAGATCTTCAGTGTAAATATAGAACAATGCCCCATAGCCGGTTGGAATTCATTCTTCATTATGTTCAATTGTTCGCGATTCATTCTGTCTTCTCTGTTGGAGGAGCTATGTACAAATTAATCTTATTAAGTTTGCCTGTAAGGAAATGGCACGTCTTTTTTTTTTTTTTTAAAGATTTTATTTATTTATTTGAGAAAGAGTGTGTGAGCGGGGCGGGGTGGGGGGGCGGTTGCAGAGGGAGACAGAGAAGCAGACTACCGCACCCCCCTCCCCCAGCAAGGAGCCTAATACAGGACTAGATCCCAGAACCCCGGAATCATGACCCAAGTGTCTGAGTTCACAGACCTTAACCCACTGAGCCACCCAGACACCCCCATGAAATGGTGTAAGCCTTTGAGCCCAGGAGCCACTCACTTTGCAAATCAGTGACTCTCCTCACCAGTTCTCAGATTGCCTAATGTTGTCCACATTTAAACTCGTGCTTTTAAGTTTGGGCTGAAATCAACTCTTCAGTTTTTAAAACAAACAGACAAACAAACTAACCCACACCTGGAAATTCTCATTGAATGTATTTGTAGTCATGCTTGATTATCTGTGTTTTTTAAAAGCTTCGCTAATGCTCCTTATGGTATATAAATTCAGATACTCTTTTCCGAATGTTGCCAACCCCCAACTGCCCTCTTTGGGAAAAGTTGAATCATTTTTTTAGAAATGGTTCTCCATTTCATATTTGAATATATGCCAAAGTAGCTCCTGAGTCTGTAAGTTCTACGTCAAAGGAAAATACAAATCTGAACAAGAAACATGCTTATAAAGGATAAAGTGTTGTAACACCGAGTCAAATGAGCTGAGACCCAGCCTCAGTTCTGATACTTTCCATTCACATGACCTTGGGCAAAGGACTTTGATATCTTTGCTTTAGTTTTCTCATCTGTAACATGGAAGTGACATACTTGCCCCATCTTGGAAAGTAGTGGTGAGGACAAAATAAAATATGAAAATGTATGTCTGTCCTCTCGGAATCTATAAAACCCTGCAGAAATGCAAGTTGTCATGAACTACTAGATGCTTTGTGTAAGCTGATCTTTCATTAATTATTTACTTTTAATTAATTATTAGTTGGTCTCTAATTTGTTCTTCATAGTTGAATTTTGTTATTTTGAGGGTTCTGAAAACACATACTCATGTTCCTACTTAAAAGAACGCAGTGATTATGCTGGGCGTAATGCAGCTCTGGACAGAAGGGAGTCCAGAAGACAGCGCTGGCCCTTGTGATGAGGGAGAAGCAAGCCTCCTGGACCTGCTCTAGGCGGGTCCCCCAGATCCTGTCAGAAAAAAGAACTTTTGTCCTCTGCGTAAGAAGTGAGGTCATGGAAGCCAAATTCATCATAAATCAAAGCAACTCTGGGTCTCCTTCACCTCTCAAATGTAGACATCTATAAACAGTTTCTTACGTAAATATACTTTGTTACTTCCAGAAATATGGGAACAAAGCCAGAATCTCAAAAGATAAAGGTTAGACGATCAGAGATGTGTGCTAGAAATAAAAAATAACCCAAAACCTGGCTGAACTCAGTCCTGACCGCCTGTTCTTTAGGGAGGGTTGACATTCACAAGCTTAAGCTGAAGGTTAGGGGTTTTACCTAACCTTTGTGGTGGTTTGTTCCATTTTGCCACAAGGCTGCAAGAAATGCAGCCCCCCCAGCATGGTGGGGACTAGGTTGTGGGTCACAAACAAGACTCAAGGCTGTGGTTTGGAGCAACAGGGAGACTGGGGGCTCGCAGTCTGGGAGGCCTGTGTCTGAACTCTCGGTCCGGAGTCCTCAGACACGGAAGGCACTCCCTCGAAGTTTTTATTTGCTAGTCAGTAAGCCTGAAAATATTGAGCTCTGTCTCGGGGGGCTGTGAAGATGACATAGGACAACGTATGTAAAAGCACCTAGCAAAGTACTCATATAGGGTAGGCCTCCCTGAGATGTTCTCGCCTAAGCACCACCATCCTCCATCTGCAAGTTACTTTGGACAACTTGGACTTGGACAAGTCACTTTGCAGACATCTTAAGTTTAGTCAGTTTGTACTTCCCAGAAGGGAAGCCTTTGGGCTATTTGGATAATACTCCAGAGAAAACTGCTTCATTTGAATAATTCCATGCATTTCCCGTGTACATTCATTCCTGTAACCTATGTGGAGTCAGGGGCTTGTGTGGTCCGGCTACAGCAGGGAAGGCACACTCACATAAACACTGGCAGGAGTAATTAAGCAATTAGAATCTTTATTACATCCCTTCAAGAAAGTGCCCAAGAGGATTTATTTTCTTTGGCTACAGCAAGGCTCCCCCTATCCTTCCCTCTGTCATTATCTCTCAAATGTCTGGCAGCTGCTTCGGGGTCTCTCTGCACACCCCCTACTCCGCACTGTTAACAGCCCCCCCCAACTTCTTCCCATTGTTTTGTTACCTTGGGCAGTGCATAGTGTTGTAATCTTATATATACATTTATTAAGCTTATTAGCATTGCCTTGAACATCAAATAATCAACAGCCTCCCAAATAGTCCTAGACTATGTACATAGCTAATAAATCAAAATATATAAATATAATAATATATAATAAGGTAAAACAAATATATAAGTATAATAAGTAATATATATACTAAGGTATTTTTTTCTAAATACTTAAACATTGCAAACCTATTTCAATACTTCTAAATGTTTAATTAAATTTACAAATGTATTAGAGTCTTGTAAATATTTTACCACTTTAAGAGACAATACTTAGAAGGCAATAATGATTACAAAAATCAGTGCATTTACATTCAACAAATAACAAGATTATTAACTTTATAGGGAAAAAACTCTCCTCATCTAAAAATCTGACACTCCCAAAATGCTTTCACAACTATTTTCTACACATATATTATTACTGAGAAAAATTTCCTGTAACAGATCGCACATGTGTATCCTTATATTCTTGCCAATACAACACTTTGCATGAATAATGTCAGCAACTATTTATTCAGTTGAATTTTGTACCTACGATTTCCCCCACAGCATTGGTAGGATCATCTCCATTTTACAGATGAAGATACAAAACCACAAACAAGTTAGGGCATCTTGGATTCCAAATTATCCCCTCCTCAGCCCTTCTGCAAGCAAAACTGCCTTTCCCGGAGTCAGAGGGAATGCCCCTCTCCAATCTGATGGTGAGGTAGGCCGTGGCCTGGCTTGCTTGAGGTCCAGTGATGCGAAAGAAAACAGAACTCATTGGAGTGTACGTTAGTCTGCTCAGACTCCCATAATAAAATACTACAGACTGTGTAGCTTCAAACGTAGACATTTATTTTTTCTCAGTTTTGGAGGCTAGAAGTCCAAGATCAAGGTGCCTTTGGGGTTGGTTACTGAGGAGGCCTCTCTTCCAGACTTGCAGAGAACTACTGCCTCCCTGTGTCCTGCAATGGCCTTTCCTCTGTACACACAAACAGAAAGATAGTGAGACAGAGACAGAGAGAGAACTCTCTCTGGTGCCTCTTCTTCTTCTTGTGAGGATACCAGTCCTATCAGATTAGGGCCCTACCCTTATGACCTTAATCCCCTCCCGAAAGGCCCCATCTCCAAATATAGTCCCACTGGGGATTAGGGTCTCAGCATAAATTTGGAGGGTGACACAGATCTTTCTGCAGATGCAGCAATACATCTGAGGTGAACTGCTCCTCCTTGGCCCAGCGGTTCTGGGCTCTCCTTATGGCAGATTCCTCTCTCCTCGTGGGCTTTGTGAACTCAGAACCTGGGGAAACTACGGGAAGAATAAGGGAGATGTCAGGACGTTTGTCCTTTGTATTCGTGATCTTGTACATGACCTTCCCTCTGATTGTTGGCTGGCTTGCCAGCGACCTGAAGGAAAGCAAACATCAAGACAGTCCAAACAATCACTTTTGCTGACCTTCAACCCGGACTATCTCTTAGGAAAACTCTTCAAGAAGCAGTGTGGTACAACGTAGAGAGCTCTATATCTGGAATCAGAAGTCCTGGGTTCGAATCCCAACAGCTTATCATGGCCTATGAGCTCCCTCATGACTGAAGCTCTGGCTGTCTCCACCTCACCCCTTACACTCTTCCTCTCTCACTCCCTCCACCAATGCTGGCTTCCTGCTTCTACTCAAAACCCACAAGCACACGCCCACCTTAGGGCCTTTACAAAGCTGTTTCCTCTGTCTGGAAATCTGTCCCTCGGGTATTGGCTTGGACCATTCTCTTACTTCATTTATTACTTCACTTAAATGCTGCCCCTCCCAGAAAGCTCTTCTCTGACTATTCGATCTAAAATGGCACCCACTCCTCCCTTCCATTAGGCCCATCCCCAACACTGCTTGATTCCTCTTTCCAATACTTATCACCATGTGATGTTACCATACACATTTATTTGTGTGTGGCTTGTCTTTCCCAATATATTGCCGACTCCACTAGGGCAAGTTCATTGGTTTCATTCAGGGCTGCGGCCCATGCCAAGAAGAACCCTGGAAGCAAAGAAGCCACTCAAAACAGATTTTGAATGAATGACTGGGAATGAATGAGGCACCTAATCTTGGTTTCGGCTTCCCTAACATGGCTCGTCCTTACTCAGGACTAGTCCTCGGGGGGCCCCTAGCCTGTCCTTGGCCTCACGGGCGAGGGCATCTCAGTGGACTCTAGGGTGCCATCACCCTGCAGCTCCTAGAGCCATCCCCACTGTGGCAGCTTTCAGCTTGCTGCAGACAGTGGGAAGCCAGGCTTCCTATGAGCACAGGGGAGGTTCCAGAAAGGACAGGTGCCCCGAAGTGGTACAGAGGGTAGGAGTGAGGAAAAGCAAAGTGGTTGAGGGATAGCCAACCACCCTTAAAGGGTGGGAACTAAATAGTGCACTGCATGCAGAGCGACCTTTGCAAGAAGAAAGCCTGGGAGGGGTTTGTTAAACTTTGTGCCTAAGATGAAAGTGTTTCTGGGCTAAAGGTAGAAGCAAAGGAGCCTGACCGAGACCTACTGTCAGTGCAGAAAGGAGAGAGTGTCAGCTCCATGAGACAACGCTTGCTCACTTCCCTTTCCCTGGGGATGAGAGTGGTCCCTGGTGCATCACTGGTACCTGGTGAATTTGTAGTCTCCTTGAAGATGTGTCCAGAAGGCACCTCATAGAGGGTGTGTGTGCAGAGACCTAGCAAAGGTGGTGCATGGGAAAGAGAGTGAACATGGATGGCGTCAAATGAAGAAGCTTCTTAGAAGAGACATCTGTGATGTGATGGAAGCCACAAGGTGACTCCCTGGTCCCAGCAGTAACTGGCTATAGGAACCTGGGCAAGCTTCTTCTCTGCCTTATTTTTCTCATCGGGAAAGTGAGTCCAAATGCCACTGACTTTGTAGATTGTTTCTGAATCATGTGCTGAGAATCCAGCATGGCCCTGGCATGGGAAGCTGCAATGTGCAAGGCATGAAGGAGAGAGGAGGGAAGCAGGGTCTAGATGGATGGGGAGCGAGCAGTGGGTCAGTATGGAGGATTCGGGTAGGGCAGACAGAGGAAACTCCGGAGAAATGAAGGCCACAAAGAGGGTTGAGCCTCTAAAGGTTCAAGAAGAGGGGGCTCTGAAATGGATGGCCAGGAGGGAGCGGCTGAGGAGGAGGAGAGTGGAAGGGGAGGAAGAAGGAATCTGAGAGAGACCCATGGACACTGTCGCAGCTCTGGCCCTGCTGGCTGGTAGCAACCCCCCCCCCCCCCCCCCGCGAAGACAACGGGGGAAGCCCTGTGCCAACCTGGACAGATGTGGGGAAATTAAGGCCCAGGGAAGTCTCATAGGTCTCTGCAGGAAGCAGCAGTTTGTTAACAGGGACTCATCAGGCTTGGATACCTGCTGGGGAGGAGATGGAAACACAGTTAATGCGTCTCATCATCAAAAGCAGGAAGGAAACGAAACAGTTTGGAAGTCACTGCAAGAGAGACTTTATGTAAATTTGAAATAAAGGGTTTGGTTAACCAGGTGCACTCAGGGATTTCTTGATTTTGTATGTTTAAGACACATAATCACCTTGGCATGCATTAGAAGGCCGGTGAGCTCAGGCTTGTCCAACGGGCCAACATCTGACTCATCTCATGGATTAGTCCAGCTCTCGTTGGGTTCTTTGTATGCTGAGTGATAAGCCTCGTAGCCTCTTGTCAGATCCTTTCTCCAAGGACCAAGTCACCTCCTGGAGCATCCCATGTTACAGGCTGGTGTGGCTGCCCAGAAATTTGGAATGAACTCACTCAGATAACAATGTAATCACTACCACTTACTGAGTTCGAGATCAAAAGGATTTTCATAGAACACTAAGATGTTATTTGCATTTTTCACTCTCGTTCTTTCATGATTGTACAGAAGAGCTTTCTAGAAGCTACATGAGGTGTGATACCACAGCAGTCTGAATGAGGACATATAAGTAAATGTCAGATATTAAAGAGATTTGCAAAAATGGGAAACAATGTCACTCTTCTAGGCTTTTTTTAATTTTGAAATACAGCTTTTTTCATAAAAACATGATTTGTAAAATTTATTTTTTAAAAACGTGTTTTTAAAGTATGTGATGGGCTTATTTCCTAATGAAATGAATATTTTAATGAGAATTTTAATTGAAAAGTAAATTTTAGTTTTTAATGTGGTAAATATTGATTGATAGAATCTGCATAAACAAAGCTTTTTGAGTCTTACACTTGTAAGAGTGTAAAGGGTGTAAAGAGTGTAAGACCAAAATGAATGCAAAGGGCATAAGATTGTGGACTTACCTTTTCTGTACACTATCTTTAGTCTTCAGAACAGACCCCTAAGAGAAAGCCTTTGATTTCCAGCACACAGAAAACAAAAAGGAGCCTCAGAAGAAACAAAACCTATGCCTCTAATAAGAGATCTGGGATTGCCCATGTTCACATTTCCCCCCTGCTTCCTGACATCTGCTGTAGCTAAAGGACATTTTAAGTCAGAGCAAGAAAACCACAATTAGTGATTTGCAAGAGGCAAACCTCATTCTCCACTGCTTTCCGAAAAATATTATCTGTGTTACTTTGTCTCAAGAGAAGGAAACCAGTTGAGTTCAAAAAGACATTTCTCCATCCCTGGCTTCACTCTCAGCACCTGCTCTGGGCATTGCTAGGTCTCTGTGGGCGGCGGGGCGGGGCGTGGTGGAGTAGGGTGTTGGGGGGTGGGAGTAAGCCCGGCAAGACCTGGGCCACCACATCTGCACAGTGCCCTCTGCTGGCCGCTCGCGGCTCCAGCACTGCTTGGGGGTCACACTGCGAAAGGATTCACTGTCCCAGGGGGGCGCGAAACTTCAGGACCACCGGCTCACCCTCTGGTCCTTATTCATGGTTTAGCTCCCACCCCGGGCAGGCATTAGTGCTGCTCCCGGGATAGAAAGTCGAATTGTCAGGTCTCCTCTCCCAAGGAGCTAACAGTTAAATGCAAATAAACCCTTACAGGAACATTGCTCAGACCATTCTTTCCTTACAAGACTTAATTCACTTATTTTTATTTATTTAAAGCAGCTTTAGGTTCACAGCAAAATTGAGCAGAATGTACAGAGATTTCCCATTTATTCCCTTAGCTCAGATATGCATAGATTCCCCCACTACCCCACCTTGCCCCAGGCTGGTACGTTTGTGACCACTGATGAAGCTACACTGGCACGTCATAATCACGCACGGTCTGTGCTTTATCCTCGGGTTTGCTCCTACTGTTGTGCTTCCTGTGGGTTTGAGCAGATACGTGTACCCTCAATGTGCGTGGTCTAAACTGGAAGCAGGGGTCAGAGTGAGAGAGAGATTTGAAGCTGTTAGGTTGCTGGCTTTGAAAACGGAGGTGGGGTGGGGGGATAGGAGCCAGAAATGTAGATGGCTTCTAGAAGCTGGAAGACACCAGGAAATGATTTTCCCCAAGGTCTCCAAAAGGAGCACAGCTTTGCCTTGATTTTAGCCCATTGAGGCTCGTATCAGGACTTCTGATCTCAGAAGCAAAAGAGAGCAAAAATCGATGTGGGTAATAGGTTTATGGTAATTTGTTACTGCTGCAACAGGAACTGACTACTCAGAGAAGTGTAAACCTCTGGGGACCCGAACACCCCAGCTGGCTGGGATGTGAGAACAAGCCCGGTGTCCAGAAGTGGGAGTCTCACCTAAGGGGTCTTCAGTGCAGCACTTTACTTTCATGAACGCCATTTGCATCAAAAACTCATTTCAGCCTTCCTTGAAATAAGGCATCTGTAGCACTGAAATGATTCCTTTCCTTATGTAAGGGGTTATTTATCGCATTATCCAATTTGAAGTGATTACTGTCATTCGTCCAATTGAATTTAATTACTTTTCATTTTTCAAGGACCGGATAGCTGCCAACTATATCCACTCGGCCAGTGGCTCGGTAAAACAATCTGGGTTTTCCCCTCTTGCATTTATTTGCATTCTAAAACACTATATTGACTTCTCTCGGGTGAAACTGTTCTGTATGCCAGGCCATACTGGCAAATTCTCTGGTGCGAAGAGAATCCTCTATAAAACACGGATCGAGAATGTGTGGCAAACAGATGACCAGTAAGAACGCCTGTTAGCTGATGGAAGAGGGTGGAAGGGCGAAGGCATCCTGTGAAGGGAGCAGGCTCTGCAAGGCTCGCCTCCAGGTGGAGCTGGGCTGCCAGACCACCCATCAGAGACGGTTGCCACCAGCAGCTGCCAACAACCTCAAAGGTGCTTTCTGCTCTGCGGGACCTATTCCTGACCTGATTTGTCTGGGGAAATTTGCAAATGGTTTTTTCATATTTGTCTCCCATTTATCTCAGAGGGAGCTCATGTCTGTGAATGCCTTCCTACCAATCATGGCCATTCGAGGTCTCCTGTTCAGGGGCATGCTGCCTTTAGGGCTAGCTGTGACCTCGGAGCTCCATCTGGGTGTCTGGTGACCCAGCTTACAGTGTCATGGTTTATTTTTGTCAATCAGCATAGACAGCAGGACTTACTCCCAGACGGGCCTGAGGGCAGTGCTCGAAAGGGCTTCAAAACAAAAGAACAAGCCTCTTGCTGGATTTACGTGATGTATAATTAGACTGATATCATCATAGAATGTATTTATTATACTCACCTAGAAAATTTACACGTCTATCTACATATATACACACGACGAGACGTAGAATTTAAGGCGAAATTTCTTTTTTTTTTTAAGATTTTATTTATTTATTTGACAGATAGAGATCACAAGTAGGCAGAGAGGCAGGCAGAGAGAGACTCAATCCCAGGACTCTGGGATCATGACCTGAACTGAAGGCAGAGGCTTTAACCCACTGAGCCACCCAGGTGCCCAAGGCGAAGTTTCTTTACAGCTCCAGCAAGATTCTGCCATGCGCTTTCTAGAACCTGTGATTAGTACTCTGATCAATAGTGTTGGAGCTGTGAACTGCTACAGGCTCTGGACTGACCCCGCACTTCCAAATATCCCCCACAGCTGCGCGTCGAGGCAGGCTTTCCCACGTGACATGGCACTCTCACGTGCGTTAGCTCACTGATCCTTGCACAACAGTCTGGTTTTAAAGTGAGGAACCTAAAGGCTCAGCGGGTAAGTAACGTGGCCGAGTTTACAGACCTCCCTAAGGCTGGGGCTGAAGTCAGCAAATAAGATTTGCTATTTCTTCCGTATGGTTACACCTTTTGGGAACTCAAAAATATCAAGAGGTCGTGAAGGTCCTAAAAAGAATGATTATCATTGACTCAGCATATCACTGTTCCCTGGGCTTTGCATTGGGCCCTTCTGTGCACTTCTCGAGTGATCTTCCTGCTCACTTTATAGATGAGGCATCTCAGGCTCAGAGAGGTGTACTAACAAGCCTGAGGCCACACAGCTCACATCTGGTAGGGCCAAGGCTGAACTCTGTTCTGACTCCAAAGCCCACGGTCTTCCCTTTTGAGTGTGTAAACCGTTTGCATGATGTCTAGGGACATCACACTCAGAACACCTGAGCCTGAGTGGCCCTGCTCTTTAGGAGCTGTGTGGCCTTGATGCCTCTCAGGGACTGTGCGGAAGATAGGGATTAAACTAGATAATGTAGGGGCGGGTGGGGAGGGGGAGAGTTGCAAGGCAAAAATGGAGACTATTCTTAAGACTCCGTTCTGGTGAGTCAAGGCTCCCTTGGCCGTCTCTGAGCGAGCACTCAGAGCTGCTTTCTCACGTGGCCATCTGGAGGGCTTGTGCTCTGCTGGGACGTGTCCCTTCCCGCAGGAGTTTCCAAATCTCTTCACCAAGAAGCTACCTTACAGGAAATAGCTGCTGTTGGTGTTTAAGAAACAACTTGGCTTATCTCTGGAGCGGCTCCTGAGATTAGCCAGCCTATAGGCCCCAAGGGCACGGAGGAAGGCAGCATGCAGATTTTCAGGACCTGAGGGACTGGAGGCTACGCAGTGTGAACTTCCAAGGTGGGTGGAGCCCAGCTCTGTAGTTTCCCAGCCAAAATACCAGCCCCGCTGGCCTCGCCTCTCTAAGCTTCAGTGTCGTTCTTTATATAATGAACTAACAGTTGACCACCCTTCAGGACACGTAGGAACCGCAGATAATGTGAATGAACTGCCTAACAAAAAGTGGTTAGTGAGAGGTGTCTCCCCCCCCCCCCCCCCCCCCCCCCGCCGCGCTGGCTCAGTCAGTCAAGCACGTGACTCTTGACTTGGGCTCAGGTCATGATCTCAGGGTTGTGAGATGGAGCCCTGCATGGCGCGGCAGAGGGCTCCACGCCCAGTGGGGAGTCGGCTTAGAATTCTCTTTCCCTCTTCTTCTCCCCCCCACCCCCACCCCTGCGTGCTCTCTTTCTAACGCCCACATTTAGAGATAGGCAACTACAATAGACAAAAGGGCAAAAGTGCAGCCATTAAAGAATGGCTGTGTGAGAGGCTCCTTACTGGGCTCTCTCCACTCTGGAAGAGTTGCCTGGGTCCACCCTGTTCAAATATTCCACCCAGACTGGAAATTAAAGAAGGTCACAAAGGGATTGGCCGAAGATAGCCAAACTCACCTGTATTAATGAGAACAATATTCGGACTCCGCTGTGTGGCAACCCCTATTGGGTTCTGGCATCAAACCCCCTTAATCCTCAGGACTGGGGGACTGCCCTGGTGTGTTAGAGGCCATCGAGGGGCCCTCATCCTAGTGTTTCTCTGCCACATCCTAGGGACGCTCCTGTGTGTGATGTCGGATTTTCCCTCATTACCTCTGCTGAAGTGTCTACTTCCTACTTCGGAGCTGGTAATGTTGACTTCTTAGCATTTGTTTACTCAGCCACTGAAGTGCAATTTTTAAGCCCTACGTCTTCATCGAACTGATTCCTGTAAAAGGCTTTGCTTTCCTTGCCAAGGTTGTGCGAACGCTGGTTGCCACTGCTCGGGCTGGACAGATGTAGACCCCATTTGGCCGAACCGTGGCACTTCTCGAGAAGCAGAGTTTAAATAATTGCTGGGAAGCAGCCTCATCAACATCAGTGTTCATCACTTCCCATCCAGTTTTCTGTGGTTTCATTAGACTCTATGAATTTGGCCTCAAGTTTAAGGAAAAAAAAAAAATGAAACAGGAGGCAGGCATATGCTCCAGGCACACAAGGGAGCGAGAGCTATGTCCTGATTCCTGGTTACATGCAGAGAGCTCTGCTAGGCAGGTTGAGAACTATTTATCTGAACGGTGTGGTCCCGGAGCTCAGGAACCTGTGACAGGGTGTGGACGCAGATGTGACATGCTGACGTGGAGAAGACAAACCTGATCAGTGTTTGCAGTGTGTGAACCGAGAGATAACTTGATACACATGCAGGTTCGGGGAAGGTATCTGGAAACTAAGAATTAAGTGAGGGGTGTTCAAAGACCTACAGGAATCAAAGAAACCAACGTCAACCTGGGGAAGCATTCTGGGTGGAAGAAACAGCTCAAGTGAAGGCACCCAAGTGAGAACTTGCCCGTTGTGTTTAGGGCATGGAGAGTGTGCCTGCATATTTACTTCATTTCTTCTAGAATAGTGGGAATCAAGTTGGTAAAGTTTTTGTTTCCCAAACACTAATGGTACAGAGATGCTGCAGGGGATCCAAGCTCCCCAACCCCAATTACCCAATAACCCAATAAAACAGGTCTTTCTGTTTTACTTATCGAGTGTTGTGGTAAGATTTAATCTGAAAAGAAATTTCCACTACTAACATAAAGTTTGGAAAATCACTGGTGGGGGACCTGGCTTTCCTGAAATAAAAGCAGAGGCATTACAATTGCTAGAGACAGAAAACTCGAGACAACCTCGAAGTCAATCAATAAAAGAACAATCGAATAAACAGTGGCATAGCTATGGTGCCCCAAACACTGCTGCCATTAAGCATCATCAGCCAGACCTATGTTTGCAAGTGGACCTGACATCAGAGTGATGTCCAGGGAATATCCATAAGGGCTAGAAACAAGTTTCAGAATAATGTATGCGGTATGTATACTTGTAAACAGATAAACAAAAAGCAACAAGACAGCTTCCCCCTTCAGTCCGAAGAAACAGAAGCCCATATGTTTTGGTTTGTGTTGATAGAAAAGATAAGGAAGCTTTACACAGTAGACTTTGGCTCCTTCAGAAACTGGACTGAAAGGACATAAGGAATTACCAGTTTTAAGAGATACTTTTATAGTACATAAGTGGTTCCCCTGAGCTAGTATTTTTATTTTTATACTTATTTGAAAATAACTCTAGATTCACCAGAGGTTGTAAAAATAATACAGAGAATCTTGTGTTCCCTTCATCTACTTTCCCCCAATAGTAACATCTTACATAATGGTAGTACAATATCAGAGCCAGGAAATTTACATTGGCACATTCCATAGACAATGTTCAGTTCTCACGAGTTGTTTTTTTTTTTTTTAAGATTTTATTTATTTATTTGACAAAGAGAGATCACAAGCAGGCAGAGAGGCAAACAGAGAGAGAAAGAGGAGGAGGAAGCAGGCTCTCTGCTCAGCTCAGCTCAGCTCAGCTCTCTGCTGAGCAGAGAGCCTAATGCATGACTCCATCCCAGGAGTGAGATCATGACCTGAGCTGAAGGCAGAGGCTTAACCCACTGAGCCACCCAGATGCCCCAGTTCTCATGAGTTTTATATGCACTTGTGTATGTGTGCGTGCATGTATATAGTTCTATATAATTTTATCACATGTGTAGATTTGTGTAATCCCCGTCATAATCAAGATACACCATGGTTCCTTCACCACAAAGATCCCTCATGCTACCCTTCTCTAGCCATACCCATTTTCTGTCCTTCCTCCCACTGCCTGATACCAGGCAACTAGTAATCTGTTCTATAATTTTGTCATTTCAAGAATGTTACATAAATGGGACCACATAATATGTAACCTCTTGAGACTGGCTTTTTTGGTTATTGTTTGGCATAACTTCCTTGAGATTCATTCAAGTTGTTGCATGTACCGCTAGTTAATTCTTTTCTGAGTAGTGGTCCTGGGTATGAATGAACCATCGTTCACCCACCAAAGGATATATGGGTTGTTTCCAATGTGAGGTTATTACAAGTAAAATTTTTATGAACATTTGTGTACACATTTTTGTGTGGACATAATTTTTCATTTCTCTGGGATAAATGTCCAGGTTTGTCATTGCTGTGTCATTAGGTAAGTATATATGTAGCTTTATAAGAAACTGTCAAACTATTTTCCAGAGTGACTGTATCATTTGCATTCCCACCAGCAATGTTCAAGTAATCCAGCTGCTAGGCATCCTTGCCAACATTTGATATCACTACGTTTTTTCTTTTTAGCTATTCTAATAGGTGTGTAGCTATATTTAATTTGTATTTCCCTAATGGTTAATTATAGTGAACAGATTTTCATGTTCTTATTTGCCATCTGTATATATTCTTTGGTGAGATGTCTGTTCACGTCTTTTGCTCATTTTCTAATTGGATTTTTTGTATTTTTTAAATTCTCCAGTTTTGAGATTATTTATTCTAGATGTAAATCTTTTGTCAGATATGTGGTTTGCAAATATTTCCTTCTAGAAGGGATCTTTGGTTTTCATCATTTTTTTTTATTTTAAAGATTTTATTTATTTATTTGACAGACAGCAATCACAAGTAGGCAGAGAGGCAGGCAGAGAGAGGTGAAGGGAAGCAGGCTCCCTGCTGAGCAGAGAGCCTGATGTTGGGCTCCATCCCAGGACCCTGGGATCACGACCCGAGCTGAAGGCAGAGGTTTTAACCCACTGAGGCACCCAGGCACCCTGGTTTTCATCATTTCAATGGAGTCTTTTGCAGAGAAAAAGTTTTTCACATCGATGAAGTTTAATTTATCAATTTTTTTTTCTTTTATGAATTGTGCTTTTTGGTATCACATCTAAGAATTTCACATCTAGTCCGGCGTCCCAAAGGTTTTTTCCTATGTTTTCCTCTAAATATTGTATACTTTTATGTCTCATATTTAAATCTATGATCCATTTTAAGCTTATTTTCTTTTAAAGTATGGGGTTTGGGTCAAGTTTCCTCCCTCACGCCCTTCCTTCCTCTCTTCCTTCCTTCCTTCCTTCTTTCCTTCCTTCCTTCCTGTCTTTCTTCTTTTTTTGCTTATCGGTGTCTGGTTGTTCCTACTAGTACTATTTGTTGAAAAGACTATCCTTCCTCCATTGAGTGCTTTTGCATCTTTGTAAAAAAAATCAGATGAGCATATGTGTAGGTCTTTTTCTTGATTCTCTGTTCTGCTCCATTGTTCTGTTTCTGCCTTTTCACCAGCACTACACAGTCTCAATTACTACAGTATGTAGTAAGTCTTGGAATTGAGTAGAGTGACTCCCACCTTATTCTTCTGCAAAATTGTTCTAGCTATTCTAATTTTTTTGTCTTTCCATATAAACTTTAGGACAAACTTGTCTATATCTACAAAAAATTTCTTGCTGTGATTTTGATAGGAATTGTGTTAATAGATCAGTTTGGGCAGAACTAACATCTTTATTATGTTGAGTCTTCCATTCCATGAACATGATGTGTCTTTCCACTTATTTAAATATTCTTTGATTTCATTCATCAGTATTTTGTAGTTTTCAGCTACAAGTCCTGTACATATTTTATTTTATTGGAAAAATCCAATAAGTAATTTTAAAATCATTGATAGAGATGGTAAGTCCTGTGACAAAGTGTTTTGAAATGGAACTGGGTGTCAAAAGCAAATATTCCATACTTATCTTTTCTCGCAAGGTAGCAAGAAAGAAAGGAAAGAAGAAAAAGCTGCCAAGGGTGAGGCCTAACAGCAAAAGGTTTGCACACCCCCCAGCTCCACAAGAGTAGGGAGCCCAGAGTGGGGCGAAGGCCCCTGAGAGGGATGTAGAGGAGTACGGCCTCCACCTACTGCATAGTGTTGTCAAGGAGCACCCACGGCCACCACCAGCTCAGGGTGAGGCACAGAGCCCTTTTGCCAATGTGGCCCTATTTGAGATTCCCTAGTTTCCATCCAATGATGGAAAGCTAGTGTTATGAATTTGAAACCACCCAATGACAAGGGGACTCAACCCTAAAAAGTACACCCATGGCAACCTGCTCAGGAGTCACATCCACTGTGCTAATGGGCTCCTCTTCACAGCTCAGAGAATTTCTCCTTGTTGCCAAACAGCTGTGGCAGTGAACAAAGATGCCATTACTTACTCTTACCATATCTTAGCTGCAAAGTCACTAGGACATGAACTCCAGTTAAGTCTATAGTGGTCCCCTCCACAGGGTGGGGGAGCTAGTAACAGGAAAAGCCATTTTCTCTCTCACGCTTTTGCAAAGATAAAAGTAAAGCTGAACTCCAGTATTGAGAGTTTTTGCCTTCAATTCTCAGCTCCTCCATGATAAGCAGAGAGAATCAGAATTTTAGAATTCAGAAAAACAAAGATGAAAATGCAATATCCATAAAGAAAATGACAAATGAAACTGTATCATATCTGAAAGAAATAGAATTTTGTTTTTAAAGGCAAATATTATCTTTCTACAGCAGGATATAATTTTTGGCTCTTTTGTCACAAATAATCACTAAAAAACAATAGCATTTTATTATTGCACACAACCACTCCTGAAGAGAAGGAAATGATGGGTGTACAGTGCTATGTTGGGTTTTTGTTTAGGTTCATGGAAATATATGGAAAACACCAACAGAGACATCTATCCCAATTCCATTCAGAAACCCACAAATGAATGCAGCAGACCTCAAGACCAAAGAGTGGAAAATGGCGCACTTGAATATTGGTCTCCATGAGCATAAATTACAAATTTTAATTAATTTAAATTTAATTTAAAGAAAGCTTTCTAATATAAACTGGTTACACCTACTATTTGAGGGTACTTGAGAGAGCTCAGAACTAACGTTAAAGATGAAATGGGCACAATAACTAAAACAGTCTTCAGCTGGGCCTTTGGAAGGCAGCTCTGGAGAAACTAGAGTGTCATTTTGTCGAGTAGGGGGAATGAGTGAGGAGTGGACCCACTGTCCTATGGGCTTTCTTGAGTCTGGGGGAAGTCACTGTGAAGGAATGTAAAGGAATGCCATTTCCCAAATGAAAACCACCAACCCCTTGGCAACGCACTTCTGTACGCAAATGTTATCTAAATAAGACGCGGGGGAAATAACTGATGATCTGTTCATGTTCGGAGGAAGCACAGGAAGGAGTCAGACAAGAGTGCAGGAGCTGGGGCCAGAACCAAGCCAACACTCCACAGCGCTGCCTCCGGGCCTGGCGCTGTCCTTGTGCTGTGCAGCTGTAGCTCGCTAGTTTTCAGGACAACCCCTCATGGAGGGGAAGGACTTGGACTTGGAAGGTCCCAAGTGCCGTTAGGACAAGAGTTCACAGATGAAGAAAACGAGGCACAGAGAGGTTAAGGAGCTAAGATTATTCAAGTAAGACAGTGGCAGAGCTAGGTTCCATGTTGTTACCCAGTACACTAGGAACGTGGTTTAGCAGGATGCTAAATATGAGTCAGAAATTTAAAAAAATGGTGTCACGTCCTGCCACATTCCATTGCCAGATGCCACAGCCAGGTCCCCTGTTTTGGACCTATGACATGTCTTCCGCCACTAATGGGAGACTCCTGCGCTACTACAATGACCTAAATAAAGGAATGTGATCTCTGAGAGAGAATTTCCTTATGAGGAAAGAAAGGGCATGGGAGGGGAGATTGGGTTAAGAGACAGAGATAAGTGCGAACAAAACACCAGGTTGAGATTCAGGAGGCTATGGAGTCTGAACCAGAGCGAAGTCTGGAATGTCTAACGAGAAAGTCCAAAGTGTCCCCCCGGGGCCCATGGGAAGTGACCTAATGAGGCAGGTAGCAAACAGAAGAGACCAAAATGTCCAGGCAACAGCCCAATCATTGTGCAAAGCCAAGTCCCATTGACCAAATACATTGCATGCCTGTAAGTTATCTTCCTCACAGTTTACTAATATTTTGGTAAAATGGCTTTGCCTGATAAGCACCCAACTAACATAGATGTTCTGGAGACCATGAGGAGGGCGGTCCCATGGAGAAACCAAGGGAAAGGTGGCTTCCCCAAAGTTTCACCCTTAAGAGAAGGGCCCTTTGCCTCTTCCACACCATCTGGGGAAGGTGCTAACAGCGAACAGTTGGGAGCGTTCTCCTCGGTTGTTCAGCTGCAGTGATTTCCTTCTTCTCTAGTCATGTTTAATAGGAAAACAAGGTTCATCTTCCCCAATTTTGGCATTGAGATTGCATCAGGGTGTATATAATGTTGGGACCACATGACATTGGCCAGCCCACCGGGTCTTCCACAGCTGAACCTCGAACTTTGCCACAGAACATCATTGCCAGGCTTCTCAGAACTTCCCAGAGAGCCCAAGACAGCGTTTATGCGTCCATTTCAGGCCACAGAGTAGGGGCTGGGGCGGGGAGCTTTCTTCTTAACTCTCGCAGAGCTCCTTTGCAAGGCGGTGTTCTTTTCAGGACGAGGTAGCCAGCACCTTGCTGGACACAGAAGACAACTTCACCCCCCAAATGAGCCAACCCTAAAACTCTCCAGTCATGATAGTGTTTCCCCCTCTCAGCACCCACCCGGCACCTCTGGTTCCTGACCTCTTGCTTATTCTGCCTGAAATGTCCTTCTCTAATCCCCTCCTTCCTTAGCACCTGCCTAATTCACACCCATTTTATAGGAATTACCTTGGTCACCTTCTCCAGGAATTCTACCCCGACTGTCCCAAGGCTCCACCATAAATCCCTTTTATTTATAGCCCCCTAAACCCTGTGCTCACAATAGCATTTATCAAGCTATATTGAAATTCCTTATTTACTTTTCCTTTTCCTCCCAATAGACTATAATCTCTATGAAGGAAGGGTCTGTCTGGATCATGGCTCAACCTGTACTTAACAGAGTGCACATTCTGGGCCCTGACAGACATTTGCAGGATGAGCAAATGGAATGGATCCAACAGGTGTAGAAAAGTGAAGCCATTATTCCAGGGTAGAGAGGACAAAACACAGCCTGGACAAAACACAGGACAAGCCTGGGTTAGAATACCAGTTACCAGAAGCTAAGTGATACTAGAACTCCCTGAACCTTAATTCCCTCATGTATAAAACAACAACCACAACAATGGCAATAAATCACAATTATTGCTCTTGTTTTTATTACAGTACCTACCTCAGTTTAAGGGAGATAGATATTCCTAGTGCCTTCAACAGACCTTGACATATTCTAAAGTCTTGGCAAATATTAGCAGCACACCCTCACCTCCCCTGACTAGAGCCAGCCCTTTCTCTCGCAGGGTGGGTTTTGGAAAAAAAAAAAAAAAAAGTCATTAATATGTTTAGACAACCCTGAAATTTATACTTGAAGAAAACAAAATGGAATTGTTTTCCAAAGACAGCCTCCAATCGGTCAGAAACACTTAGTCATCTCTTACAAAGACGAGTAAATATCACACTCTCATCCGGTTTGACTCATACCAGCTGAGGGTCTCATCTCCGACGAGGACTCGTTTCCAGGGTTTCTCAAGAGCTGTTTTTTACTCACAAAATTCGCCATTAGGTGGCATCTGAGCCAGGGTCGCTCAGCAAGAAGAGCGGCCTGACCCTTAAAGGCAGGGCTGTCTGCAGAGGCTGCGCTTAGAAGCGTCTCTGACTCACCCAGAGTGTTAGCCCAGAATGACAAGGGCTTATTTCAACAGCGTGTAAAACAGAACATCTTTGGGCCCAGAGTAGTACGACAGACATGGTAAGCCTGACTGTAATCTCCCCGGAAATAAAAAATTAAAATGGTTGACAAATGAAGACGTCAGGGTTCATAAACTATCTTGGACCCATGTTGTAAGTTTGATCCCAAGATAATGAAATCATATTGCAAACGGCCTCATCTCGTCCTGTGTCTTCTCTGTTTAAAACCCTGCAATGATCCTATGGGGTTTCTCAACCACTGGGGCAGGGCAGGGGTGGGGTGGTGGGGGCAGGAGACTGATATCAGGATTTCCAGGGGGGCAGACATGGCTTGGGAAAGAACATTTAATAAGTCTATTTTTTTCATAATCCAAACTCAGGAAGGCTAGCTTGATGAAATCTAACTGGTAGCTGAACAAGGAAGATAGAACAAAAAAGTATTGCAAGGGCATGAATGTTTTAAAAAAGCTATCAGATGTAAATATAATGACGAGTATCTATTACTTGATGGGCACAGTGTGATCTGCCTTAATGCTTTATTTCATTTAGCTCTTACAAGCACCCCATGAGCTAGGGATGACTAATATTCCCACTTGACAAATAAGAAAATTTGAGGAAAGAGAATTTACCTCATTTGTCTCAGGGCACACAGCTAGAATCCAGAAACAGGGTGCACATCACAGCATTTTGAATCCATCAGGTACAGAAAATCTGAGGTGGTGCGCAGGTCTGGGAGTGTTCTTTCCTGCCTTCCTTCCTCCCAAGTGCACCCAGACCTCTTAGGGAACTATGCCTTCTGGGCTGGCTGGACGTTCCAGGATCTGAGGTGTCTCTTAAGGTTATACTGAGGTTGGGGAGGGACTAACGGATAAACAGATCCTTCAAATAGATGTTTGTTGTTGGGCTGCCATGGCTGGGTGCAAATCAAGGTATTCACTGGTCCGAGATGGAAGCGTTCAAATTTAGCAAGCTCCAGCCCAAACAGTCTTCAACTCATGGTTGTTAAAATACAGTACTGCTTGCCTTGAAAGCGTTAGGAATCTCTCTTTACCATCTTTCTTGGTTTAAGGGCAGAACCTTGAGCTCACTGTGCTCTCTCACATGCCAGGCTTCACACGTGTGCTCTTGGCCACTTGCCATCTGCTCAGATCCCCCGCTTCCTGGGCAGAAGCGCACCCATCTCCACCACGTTCCATGCGCCCGCCTCTCTGCTCCTGCTCCAGGCGGGGGAGGGGGGTTGTGTAACCCTCAGCACCAGAACACTTCTCTTACTGGGTCCTACCCATTTGTCTGCCTCCCACATCAGACTGTGAGCTTCCATAGAGCCCAGACTTGCCCTCAGTCATCCTCAGCTGCCCAGTCCAGCCTGTTGCCTGGCACAAAAGAGACACTCTCCATTCTGAGTGTTTACCGATGTTTGTTCACAGGCTAGAGAGTGGGACATCTTAAATCGTGAAACTGGTTCCTATTTAAAATCAGGAACAGGGGCGCCTTGGTGGCTCAGTGGGTTAAAGCCTCTGCCTTCGGCTCAGGTCATGATCCCAGGGTCCTGCGATCGAGCCCCACATTGGGTTCTCTGCTCAGCGGGAAGCCTGCTTTCCCCTCTCTCTCTGCCTGCCTCTCTGCCTACTCGTAATCTGTCAAATAAATAAATAAATAAATCTTAAAAAAAAAAAATAAAATAAAATCAGGAACAAGCTGTATGCACCCACAGTTCTTGGCTCCAAGATCCATTCCAAGATAGGACACAATGGATATTGCTGAGGCTTTTGGTTTATTTTATGATTATGTTAAGTTTTAATTTAAATTCTAGTTAGTTAACATAACAGTGCAATATTGGTTTCAGGGGAATTCAGTGATTCATCATTTACATACAACACCCAGTGCTCAGCACAATAAGTGCCCTCCTTAATGCCCATCACCCGTCTAGCCCATTCCCCACCCACTTCTCTCCATCACCCTTCAGTTTGTTCTCTCTCCTTAGGAGTCTCTTATAGTTTGTTTTCCTCTCTCTTTTTCCCCATCTTCCATATAACCATGTTTTATTTCTTAAATTCCACATGTGAGTGAAATCATATGGTATTTGCCTTCCTCTGACTTATTTATTTTGCTTAACATAATACCCTTTAGCTCCATCCACGTCACTGCAAATGGCAAGATTTCATTTTTTGATGGCTGAGTAGTATTCCATTGTATATAGATACCACATCTTCTTTATTCATTTGTCAGTTGATGGATATTTGGGCTCTTTCCACAGTTTGGCCATTGTTGATAATGCTCTATAAACATCAGGGTGCCTGTACCCCTTCGAATCTGTATTTTGTATCCTTTGAGTAAATATCTAGTAGTGCAATTGCTGGGTCATAGGGTGGTTCTATTTTTAACATTTTGAGGAAACTCCATACTGTTCTCCAGAGTGGCTGCACCAGTTTGCATTCCCACCAACAGTGCATGAGGGTTCCCTGTCTTCGTGTCCTTGCCAACACCTGTTGTTTCTGTGTTGTTAATTTTAGCCATTCTGACAAGTATGACTTGTATTTTGATTTTGATTTGTATTTCCCTGATGATGAGTGATGTTGAACATCTTTTCATGTGTCCATTAGCCATCTGGATGTTTTCCTTGGATAAGCGTATATTCATGTCTCCTGCCCATTTCTTAACTGGGTTAATTTGTTTCTGGAATGTTGAGTTGGTAAGTTCTTCATAGATACTGAACACAAAGCCTTCATCAGATACGTCATTTACAAACATCTCCCCCCATTCTGTAGGCTGTCTTTTCATTTTGTTGTTTCCTTCCTGAGCAGAGCTTTTTATCTTGATGAAGTCCCAAGAGTTCATGTTTGCTTTTGTTTTCCTCGCCTCCGGCAACATGTCTAGTAGGAAGTTGCTACAGCTGAGGTCAAAGAGGTTGCTGCCTGTGTTCTCCTTTAGGATTTTGATGGTTTCCTGTCGCACATTTAGGTCTTGCTGAGGTTTTTAAAGGGAAATCTGGTACGTCACCCACAGGGCTTCCTCAAGAGCCTGTGGGTGCTTAACTAGAGCACCTTGATTGTAGCAAGGTGTTGGGGGGGTAGTCCCACTGGCCCCCATCTTGATGATCTCCCTGATTCTCAGTTATAGCTGAGGGTTCTTTCCGAGGAAAACCCAGCTGTAAGCAGGTCTGTTTTATTCACAATTAACTTTCAGGCCATTTGTCTTTCTTTAACCATGTGGTTCTACAGGGCTGTAGCTCACACCCACTGTTCTTAGTCTTTGGAAGATACAGATGCACACATTTTTAAACCATACATATGTAGCATTTTAGTTTCGGTTCATTGCTCATAATGTCAATTTAGTGCTTTCCATGGACACAAACCACCCCAGCAATCTTGTTGCCCTGAAAGAAATACCTTCTGAAATTAACCTCTCCTGAGAGCTCCATCTCCTGAGTTTAGAGCAAGTTTCTAGCATGCCTCGTATAGAAGCAAAATAAAATACATATTTTCCAGTCCTATTTTGCCAAAGATTTCAAAAATATATTATGACTATTTTATGCTTACAGTAAAGAGTAAAATAAAAATATCCTGTTCTCTACCACCCAGATTTGTGATGTATTAATATTTTGCTATATTACCCCCAAATTATTTTTTTAAGAATTACAGATACAGTGGAAGAGTCTCATTTGGGGAGGGAGGGCAGCCACAAGCACATTTCCTCTCTTTCTTTCTCTCTACTATCTTGAATTTCAATGTTTATCATCTAATCCTAATATTTTTAAACACTGACTACCTATGTATGGATCCATAAATAAGATTTAGTATTATTTTGAATTATTTTAACAATATGGAAATGATATACTACTGCACTGATCCTTCCATAAATTTCTTTCTTCATTCAATATTATTTTTGAGATTTTTAAAATATTGATATACATAGGACAAGTTCTTTCATGTTTCTTAATACTGAATTGTAGGAATTGATGTTTTCTTTATCCTGTGGTTGGTAAACATCTAATTCTTCTCCACTTTTTTTTTCTGTAAAAACAACACCACAATAAACTATCTTACACACATCTATTTTTGCAATTTGAGAAAATTATCTTGAGTAGAATTGATGGGTCATAGGATGAGGAATCTTTAACTTTACTAGATTTTGTCAAATTGTTCTTCAAAAGTGATTGTATCAATTTACATGACCATAACAAAGACAGAGTTTCCATTTTTTTCATGCCCTTGCCTCCTCTTCATGGGAAAAATTTCAAATTTACAGAAAAGTTGTCAAGATGATACAATGAACACATGTATATACTTTATCTTAATTCCACAGTTACTAACATTTTTGCTCTCTTTTGTTTTTTCTTTCTCTCACTTCAAAATTTCTCCACCTTTTGTTTCCCATATTTCAACACGTATACATGTATTGAATATATACATAGAAGAATGAGGACATTCTCCTATGTAACATATAGTAATTATTACAATTAAAAAATTAAAATTTGATACAATTCTATTATATACTCCTGATTCAAATTTCCCATGAATACTCCTCTTTAAAATTTTCCCACAGTCCAGTTAATTAGGGATTGAATATTGCATTTAATTATCATGAATCTTCAGTCTTCTTTAATCCTCTTTAATTCAGAAAAATTTTCAACCTTTTTTTTTAATTTTGTGACACTGACATTTTTTTATCCTTGCCAACTCTCGATAATGTCAGATTTTTTATTCTTTACCACATTGATGGGGGTGAAATAATATCTCGTTGTGATTTTACTTTGTTTTTCCTTGATTCCTAGCCAAGCTGAGGACTTTTTCATATGCATATTGGCAATTTAAACATCTATTTTTATTTGCTTCTTAATACTTTACCTATTTCAGTACTATGTTGTTTACCACTTTTTTAAAGATTTATAAAAGTTCTAGGTATATTCTGGATACTCAGTGACTGTCAGTTAAAGGCAATGTTAGCTATGAGGCTTGCCTATGTTGTCAGAGGTTTTAAATTTTAATATTTAAATACGTGTATCTTTCCTTTAATGATTTGTGACTCTACAGTAAATCATTCTCTATCCCAAAGTCATAAGACATTTTCATAATAGATACAGATAATTTTAGGTATTTCATCCACTTGAAATCTATTTTTGTTTTAATGTATGATGCAGATCTAACTTCAACTTTCTATGTTGTGTAATTAGTGCCATTTATTGAAGAGTCCTTCCTTTTTCCACTGATCCATAATGTCACCTCATGTATCAGGTTTCCCTATATTGGCATTCTGGTCTTTCCACTCAAGGGTGGAGTTGATGGGTCATAGGTTATGGACAACTTTAACTTCACTAGATATTGCCAAATTGTTCTTTAAAATGGGTGTATTGGTTTATGTGGCCAATAACAATGACAAAGATTCCATTTCTTCATTCCTCACCAAATATTTTTTGGAAAAAAATTCCATTTGCTTATTTTTCTATCCATAAATCAATATCACACTATCTTAGATTAAATACATCTTGACAGTAAGTGTTCTTATCTGCTTAGGAAGTTCTTTTTCACCTGCTGGTTGCAAGATGAGAGACAACGTGGGACAGAGCCTGACTTCCTCAGTTGTGCCTTCGCTCACCTCTATTCCCCACTCACAGACACACATGGGCTAAATAAAGGCTTATTGGTGAATGCTACTGAGATTTTGTGGTCATCTGTCTTGTAGCAATATAAGGACATTGTGAAGATTAAATGAGCAAGTCCCTGGAAGTGCTTGGTACAAAGTAAGTGCATCTATAAATGTAAGCTATTATTACAATTTCAGTTAATGGCATTGAATTAGCTGAGTCATTCAAATTGGAGACCTGGGGCTCATCTCTGATTCCTATATTGTCCCTCCACACACAGTTACCAAGTCCATTGATTTTACTTCTGTGATATTTCTCATACCAGTTACTACTCCCCTTCCCTGCTGCCTGTGCCCTGGTTCAGGTCTTCAGAGCTGCTTATCTTAACAACTGACCTTCCTGCAGCCACTCTTATTCTTCTAATCCTTCCTCCATGCTACTGCCAGAATGACATTTCTTAAATAAATTCGATCATAACAGTCCTCGCTGCCTTCAGAATAATATACTTATTTACTACCTGTGTGATTTTGAGTAAGCTACTTAACATCTCATACCTCTGTTTCCTGGTCTATAAAATGGGGATAATTTAGTACCTCGTATAGCTATTGTGAACATAAAATTTAACTTATGCATAGTGCATGGTGCATGATGAATACTTGGGAAATATTACCACCTGTTATTAGTTTCTCATTTTCATTATTTGATAATACCTGTAGTGGCTCTGTGGTGCTGATTGTGTCTCCAGCATCCTCATCATTTTCTTTTCTTTTTATCTTAAGTCTCAGCCATGTGGTTTGGGTTGGATTGATTCCATCTCAACTCAAAGGTCAGTCTCAACTGACTTAAATCAGTCTGAGTATCCCATTGACTTAAGCCAAGTCAGACCAATGAGAACCAAAAACTGTTCGATTCTAGGGCTTCAGTTTGCATCATTGAAAAGTGGAGTCTTCTTCCCTGAAGATCCTAAGCAAGAATATTTGCAGCACCAGAAGCTAAGGCTAATCCTGTAGGACCACAAATGAAGTCAGCTTTATGAGGAAACAACTCTATGAAGGGCAAAATGGAGGCTTGGAATGAAACGTGAGTCAGCTACTTGTTCAAGCCTCACCTAGAGGTAGCCCTATATCTTGACTTTCCATGAATCCATTAATTTGCTTTACTGTTTAGGCCAGTTTTAGATGGGTTTTCTGCTATTTGCAATATAGAGTCTAACATATAGTACCCTGAAAATGAGTTCTGGAACACCTCCGCTTCTTCAAACCATGCTGTTCTAAGTGAAGCTGACAAGTTCCTTGCCTACTGTAGTGTGTTGAATGGTGGCTTCCCAAAAGATATGTCTACCTGGAACCTGTAAATGTGACCTTGTTTGGAAAAAGGGTCTTTGCAGATGCTATTAGGTTAAAGACCTCAAAAGGAGATATAGTGAATTAACTGGTTGGGCCCCATATCCGGGGACCACTGTTCTTATAAGAGACAGAAGGGGATAAGACACAGGCAGAAGAGAAGGTCATGTGAAGCAGAAACAATGTTGCAGTTTTGCATCCGTAGGCAGGGAATGCCTGGAGTCAGCAGAAGCTTCAAATGGCCAGGAAGGATCCTCCCTTTCAGTCTTCAACACTAGAGCCTAGGGACACTGTGATTTTGGACTCCTAGCCTCCAGAACTGTGAGAGAATTCCTTCTATTGTTTTAAGCTTGTGGTGATTTGTTATGGAAGCTCTAGGAAATTAATATACCTGTCTTGGGCAGGCAGTTTGTGTATCTAGAACTACCAGAATGAGGGGACCCGCATCTCCAGGAATTTCCACTCTACCTAGCAGAAGTTGCCAGAACATGTTCGTCACAACTGGTGATTCTTCACTCTGGTGCTTTTGTATGTGTCTATAACACTTGGTTATTCTCCAGATCCATATCCTGAAATTCTATCTAGGTCCTTTTATTCTCCTCTTATATCACAACTCAAGCTAAGCGAGGATAGCTGTAAGTGAAAACCAAGCTGGTTTACACTTTCTGTGCCAATGTTATTCTTAATGACACCCTTTCACTCTCAGAAATATCTCATTTGGTCAGTAAATTCTATGGTCACCCAAGGTTCAAGCCTTGTTAATGAAATCTGTCAGCCTCTGCTAAACTCATTTGTTTAAGATACCAGTTATTTTTTTTCTTCAAAAAAGAGAGAAATTATCACCTTCCTACTCGTACTCCCTGAGGAAAGGTGCCTATGCCCATAGCTCTAGTCCAGGGCTGTGTGTTTCCACATCCATGATGGACTGAGGCAGCCACCTGGCTCAGGGGCACCTCATGCGTAGACTGGTCAGAAGCAGGTGACTTTTGCCATCTGCCTGAAAAAAAAAAAAAGAGCTGGATATGTTAAATTTATCTCTCAGGAATTTGAAATTGGGAAATTGAGAGACTTGGGTGACTAGGAACAAAGCTGTAGGGAAAGGACATGTGGCAGCATTCAAAACTTGAGTAACAATCTGTTGGTCCTCCCATGAAAGGGATGGGGCGTATCAATGGTCAATAGGGCAACAGAATTGCTTGTCTGGAGCTGTGCTCCAGGGGGCGCCATTCACACAGACCGCGTAACCATTGGTGCTCCCTGAAGCTGTGTAGTGAGGGAGACCTGATTGTTCCACTTCCCAGCCCCCTTCTGTTCCACTTCCAGTTGTTACATTCTCTGTCGTTGGTTCACATACTCTACTGTACATTAGAATTACGTGGGGAGTTGAAAAAAATCCTGATTTCCCAAGTCACGCTCCAGACTGAATAAATGAGAATTTCTGAAGAATCTCTATAGTTTTAAAAACTCTTCAGACAAGGTGAATATGTAGCCAATTTTGAAAATCACTGATAACTCCCTGGATCCCCTTTTCTGAGGTCATTTGGGTGGGTCTTTGTTCCGGCCTAAAGACTCCTATACATTACTTCCCCCAGGATCTCTGAGGGGTTTTGACACTTCCCTGATATTTTGGAGGGAAGGGCAGGGTCTATGATGGTTTTCTTATTGCCCAGCTGTCATCATCTTTATCTGGAAAAATCTCGAGCACTTTCCCTGACACTCTAAGTAGTGAGGTAGTTAAATTGCCGGCTAATTTCATGAGCTGTTTGAATAGCTCTTTGCATGAAAATGAGAATTATGTAAAACAGAATCTTGTTTTTTGTTCATTCCTCTTGGTGCTTCTGTAGACAGGATGAATCATCTCTTGGCTACAACTGGGCTGGAATTTCTCTTAAAATACACAGCAAAAGTTGATTGTGCATTTTTTCTTCCGGTATTTCTTCTTATTGGTTTCAGCCCTCTCATTTTCTACCATGTTTCTGTCCTTCTGCCTGGATATAAACATTCTTCTCTCAGCGGCAGCAGCTGGCAGATGCCTGTGGCTTATAAAAGAGTATAGAGACAGAAGAACTATATCTGGGAATGGCCCCTCTTAATAACAAACTGATTTATGTTCTAGAATTTTCTTTATTAAATGGATATGGAGGAACAGACTTTTCTGCCCACTAGTGACTTTCTCCTGTATTTGCCAGAAAATCGTTGGCAATTTGTTGTTATTAACAACATCCACCCACCCAGCACCTGAGCATAGCTGTTGGGAATGAGGTTAAATGATCTGATTCCAGAAAAAAAAAATCTTTTATGACCAATGGTGACAGGTAGGACCTATTTATACTCAAATACCACCACTGTGATTTGCTTAGTTCAGGTAACAGAGAAAAGTAGAAGCTAAGCATTTTCCAGGTAGACTTATAGGTCTAGGCTCATATATGCAATAGTCATGAAGAATTCTTGGTTTCTCTATTGATTGCAATGCCCAGAGATTTGACATGGATGCCAGTCAAAGGAGAGACTGCGAAAATTCTGGGCAGGGCATTCTAGAAAATAAAGAGAAATGCACATCAGCTTTGGAGCATTCCATGCCCATCTTTGCTTTTGTACCTGCTCTTTTTGGCTGCCTGGTGAGCTCCTTCTCATCTTTGATCCAGCTAAAGCGACATCTCTGTCAAGGTCTTTCTTTCATGTCCCGTTGAAGAGATTATTTGTACACTCATGCTCAGAGCAACATTGTTCACCGTCGCTAAAACATGGAAGCCACCAAGTGTCCATTGGTAGATGAACGGACAAGCAAAATGTGGTCTGTGCATAAGATGGGCTACTATTCAGCCTTAAAGGGATATTAAATTCAGCCTGATTTACCTGTTACCACGTGGATGAACCCGGAGGACATTGTGCTGCATGAAATAAGCAAGTCATGAAAAGGCTAATACTGAATGGATCCCACTTACATAAGGTACTTAGAGTTGTCAAATTCTTAGAGGTAGAACGTGGAATGGTGGTGGCCAGGAGCTATGGGGAGTGGGGGATGGGGAGTTAATGTTTAACAGGTATGGAGTTTCAGTTGGGGAAGATGAAAAGAGCAGGATGTGTGGATGGTGGTGACCACTGCACAACATTATGAAAGGACATATTAGCACTGATTGTACACGCCAATGGTGAAGGCAATACATTTTATGTTATATGTATTTTACCACCACAAAAAAATTGGAGAAACAAAACAAAAGTAGAATGTATGTTTATAGGCATATCCCGAAAACAGAGAGAAAAGGGAATGGGAGCATACACACCAATCTGACAAGAGTGATTCCCTTTGGGACTGGGGTGGGGAAGGGACCCAGCCTGGGGAGATGGGCAGATAGATCTTGAGCGTTGCTGGTCATGCCACACAGAAGCCTGCTTCCTCCCCTGCTCTCCCCTTCCTCCTGGTTCTGTTCTAAACCCTGTTCCACATGAGCACATCTGATTGGCAGCCTCTAAACCACATCCTGAAGCCTATTACAAAGAAGATTGGCAAATGTCGACTGTAGCTTCCAACCTCCCTGGGCTATGATAGGAAAGGGCTGGGCCGCATGTCAAGCTTGTCAGTACACACAAGAATATTCTGGGCCATGAAGGCTGTGGTCAAATTGCCAAATAAAATCAAGCTACCCTGAAGAGGATGGGAGTGTGAATCACAGGGATTTTTATAGGATTCCTTACGCCACGAGGCCAACTACAGTCTGAA
Source organism: Neogale vison (assembly GCF_020171115.1). Lineage (NCBI taxonomy): Eukaryota > Metazoa > Chordata > Mammalia > Carnivora > Mustelidae > Neogale > Neogale vison. Next base: position 107,625,753 of record NC_058095.1, on the reverse strand, counting down.
ACTGCGACAGTACAGTAAGCACACAAGGGAAAGAGGTTGCACAAGAGATAGTGACCTCAATGAACCCCGACATTTCTGTCATTCTCCCAGGGTGCCCCTTCTCCACCCCACCTGCCAGAAGACAGCCACTCTTACCTCCTCTTGAGATGTTTTCATTCTGTCATGGAGAAAGGCACCACCAGTATGAAATAATTTAGAGAAGGATTTGAGGCCAAAGATGTTCATCACCAAGTTAATTGTCATTGTAAAATCGAAAATGTTTTAAATATTCCAAAACAAGAGGTGAGTTTTATTTATGCAGTTACAGACTGAGAAGAAAGTCAAAAGCAACATTTCAAGTTACCTACAATTCTTGTGGGTATTTTCTTCATAGTTCCTTTCTCGTTTTCCAAATTCTCCACAGTGAGTTTGTATCATTTTTATAATCAGAAATAGAGTAATATGCATTTTTTTTTAAAAAAAGAAACACACACAACTTCCCTTTCTCATCACCCGCATTTTCCACCACTCTTGCTGCCTGTCGTGGGGAGTTTTATTTCTTCACGACGCTCCTTTTCCAAGGACTAATCTTCAGCCAGCAAGCATTTCTAATTACTCTGGCACAGGCTGAGGAAAATGAGAAAAAGCATACACCAACTGTTAAGGGTTTCACCTGAAAAATGGCACAGGTTTTATTTGCTCACATATCACTGGCCAAAATGAGTCACCCAGTCACACCTGATTTAAAAGGGACATGAAAGAGCAACCCTTCCCGTCTTCCTGAGAGGAGAGAGAACCAAACATATGAGAATAGCCCTCATCAGTGCTACACATGGTCAAGGGGGCCTCTCTGATAAAGGGATACTTAAACAGAAACCTCAAGAAAGTGAGCAAATAAGGAGCTAGCTGGCAGATATTGGGGGTGGGAGCATTGTCCTTCTGGCTTCTCATGCCAAGCAGCTGAAGCCATCCTTGACTCTTTCCTCTCTTCCTTTCGCAGCCTGCATCAGACGTATCAGCAAATCTCGGCAGCCTTACCTTCAGAATACATCCAGATTCGACCGCTGCTGACTGCGTCCTCCTTGTCCTCTCTCCTCTGGGTTGTTGCCATAATTCTTGCTGCTTCTCCTTGTGGCCCCTGCAGTCTGTTCTCCCAGCAGCAGCCCTCTGCCCAAAGTCATCTTCTTTTTTTTTTTTTTTTTTTTAAGATTTATTTATTTATTTATTTATTTTAGCAAAAGAGAGAGAGAGAGAGGATGAGTGGGGGGATGGGCAGAGGGAAAGAATCCCAAGCAGGCTCCACGTTCCAGGCTCCAACTGGGCTCAACACAGTGCTCAGTCCCACGACCCATGAGATCATGGCCTGAGCAGAAACTAAGAGTTGGACGCTCCACTGACTGAACCACCTTCTCTGCACCTTCTCTGCCCAAAGTCTTCTATGGGTTCTTTCTTGGAGTAAAAGGAAAGTCCTTACAGGACCCCACACTGCCCAGACCCCACCCTGGATGCTCTCCACCCTCATCCATGGTTTGCCTGCTCCCTCTTGCTCCTCCATCCGCACTAGCTAGCCCCTGTGATTTATTCATCCAGTTTGGTCAATGAGGACTGGAGTCCCTTGTCTGTGCTAGGTACCATTCTCAGTACCATAAATGTAAGGGTGAAAACACTTAAAAAACACAAGCCCCCTCTGTATTGTAACTAGTCTGTTTACCTGTCCATCCCTTTGATTACACTATTACCTCTGTTTCTGTGTTACTCTTCTATGTAGCTTTGTGCCCAACACTGTGCTCGGCAAGCTTTGGTGAATGATCAAAATTTATTTGAGTGGAGGATGGAAGATGGGTGGGCAAACAGAAGTAGATAGATGGCAGAGAGATAGACACAGACAGACTTCAACGTTTTGGGAACTGTGGCACGAGCTAGATGGAATATACCAGCCTCTAAAAGCTGAGGTCATCTGCAAGAAAAGCCTGGCCCTATGTGAATTTGATCAGCATTTTTAGGGATACCATAAAATGAACAGATTTTCTTGTATGAAAAAACAGTCCCCAGATCTGAAACAATTTAGTCTTGCTAGATGAGTCAACTCTAGGAAAGAAACACAGGCTCAAGTGGTAAACCACACCGCATTTACATACCCGATGGTTTGACTTGAACTTTGAGGAGAGGAAAAAGATGGCTTGATGAGGTCAGAAATTAAAGTAATTTATTACTCATAATATTGGAGGAGAATATATTAGGGTCCTTCAGGCTCTGTTTAAACTAATAAGTTTTTTTTTTAAATCTAAAGTTTGTAGTTAAAAATTCTCAAACATGAACATATAATCTTTCCATTCTACCCATGTTAATTTCAGAGAGCTCAAAGTATTAGTGTATACCAGCAGCAAGTTTATCCAAACTGCAGGTTGAAGCTTTTGTGTTAGGGAGAAGCACTAATATTTAATGAACATGTAGAAAAAGAAAATTATCCAGAAGATATCAAAAAAGATTCTTAGTGGATTCCCCTACAAAGATGAGTCCTTTCCTTTTTTATTTTTATTTCTATTTTTATTTTTTAAATTTTATTTATTTATTTGAGAGAGAGACAGAAATAGTGACAGGGCATGAGTAGGGAGGAGAGGGAGAAGCAGGCTCTCCACTGAGCAGGGAGCCTTATGTGGGGGTCAATCCCAGGACCCTGGGATCATGACCTGAACCAAAGGCAGAGGCTTAACCGACTGAGCCACCCAGATGCCCCAAGTCCTTTCCTTTTGAGAAGGAAGAAATTTGCTCCCCATGGATTGGAAGAAAGACAACTATGTGGTTTTGCTGCATTCAATGCCACTAAGGTTCTATGGTGTGCTTTCTGTCCGTCACCTTCCACCAAATGATTGGGAGTCCACTTTCCTAGTGCCGGGTAAGAGGAAGAGAGTCAGGGCAGTTTGTAGCAATGTGGGGGCACCAGAGGCTGAGTTAGACAGTCCTGGGTCCCCCAGGCCTATTAGCAGAGAACTTATCAGGATAACGCATGATAACAACTGTTGTTAGCAGTTAGTAAGTAGTCGAAACAACTGAGCCTGTACTAGATCTTCAAGAATTCAGTCAAGTGAGGAAATTCTGCATCTTTCTCAAAAATTAAAAGGATGTACCCTTTATATTATGTAACAACATGCACAATTCATATTCCTCAGAACACATATGAATGCATTTATATAATTACATTATATTCTATAATAACATGGGTTGTTCCACAGCCCAGCTACGTAGTAAGATCCTAATTAGAAGAGGTCATGTCAGGCTGCCGGGGTGGCTCAGTTAAGTATCCAGCTCTTGATTTCAGCTCAGGTTCAGGATCTCAAGGTTGTGAGATCAAGCTCCGTGTCAGACTCCCCACTTAGCATGGGTCTGCTTGAGATTCTCCCTCCCCCTGTCCCTCCAGCTTGCGCTCTCTCTCTCAAATAGATAAATAACCCACTGAGCCACCCAGGCGCCCTGGTCATGTTTAGTTTTAAAACACATTTAATGGTGTTTATATAAAGGGCTGAGGAGATTAATATATGCTAATTAAATGAATGAATGAATGAATGAATAGCACTGCCATGGAGAGGGAGCAGTAAAGGTGAAAACCTGCCAGAATACCTTGATTTGTTCTCCTTAGGGAATGAATAATAGTTCATGTACCATAGAAGCCTAATTATTTGGGTTTTGGGGTAGAAACAATGTAAAAAGCCTAGATTCTTATTTGCTATGCAAACAGCAAAATAAGAAAAGAAACATTTTGGGTTTCTAAGTACCCGAAGGAGTAATGTAAGCAGTAGGACCTGTTGGTGAACCTCAGAGGACATGGCAATGTAAATTAATTAAGTTCAGGTTGAAAAACTGAGGTGGGCCCTAGAACAAAGTCACATGGTGGGAGTTGAAAGCAAACTTAAAAGAGATGAAACCGTGGATATGCACAGCATGTAACTGAACAGTCTAGAAGGTTTCGATCCTTTTTCTGCAGTCTCAGAAAAGGGCACTTTCTGTGAAAAGTTTATATTCATGAAAATTTTGTTCCTGTGGTGATCTGTATAACTTGCACATATCTACTTGGCATTAAGTCATCCATGAAGAGATGAAAATGTCTCTCACTAGCCAACACAGAACTCCTTTGGACCAGCTTGCCTCTGTGCTTCCCTGTTTCACCTTCTGGAAAGAGCAAATTCTTCCACATTACACACGGGCTCAGTGTGCACGACAGTCCCAGGGGGCTGGTGAACACTACATTCACATTTCTGTGAATCTACCTGTAGGAAAGGCAATTGTGAAGTTACATGAGAATGAGGAAAAAAAAAGAAAAAAAAGAAAGAAAAAAAGAATGAGAGGCAGAGACACCGGACCCCACAGCAAGACAACGTAGGAGCTCAAAGTAACACATATACAAACAAAACAAAACAAACAGAAAGCACAAGGCGTAGAAACGCTCAGACCACTTAGAAATGAATTACACTCCCTTGGGTCACTCCCACGATCTCCATGGGTATTTGTTGAAGGGCATGGATGGCATTAGCTGCTACAGGGGTGTCCCTCTACCTCATGGCTTTTCTGGATAAGGTAAAAGGGGCGGAGCACTCTGCAGTAGGCTGGTCTAGGAGTCCAAAGACCTGAGTTCTGGTTCTTACTAGCTAGTTCAATGTAACTTCTCTTAACTTTAGGGTTTTTTTTTTTTTTAATCTTTAGCTGGTTAAATTTTTCCCTTAACTTTAATTTTTTTTTTTAAACTCTAAAGATAAAAATGTATACCTGCCCTGTTAAGGGGGAATGAATGAGGTAATGTGTATGAACATATTATAGAGATGTGAGCTCTAGGAGGTGGATGGTTGCAGAATTGCTTAGTTGAGAGGGAAAGAGAGAGTGATCAGAGGGATCCATGGTAACCACTAAGACAGAACCCCATGGTTGGCTGCCACAAAGTTGCTGGATCTTATCAGTGTGTCTGGAGGAGATGAGGCTCAGCAGGGATAGACTTGTGCTAACCAAACTTACAAGGGACCAATGTTTAAATCAGAATGTCAATTGTTAAATATATAAGGGGGGGAGGGTTTATTTCTTTACAGTGACAGGAATGCTTCTATCCACTACCTGGGGAATCCTCTTGCTTTACTGTGGTGGCTGGAAGGACGTTTTATTGAGAGCACTGTTTAGGGTTCTTAGATGCAGTAGAAAATTATTATAGTGGATTTGAGTAGAAAAGGTATTTATAAAATTATATAGGATAACCTTAGGGATCATGAATGGCTACAGAATCAAATGTGGATACACAGCCAAGTGCAAGGCCCCAAGTCATGTCTCAAAACAGGTATGGTAAGGACACTCCACTTCAGCCACTGGATAGTAGGTGCTGTGCTTTGCACAGAGAAGCACTAAGGAGTCTGTGCTACTGTGAGTAGGAATAAATGCCCATCACAGTCCACCACTTTGACTATCTCACATTAACAGTCTTCTTCACCCTGAATGTTCCTGCCTAGCAAAATGAAACCATCCCTCCTGTAGTTATACTATTTATCACTCCTTTCCTCAAAACTCCTTGGATACTGCACCCAGCCCATGCCCTGGATCTCTGAATGAGATCTTTGTTTTTATTTTATTCTTCCTTTATTTATAGAAAAGAAATATCTGTACAAATATTCTTCAACATCCATATATTCTATGAACTTGACTGTAGAGGAAACTTCTACCAGCTCATCCCATACAAAACAATGGGGAAAGAGAGAGAGAAGAGGAAAAATGGTTAAAATACAAACCTGATACTGTATGGAAGGCAGTAGAACCTGGAAGAACCATATGGTTTCCCACAGTCCCACCACTGGTCTCTGATAGGGCCTACAAGCAAGCCCACAGATATTATTCAAAGGTGAATAGCTCCTTTACTTGCTCTAACACCTTAGGAATCACCTCCTTGATAATCCCTTTGGGACTTTCTATGGGCTTCATTCGACATCACAATCTGTCACGAATACTTTGAGTATTGTTGCTCTGTCACTATAACCTTGACCAGCTGGAAACAGTTCTCTTCCTCTGGGCTCCACACAAAGCTGCTTGCCTTTCAACTGGTAGAAGCAGAATACCCAAAGTTGGTGTTTATATATGTATATATATAATATACATATAATTTTTTTCTATAAAATCCAAACACTTCCATTGGGCATTTTCTTCTTTCCTAGTGGTAGGGGTTGAAAAACAGCACAACAAGTCTTTGGTTTGTGCAGTTATCCCAATGTGTCTCAGACTGGACCCTCAAAACACTTCCCTGTGATACTGGGCCTACTATTTGCATGGTGTTCATCTTCTGATATCTGGCGTGCTCAGGCATAGAAATGTATATCAAGTTCCAGCAATGTTCTGCTCCCAGGTATTCATCTAATGAGCATGGTCTTCTGTGAGATGATGAGATAATCAAGGTCCCTGCATACGGTCTTGTGGCACAAGGACAGCGAGGTAACATAAACCTGAGGCAGCATACTGAAGGTATACCGCTCTTCCCATTAGATGAAAGCAAACTACTTCAGGCATTTTCTATGTTGAGGGATAAAGATAAACAGCTGTGTGCCAATGCCAAGGGTTGTGTGTTACTTACTCTCATAAAACACACACACACATACACACACACACACCTAGTTGCCATTATAATTACTCCCTGATTACGCTTACAACAAATTACTGTCATGATCCAAAATCCATCCATTTTTTAAAATTTATATTTATTTATTTATTTGTTTGTTTGTTTGTTTGTTTTTAGTCCTAGAAACTTGTATTTCTTTTTTTATTATATATATATATATATATATATATATATATATATAGTGTTATGTTAGTCACTATATAGTACATCATTAGTTTTTGATGCAGTCTTCCAAGATTCATCGTTTATGCACCACACCCAGTGCTCCATGCAATACGTGCCCTCCACAATACCCACCACCAGGCTCAGCCATCCCCACACCCCCTCCCCTCCAAAACCCTCAGTTTGTTTCTGAGTCCACAGTCTCTCATGGTTCGTCTTCCTCTCTGATTTCCTTCCCTTCACTTTTCTTTTCCTTCTTCTAATGTCTTCCATGCTATTCCTTATGTTCCACAAGTAAGTGAAACCATATGATGATTGACTCTCTCTGCTGGACTTATTTCACTCAGCATAATCTCCATAATCTCCTCCAGTCCCATCCATGTTGCTACAAAAGTTGGGTATTCATCCTTTCTGATGGAGGCATAATACTCCATAGTATATATGGACCATATCTTCTTCTTCTTCTTTTTAAATTTATTTCTTTCCAGCACAACAGAATTTGTTGTTTAGGCACCACACCCAGTGCTCCATGCAATACGTGCCCTCCATAATACCCACCACCTGGCTCCCCCAACCTCCCACTCCCACCCCCTCTAAACCCTCAGATTGCTTTTCAGAGTCTATAGTCTCTCATGGTTCATCTCCCCTTCCAATTTCCCTCAACTTCCTTCTCCTCTCCATCTCCCTATGTCCTCCATGTTATTTGTTATACTGGCCAAAATGGCACTCAAATGGGGATGTGAAAGTAATCCTGTACCTATATCTTTTTGGGTCCATAACGATCATATTTATGTCTTCAGTTTTACCAAGGATAGGACTTTGCTTTGGATTTACTGTTGTTGTTGTTGTTGTTGTTGTTTTTTGAAAGATTTTATTTATTTATTTGACAGATAGAGATCACAAGTAGGCAGAGATGCAGGTAGATAGAGAGGAGGAAGCAGGCTCCCCACTGAGCAGAGAGCCCGATGCAGGGCTCAATCCCAGGACCCCGGGACCACAACCTGAGCCAAAGGCAGAGGATTTAACCCACTGAGCCACTCAGGTGCCCCTGGATTTACTGTTTGAGTAGGCAAGTGGAGAACTCAGAGTTTCTAAATTGATACTTCCAACTAGAATGAAAATTGTTCCGTGGGTCAAGGACCCAACGGGGGAATTCTGAAGATTGCTGAGTAAATCTATACCAATGACATACTAATACACTAGGGAAATAACTGTGGGGTCTCATTGAGCCTTCTTTGAGGTAGAACTTAGGTCAAATCTCCACTTATCACATGGCCCTGAGAAGCCTCCATGCTGTCTGTGCATTAGAATGGCATCTGGGTCCCTGAAAATCAGTGTTGCTCAGAGACAATATCTAATATCCTGAATAGACTAGGTATTTCTTCTTCAAGTAAGTGACCACAGGACCCTTTGGAGAAGCCACAAGATGAGATACAATAAAGTATGTGCCAGACGATTCCGTGATCCTTCCATAAGTAGTCCCAGCCTATGTCCATTCAAGTGGCTCTAGTGTTTACATTGACTCAACTTGGGAATAGGGTGGGAGAGAGTGACTTCGCGGTGGTGGCTTTGTTCATAATTCTTAGAGTTTGGGGGTTTAAAAATTAAGAGATATCTTTATAGTCTGTTTATCTATATTGGCTCTCAGGACTCAAGATCAGTTGGATCAATGGTTCTAAAAGTGTCCCTGGACCAGCAGCATCAATATAACTTGGGAAGTTATTAGTTAGAAATGCAAATTCTTGGATCCCATGAACACCTACCAAATCAGAAACTGGGGATGGGGTCCATCCATCTATCTATGCTTTAATAAGCCTTCCAGGTAGTTTTGGTATACACACACAAAAAAACAGTGAAGTAGTCACTTATAAAGACTGTTGCTAGTTGTTTCTTCTGATTTATATACTGATTCTGATGCCTATAATGATAGCCTCTGTGGTATCCCCACAGAAAATAGGGATTTCATTTCAATTGCAGTCTTTCTCATTAGGCTTCCAGGCCTACAGTTTACAGCCCCTTCGGAACTTTTCAAATGTGCTGACATTCTCCTCACCAGTCAATATATTTCCTCAAAGCCTTGATGAAGGGAGTATTTTCTGGGGTTTCTTGGGGGATATATTGAGAGTGTTTGTGAGCTGGTCACGTGGCAAATCTCCTCCAACGTCCTTATTTCACAAGCCTTTGGGTTCCTTACTCTATATTATATTGAAGAATTTCTGGCTTCTCCACTTCAATAAATGAAGACCACCATTAAGGTGAAGTTTCAGTCAACCAATGAAACAAACCTTTATGACCACTCCCAGCTGCTTAAACTGGTAGATATCCAGAGTCTCTGATAAGTGATACCTATAGATCGGTTCAGCCTAATCTCATGTTATGTTCTTTACCCCTTGGTCTGGTACCCTTCCCCAGACATTCCCATACATATTCTCAATATTTTCTGATTATAAACTGGGAAAATTTTGTAACAATTTAGCGATGAAGTCTTCTTTCTGTGAAATCCCTGGGGCAGGCCAGATTCTGCCCAAGTTCTAGTAGCAGCAGCGCTGACAACAGCCACTTCTAATGGAGGGGACCATCAGGGATGAGGGCATAAGCAGAAGTTCTTGCATTCTCATGGCCCGAGTAGCCCAGGGGCAGGGCTGCCCTAGTGGAGCACATGGACTGTGAGTGGCCCAACTCCAGGCCGCCATTCAAGCTGTGGGGGCAGTGAATTCATCTAGTAGAAAGAGCACCAGGTGTGGAGAGGTACAGACTGAGGTCCAAGCCCCAAAGCTGGTGCATGCAGTTTGGGTGGACTTAGAAATCGTGACTCTTTGCCTCAGTTTCTCCATCTGCAAAATGGGGGTCCCATCTACCTCTCGTAAACTGTGGGGAATTCAAGTAAGAGAAAGCATGTCCAAGGGCAAGTGCATTCTAAAATGTATAGCACTCTAGAAATACAAGGCCTCGTTATTATTATTTTCATCCTAGCCATCTATCGGCAGAGCTCCTACATCCACTAAAAGGCTCGCATACATTCTTAACCCCCTCCTTTCTGTACTGATGTCGCTTCCATGTTCCCAGACCTCACCAGCCCGTGGGCTCACAAGTAATAACGTTAACATTAACTGTGTAACTGCTGATGGAGCCTTCATGTCCCCCACCCCCTCCAAAACACAGCCTTCCCATGTCTTTGAGATTCTTCATGGGTGTCTTCTTCACATCCAGCCAGATGCTCAGGAAAGGTACCTCCATGCTGTTCAACCCCAGCCTGTTCAGCAGGGCGTGTTGCCTGTAATGGGGCCCCTTTACCCAGTCACAGCTGCTGGCCCTGTGCAGAAAATAGAACGCAGTGCCCAGTGGTTCCCACTGCCACCTCTCCCCCACCTCCCCCATTCACGATGGCTGCACTGAGCTTCAGGATAACAGAATCTGGGGCCATGGGTGCCCCCCTTCCCTACTCTGTTGTGCCTTTTCACCTGGACTCTGGAACGGAATTGCTTGGGCCCAAAGTCTAGTGAAATTCCTTCCTCTAAGTCTCATGGTTTCTGCCTAAAGACCCTCCTTCAGAGGATTAAACATGGTCCCCAGCGTGGGCTGGCCTGGAACTGGACACTGACTCTTCTTTTGTGGTCTCTTCTCTCCATCTCTCTCCCATATTCCTGCCCATACCCTGGCCTCTTCTTTGTTCCTTCATTAAAAAGATGTCTTCATCCCTATCAATTATGACTGGCTGGGGATCTAGGGGGAGGCATTCTGTTTTCCAAGGTCCACCTTCTACATAAGTATAGCCAAGATCACCCTGCTACATTTGATTTAGTAAAGTTATAGGTAAAGGATCTGCGGAGATTTAAAATTTTGGAACCATCATAGCCAACAGTGACTTTGAGTATGGGAGGGCGAGTGTTTCAATATATCTTGTTACAGTGGTTTGTCATCATGACTCACACTTAGCCTCCGTTTAGCACTGCATCAGCATAATATTTTAATCCAACAAGCAAGTGGACTTTAGTCATTGTCCCAGTGCTACGTAAATAGTTCTCACTCGCTCAGAGACAGCTTTTCCTGTTGTCATCAATCTTAGGAGTTCATCTCAAGGATGACATAGGGCCCTCCCCCAGCGCACACATTCCTTGCCCTGTCACTGTCTCCTCCCTTCCAAAAAGTTCTGTTCAGGGGCCCGGCTCTGAAGTCTCACATCCAGCTTGATGCAAGAACATGTCTCCTAATTATCCCTGAGAATGAGTCCCAGGATAGGCCTGAGTCCCCGCAACAATGTCATGACCCACTTCTCCACACTGAACTTGTGCTTCCTTTACAGGACTTAGTGGTCTCTTGAAGGACCAGTGGCACTTCTGTTAATGAGAATACATTCTGGCAATGCACTTTGTGATCAGGAACTTTATTTCCAGAAATTAATTGGACACATAAGGATGTACCCGGGAAATCAGGGAGGGTCTCAATAACCTCGTAATATTTGGTAGATGCTTTTAATCATCCTACCTGATCTCTCTTCTACCTGACAGGGCTAAATCAGAGAAGCAGGAGACAATAGTAGAAACGCATAAACTGGGTTGAAATACTTGCTCTTGCCTTACTAGTCATGGGACTTCAGGCAGGCCATGTGACTTCTCTGAGGTTAATTTTCCTTTATCTGTAAAATAAATAATATGGTATGTGAGGAATTTCCGAGGAAGAGTATAATGCAGGTCTCTGATAACTGGTAGTTATTAATGCTATTATGGAGCAATTTTTATTCTTATATTCTATCCTTATATATGATGATAACTCTCTATATCATGGTTCTCCTATTTCATTTTCCTTTCCTTATCCACTCACTCAACAACATCTGTTAAATGTCTACTAAGTGCTAATAATGAATAACACACAGTCCCTATAATGGAGAAGTTCATATTCTAATGGAGGGAGAGACCTACAATTATGACTCAATGACTATAACTGCTATCCTAGATGTCCACTCACAGTGGACTGGATACAGTGATATGCAGACAGGAGCCCAGGAAGACTTCAAGCTTGAGCTGCCTTGAAGGATGGGTCTAAATTTACCAGGCAAATAAAGAAGGGAAGTATGTCCTGATCAGAAGGAGCAGTGTCATCAGTGAAAATCACCTAGCTAATAGTAAAATCAAAAGCCTCAAACAGGAAAAAAAAAAAACGCTGGACAATACCATTTATTTTAGTTGCAGACAAAACATGATGTGATCATTTTTGCCCACAAACTTTTGGATATTTAAGCAGGGTTCAAAGTGAACATCACTTGAGAATACTGATACTTTCTCAAAATGGCGAACAGTGTTGTCCTGGGTCCAGGAGGTACATGGTATGAGAAATGCTCTACAACTCTAGAACGACAATACGCAGGAGCAAAGTGTTCACATTAGAAGAGGCACATTAAAATTCAGACCAACTGAGGAAAAGTGGGTCCAAACCTCCATTTCAAAGTCATGCACATTCATTAAGTGGAATGGTCAGAAAGAATCACTGTAAGCCTAAATATAGTTTTTCTTTCTCTCTTTCTCTCCTCCTTCTCCTTCTCACCTTCTAGAGAGTGAGAGTCAACTTTTCTCAAGTTGAATTCATGTATGATAAGACTTTACCCACTTTGAAACCCTTGTATCAGAGTTTGCTAATAATTTGCAATTATCTCCCTTTTATAGCCTAGGACATAAGCAATGTAGTCCTATAATCCATGTTTTTATTATAAAACCTACATAGAATTCATTAAAGTGTTGTTTAAGAGACGTTTTTAAAAAGTGATTGAGTTTGATTGGCAAAGAGGTGTTTACATGGCATCCTTGCCAATGCAAGCTGCATTCAGGTTGATCCCCTTTTGAAAAGCAACCTGGCAACTTATCAAGAGTCAGACAGTGATAATGATGATGGTAGTAAGGATATTAATTGGCTGTATTAACATTATTAATCACTGTGTATTAATCACTGTGTAAGTAATTGACATGTGTTAATATACCTCATTCTCCTCCGTAATAATACTACTATCATCCCTATTTGACATATGAGGAAACTGGAACACAGAGAGTTTAAGAAACTTGCCCAAGGTCACACAGCTGGTAATTGGCAGAACAGGGATCCAAACGAAAGCACTCTGACGCATACTCCAGAGACTGCTCTGAACCATTCACCATACTGCTTTTATTATATCAAATGCTAATATGTCTTAACCCAGTTATTGAATTTCTGGGAATAAATCCAGAGCAAAAAATCCTAATCATGGACAATGTTATATGCAAGAAGATGTATAGCATAGTATTATATGTCATTGGAAGCAGCCCAAGTGTCCAAACATTGTGGAACAGTTAAATAAATGATGTATATCTAAACATTTGACAATTTCACGCCATTAAAAATAGTGGTCATGACTTCCAGGCAAAGAAGATGGATTGGACACATACATCTACTATTACTCCTTCCCTAAATGACAGTGAAAGGATCTCTTTAAAAGGCTTAAATCCACAAGGAGTAGAGTAAAAGAAGAGGAAACGATAGCAATTTTATTTGCAAAGCTTGAAAATTGTAAATTATTCAGTAGTAAATGACTTAGCACATCTGAGAAGGTTGGCTTTGAAACAGGCAGTGGAGGAAAGGTATGAATCAATGTAATTGATATCATGGGATTCTTTAAAGGCTCAGAAATTGGTGGCATCAGTTTAAAAGTAGAGTGAAGGAATGGGGTGCTAGGGTAAAGCAGAGTGGTTGCAAGTCTAAGAAGCAATTATCTAAATCTAAGAAGCATTATCTCCTCTCCTGTTCCACACAACCAGGAGACCCTCTCTCCTCCAACCTCAGCAAAAGGCTCATTTGCTCTTGGAGGTTGTGACACAAGCTCTCTGGACCAGATGATCAAAAGACCTCTGAACCACAGTGCTCTTTCAGCAGGGCTTGACACAAATCACTATTCTCGTTCTTGAAACATAGCTTCCATTGACTTCCAGATAATTCTCTCTTCTGATTTTCTAACTTTCTTGCTGTTCCTTGCTTCTCATCTCCTTGACCTCTGAATGTGAAGTGTTGCAGGTTCTATCCTTGATCCACTTCTCAGTCTACAATACTCTCTAGGCAAGCTCACCTGATCTCATGACCTTAAGTACCATCTCCTGCATTTCTATCTCCACTGTCTCTTCTGAACACCAGATTCATATATCTACCAACTCTGGGATACATTCCACAGGTGTCTCAAACACATGCAAAATCAAACTCAGGTTGTTTCTCCAACCTGCTTCCCCATAATCTCCCCCATCTCGGTAAATGGCAATTCTGTTCTTCCAGGTGATCAGACCAAGAGCCTTAAAATCATCTCACTTCTTCTCTTTCTTTGTCACTTTACAATGAACCCATTAATAATCCAAAAAACATATCCAGAATCTAACCACTTCCCTAACAAGTTGGTCACCACCTTTGTCCAAGACACCGCCATGACTTGACTGGGTTGGTGCTACAGGCTTCTAATGGTGCTTTCTGCTTCTTCTCTTGACCCCTACAGTATATTTTCCATACAGCATTAGTGTGGCTATTCTCCCCTTTACTCAATAGCTCACTATGCTACAACCATAGCTTTTTGCTCTCCTCCAGAGATATCAGGTACATTCCTGCCCTAGGGACTACGCCTAGCTACCCTATATTCTTCAGGTCTCTGCTCAATGGATCTTTTCAGAAAGGTCTTCTCTGACCACTCTATTTAAAGTAGTCATAAAATAGGCCATTTACCCTAGCTCTGTCTTTCCTTTTCCCACATTTTCTTTTTACTTATAGCATTTATCACTCTTTGACAAATTGTATTTTTTTAATTAATTGATTGATTGTCTGCCTTCCTACATGCATTACAGAGGAAGAAATTTTTATGTTTTATTCACTGCTGCTCACCCAGTGCTTAGCGCCTGATGCATGGCAGGAACTCCGTAAATAAGGAGTGGGAAAAACCAGATGCAGCTGAAGTGAGAACTAGAGGATACTTTCGTGTGGGAAGCTGAGAATCCCTGCTGCATTCCCTCAACCAGAGCCCAAGAATGTTTGCAAGCAGGACTTTGACCTCCATGCAGGAAATGGGAATTGCATTCAGTGGGGAATCTGCCAGCTTGAGAGAAAACAACTGATGGCACTAGACTCCCGATGAACATTCCCAGACAGTTCACCCCATAAGGATTGTCCCCAAGAGGGTAACCTCAGCCAGAACCAAAGAGTTTCCTGGCACATGGGACTTTCAGTGCTAACACTGGGGCAGTCCCCTGCAAACCAATGTAGCTGGTCATGCTACTGTAATCAGTGAGTCTCACCCACATGCTCAGACTTCCCAATCCCCCAGTTATGATCAAACTTTAAAAAATATATCTATATTACCAGCCATCTAAGCACTCAATAGCTTGGAAGATTGGGACAAAAATAAATGACAAGTAAAAAAAAGTAAGCTGGAGAAAATAAAGATTATGCATGGAGAAAAAAAAAAAAAGAATCATTGATATCTTTAGAGAGAGAAGAGACTATTCCAAGCATGAAAAGGGACAGTAAATAGGAAATTAAACATAAAGAAACTAGGGAATTAATCCAGGAGATCTAATAGTAGGATTCTAGTAAGGGATAAAAGAGAAGAGAGGAATTCTTCATAACATAGTTCAAGAACATTTCCCAGAACATAAAGATCTGAAGTTTCAGATTAAAATGGGTCCACTTCAGGGGCACCTGGGTGGCTCAGTTGGTTAAGTATCTGACTCTTGATTTCAGCTCAGATCATGATCTCAGGGTTGTGAGATCGAACCCTGATTCAGGCTCTGTGCTGGGCATGGAGTCTGCTTAAGATTCCACCCTCCTCTCACTATCCCTCTCTTAAAAAAAAAATATGGTCTTTGACTTAGAATAGCAGGTGAAATTACATCCATACATAGCAAGACACAACAATAGAAATTTCAGATCATTAAGCACAAAAAGAAACTGCTACAAAAGAGGAAAAACAGGAAACATACACACACAAAAGGAAGAATGACCACAGACTTCTGAATCTTATCACAGAACGTTATAAGTCAATAGAGCAATGTCTTCAAAATTGTGTAAGAAAATTATTTTTAACATAGAATTCTATATAAAACAAAATCATCAATCCAGTGGGAGGGCAGAAGAAAAACATTTTCCTACATGTAAGACCTTAACATTTTTATGTCCCACCTATCGTTTTCTCAAAAAGCTACTGAAGCATACTTTCAGTTAAAACCAAAGATACAACAGTACAGACAAAAGGTTGATATCCAGGATCTATAATGAACTCCTCAAACTCAACCCACACGAAACAGACAAACACATCAAAAAATGGGCAGAAGATATGAACAGACACTTCTCCAATCAAGACATACAAATGGCTATCAGACACATGAAAAAATGCTCATCATCATTAGCCCTCAGGGAGATTCAAATTAAAACCACATTGAGATATCACCTTACACCAGTTAGAATGGCCAAAATTAACAAAACAGGAAACAACATGTGTTGGAGAGGATGTGGAGAAAGGGGAACCCTCTTCCACTGTTGGTGGGAATGCAAGTTGGTGCAGCCTCTTTGGAGAACAGTGTGGAGATTCCTCAAGAAATTAAAAATAGAGCTTCCCTATGACCCTGCAATTGCACTCCTGGGTATTTACCCCAAAGACACAGATGTCGTGAAAAGAAGGGCCATCTGTACCCCAATGTTTATAGCAGCAATGGCCACAGTCGCCAAACTATGGAAAGAACCAAGATGCCCTTCAACGGATGAATGGATAAGGAAGATGTGGTCCATATACACTATGGAGTATTATGCCTCCATCAGAAAGGATGAATACCCAACTTTTGTAGCAACATGGACGGGACTGGAAGAGATTATGCTGAGTGAAATAAGTCAAGCAGAGAGAGTCAATTATCATATGGTTTCACTTATTTGTGGAGCATAACCAATAGCATGGAGGACAAGGGGCGTTAGAGAGGAGTAGGGAATTTGGGTAAATTGGAAGGGGAGGTGAACCATGAGAGACTATGGACTCTGAAAAACAGTCTGAGGGGTTTGAAGTGGCGGGGGGGTGGGAGGTTGGGGTACCAGGTGGTGGGTATTATAGAGGGCACGGCTTGCATGGAGCACTGGGTGTGGTGAAAAAATAATGAATAATGTTTTTCTGAAAATAAATAAATTGGAAAAAATAAAAATAAAAAATAAAAAATTAAAAAAAATAAATTAAAAAAAAACAAAAAACAAAAAAACCAAAGATACAAACTTTCTTTTTTTTAATTAAATTTAGTTTTTTAATTTAATTTCTTTTCAGTGTAACAGAATTCATTGTTTATGCACCACATCCAGTGCTCCATGCAATACGTGGCCTCCATAATACCCACCACCAGGCTCCCCCAATCTCCCACCTCCTGCCCCTTCAAAACCCTCAGATTGTTTTTCAGAGTCCATAGTCTCTCATGGTTCATCTCCCCTTCCAATTTTCCTCAAGTCCCTTCTCCTCTCCATCTCCCCATGTCCTCCGTGTTATTTCTTATACTCCACAAATAAGAGAAACCATATGATAATTGACTCTCTCTGCTTGACTTACTTCACTCAGCATGATCTCTTCCAGTCCCACCCATGTTGATACAAAAGTTGGGTATTTGTTTAGTTCTTTATAGATTTTGGACACTAGTCCTTTATCTGATATGTCGTTTGCAAATATCTTCTCCCATTCTGTCAGTTGTCTTTTGGTTTTGTTAACTGTTTCCTTTGCTGTGCAAAAGCTTTTGATTTTGATGAAATCCCAAAAGTTCATTTTTGCCCTTGCTTCCCTTGCCTTTGGCGATGTTCCTAGGAAGATGTTGCTGCGGCTGAGGTCGAAGAGGTTGCTGCCTGTGTTCTCCTCAAGGATTTTGATGGATTCCTTTCTCACATTGAGGTCCTTAATCCATTTTGAATCTATTTTTGTGTGTGGTGTAAGGAAACAAACAAACTAAACAAACTCAACACCCAAAGAACAAATAATCCAATCAAGAAATGGACAGAGGACATGAACAGACGTTTCTGCAAAGAAGACATCCAGATGGCCAACAGACACATGAAAAAGTGCTCCATATCACTCGGCATCAGGGAAATACAAATCAAAACCACAATGAGATATCACCTCACACCAGTCAGAATGGCTAAAATCAACAAGTCAGGAAATGACAGATGCTGGCGAGGATGGGGAGAAAGGGGAACCCTCCTACACTGTTGGTGGGAATGCAAGCTGGTGCAACCACTCTGGAAAACAGCATGGAGGTTCCTCAAAATGTTGAAAATAGAACTGCCCTAGGACCCAGCAATTGCACTATTGGGTATGTACCCTAAAGATACAAACGTAGTGATCCAAAGGGGCACGTGCACCCGAATGTTTATAGCAGCAATGTCCACAATAGCCAAACTATGGAAAGAACCTAGATGTCCATCAACAGATGAATGGATCAAGAAGATGTGGTATATATACACAATGGAATACTATGCAGCCATCAAAAGAAACGAAATCTTGCCATTTGCGACAACATGGATGGAACTAGAGCGTATCATGCTTAGCGAAATAAGTCAAGCGGAGAAAGACAACTATCATATGATCTCCCTGATATGAGGGAGTGGTGATGCAACATGGGGGCTTAAGTGGGTAGGAGAAGAATCCATGAAACAAGATGGGATAGGGAGGGAGACAAACCATAAGTGCCTCTTAATCTCACAAAACAAACTGTGGGTTGCTGGGGGGAGGGGGGTTGGGAGAAGGGGGGTAGGGTTATGGACATTGGGGAGGGTATGTGCTTTTGGGTAAATTGGAAGGGGAGATGAACCATGAGAGACTATGGACTCTGAAAAACAATCTGAGGGGTTTGAAGTGGCGGGGGGGTGGGAGGTTGGGGTACCAGGTGGTGGGTATTATAGAGGGCACAGCTTGCATGGAGCACTGGGTGTGGTGAAAAAATAATGAATACTGTTTTTCTGAAAATAAATAAATTGGAAAAAAAAAAGCTGAAAACATATGTTAAAAAAACCCATAAAAAAAAAAAAAGTTGGGTATTCATCCTTTCTGATGGAGGCATAATACTCCAGAGTGTACATGGACCATCTCTTCCTTATCCATTTGTCTGTTAAAGGCATCTTGATTCTTTCCACAGTTTGGCGAACATGGCCATTGCTGCTATGAACATTAGGGTACAGATGGCCCTTCTTTTCACTACACCTGCAAAGATACAAACTTTCAATTAAAAACAAAGAAAAGGAAGGCAATATGGAATACAAGAAACAGCAGATCAACCCAGGAGAGGGTAAGTAAATACCCAGAATAATTTTGGAGGCATGTTTCAGGATAAGGGTATAGAGGGCAACTAGTCCAAGGTAGAGCAAATCTTAAGACTCTAGGGCATTTCTTCAAAATGAAATTGATATTTTAACAAGTAAGTCTGATTGCATTAGAGGAATATTTAAGCAACTGGTAGAACATTAGGGATCAGAATTCTCTGAATACTAACAAGCAAGCAAAGCAAAGATAACAGAGGAAACAAGAAATGCAGCAAAAGGCAAGTGATCATAATTTATTACGTCTTAGCTGAAATAGCACACAGAAAATATTATATAAATAAAAATTGAATATTAATCAAACCAAAATTATAAATCACCCACACTGGAGGGATATAGATGTGGGAAGGATGTACCAATGCACAAGAAAGGATAAGAAAAAGAACTATGTCCCTATCTTCCACATTGGGAAGTCAATAGATAACATTTAAAACTGAGACAATCAGACTTGTTATTTAGATCCATGGAGGTCAAAAGCAAAAGACTCAATTAGAAAAAGTTGAAAGAGGTTATCTCTGGGGAAATGAACATTGCAGGGTGAGGAAATGGGAAGCAAAGAAATTCTATTTTTAAACCTTGTAGAATTATTCCCCTCTTTAAAAGATGTGCATGTAAAATTTATTAATTTTTAATTTTTAAATAAACATTTTGTTCAAGTGTTACGTAAGTAAAGTATACACATTGTAAGTTCAGTGCACTTTTTAACTGGAAGAAAATACATGAAAATAATTATTATCCCACCAAGGATAACCTTACTTGGGACATCATAAATCAATATTTCCTGCTTTTGCAATTGATATGAATGAAATCATATATGTGTTCCATTTTGTTTCTGGCTTCATTCTCTAGTCTGTAGGATTCATCTATGTTGTATGTAGCAAGATGTACAATATTGCTGTGTAATATTCCATTTAATGAAAACACTGCAGTTTATTTAACCATTCTCCTGTTGATGGACGTTTGGGTTATTTTCAATTTGAATATTCTTATTCATGGGTGGGTATCATTTTGATGAAAGTAAAAATTATAATGCAACAACATGGAGATGTGGATTTGGTATGACAAAGCAGGGTATAAAATTGTATGTATACCATGACCACAAATATTCCTAAGTCCACTCACCCACAACAAAAATTCTTAGCATCTATTATGTGCCAGGCAATGATCTAGATGCTCAGGCTTTATTGTTGAAGACAAGTATGGCTTCTGCCTTCCAGGGACTTAGAGGGTGAGACAGAAGAAGAGAGAGGAATCCCATAATTACATGTCTAAGGACTATTTTGAAGCAGAAATTCAATGATTTAATTTAACTTTGTGATCTTTATGCTGCGATCTGAAAGAAGAGAAGAGGTTAAGTGAGTGAATGAGAAACTGAGAGGTAGAGTCTTCCAAGGAGGAAGTACAGAACATACTAGAAGCCCAGGGCCAAAGAACAGAATGTGTACGATAAATGAGTCAAGCCTAGAGTGTCTGGAACAAGAAGAGTGAAGAGGCCTCCACTGTGTTGAGTGTCACTGATGGGTCAAGCAGGCTAAGGACTGAAGAGAAACCATTGGGTTCCTTGGTGACTTTAACTTTAACTTGAATTTCAGTGGCATGGTGGGGGCAGAATCCAGACTAATGTGGGTTTGGAAGGAGTAGAAGGTTAAGAGCATGGACATATAAATAATTGGAAGTTGGGGCGCCTGGGTGGCTCAGTGGATTAAGCCTCTGCCTTCAGCTCAGGTCATGATCTCAGGGCCCTGGGATCAAGCCCTAGATCTGGCTCTCTACTCAGTGGGGAGCCTGCTTCCCCCTCTGCCTCTGCCTGCCTCTCTGCCTACTTGTGATCTCTCTCTCTCTCTGTGTGTGTCAAATAATAAAATCTTTTAAATAATTAAAAATAATAAAAAATAATTGGAAGGAAATATATGAGAAGAAAAAGTTGTGTATTAAGTTAGGGTGAGATTATGTATGTCCTTTTTCTTCAAACTTTCTAGATCTATCATCTATCTTTTTTTTTTTTAAGGAAAATTAAACATATTCAAATTTAAAGATTTATTTTATTTAAAGTATTTTATTTGACTATAGTTGACACAGTTTTGTGTCATGTATAACACAGTGATTTGACTTCTCTTTATTTTGCTGTGCTCGGTGTAACTACTGTCTGTCAACACACAACGCAATTACAATACTATTGGCTATATTCCCTATGCTGTGCCTTTTATTCCTGTGATTTATTCCCTCCATAACTAGAAGCCTCTAACTCCCGCTGCCCTTCACCCATTTTGCTTACTCCCCTTCCCCTTTCTCTCTGGCAACCTTCGGTTTGTTCTCTGTGTTTTTAGGTCAAATTTAAAGATTTACATGAAGGTCAAAAGTTACTGTTGTTTGTAGGTGGTTATACAGACCAACTGTGTACTTACTTAGTCTTTCTGGGTTATATTATTATTCTACATTATAAAAGTGAGGTACTTTAAATATATCAGAAACACATTGTTTTCAAGGTATTGTAAAAACATTGGTGTAAGTATGAATAATAAAGAATGTAGGACCTGGGGAGTCCTCACTTTCATTTGCTACACACACACACATACACACACAATTTTAATACAAAACACATGCTGTGGTGAGGTCAGCAATCTAATGATTCAACTTTGGCCCAGAATCAGAGGCAGCTCTGCAACTTCAAGTGCCTTCATGCCATGGGACAGAAACAAAATGGAGCTGACTGCCACAGTCCAGAAGAGGTTTACTTTATGGAAACGGCTTCCTTCTTTAGGGAATGCATGCCTTTGCCAGAAGCACTTTCTACGTATTTATTTATGCTAAAGGCTCTATGGAGAGGATGAAAGGTTTTATTTCATTTGAAAACCAAGGCATAAGTAACCACAGTATCAGCAATATTTAGGGAAAGGTTATTCTCTTCCTCATGAATTCTGATACTACTTGAACACTATTTCTCTGGAGCCCTTTATGCTTTCCTTGTTATATGTGTATGTCCTATCTCCCCTGATTCAGTAACCCATCTCTAATTTCCTTTAGCACAAGACCTTGCACAGAAAAGCAACTTTGTATCCCATTGTATTTTTTCACCCCTACATTCATCCAGCCTGGCAGTAGATGAGTAGAAACCTTTCCCTTTGACAATGGCTTTTGCTTTTCCTCTTCAAACTTGCCTTGATTTTCAATGTCTCCTTTGGCTACTAGGTCATTGCTGTGACTAAATCTACAGAGATCCAACATCCCCTATATTGCATCAAACTTTGGTCTCAGGTCCTCTAAGTAATGAGTAATGGTTTTGTCTACCAGAATATTGACCCAAGATTTGAACCAACTGCTCATATTTCATCACTTTTCTGGGCTAGTTTCATCAACAGCGGCTATGTCTTATAATTAACATTATAATTATAATAACATAAGCCTTTGTAATTAATTTGCTCATGCACCCTCTAGTCCCAAGAAACAGTGGTGACTCATTATCCTTAATTTGCAAAACACACTCTATTTTTTAATTTTATATTTAACATAATGAGATACAAAATTAATTTATTCAGGGTCTTACAAAAGCAGAATCACTGAGACAGGATTAGAACACAATTACCAAGTCTCAGGTCTTAGTGTTGCGTCAATCATTCTTCTAATAGTCAAATTCATCCATCCATCCATCCGTTCATCCATTTATTCATTGGCATAACTCTATCAAGCCAGGCATTATGCTAAACTCAATAGAGACAAAAATAATTGTTACTGTTCTTAAGTTCTACTGTTCTTAGTTGACAAATGCACATAAGAAAACAGGCAGTTAAAAAAAAAAGCAGGGGGAGGGATAAATAGAATGATTAGAAATGTGCCATGTGTTTTGTAAACAGATCTGTAGGCTTTTGATGTTTGAGCTGATAAAGGTTTCGTACTTTCCCAAAAACAGCTAGCGTGCTACCACCAGCTCTCAAGTAGGGATTTTACATGTAAGAATATTACAGTTATTTGAGAACAGTTTTAGGATTGTTATGTGACACTAATTTCTGAAGTTTTTTCTTCTTTCTTTCAAGCCATGGAACTTGTCCTCCAGTGGAAATTTTACGGACTTGTAAACAAATCAAATACAAACAAGTGTCCCTGGATAAAGGCAAAAATAACAGATTGGAGCCCCATCCAATTGGCTTGCTTGAGATTTCCATGAAACCCCAAAGTTTCCTTGGAACGCTGTTGAAAACTAATGAAGAAAAGTCACCATACTTTCAGGTTTGAGTATCAATGTGTCAGATTAATCCAATTTTGGTCAATTGTGAAAATTAATTAAAGGTCTGATATTTGAGCCAAACTTGGCTAATCTAAAAGTGGTCAGCTTATGAGTAAGAATGTTCTACTCTATTAACAAGCCTCAGAACTACTTCCTGAGGTTCTTCAGGTTTATTGGTGGCAAATTTGTCCCCCTTACTTGTAAAATCTGCTGAATGCCTTAATTCACATTGCTCTCCTTTTCATAAAAACTGCACAATTACTTATGAAATGTAACCATGTATCAGGATTGGAGATGTCCTGGTTGGCAAGACAGAATTACCTCTTCCCTAAAAGGAGACATACATAGAAATAAATACTTCCAGGAAAGACCTCATCA